>NC_134687.1:230430902-230740902 GCF_050947455.1 Rhinoderma darwinii | reverse complement strand
CTCCCTCCCCTAGTAGATAGTGCCACACAGCCCACCCCCCTGTATAGTGCCACGCAGCCCTCCCCCTGTATATTGCCACACCCCCCTTTGTAAATTATACCACACAGCCCTCTTGTAGATAGTGCCAGACAGCCCTCCTTCCTGTATAGTGCCACACAGCCCCCCCTTGTAGATAGCGCTACCAACAATCCCCTCATTTTGGATACACAGCCACCCTTGAAGAAAGTGCCACACATCAATTCCCCCACCCCGTTTAGATACACAGCCCTCCTTGTATATAGTGCCACACAGCAATTCCCCTACCCTTGTTTTAGATACACAGCCCCTCTTGTAGATAGGGCCACACAGCAAACCCTCCATTTTTAGATACACAGCCCCCCCAAAAGAATTACTTACCCAGCTCCGTTCCCGCGTCGAACGGAGGTCTCCACGGCCTTCAGTCAGGACTCATGCGCTGACCAGCGTGATGCAGTGACATCATCACGCCGGCCTGCGCAGGGACTCTGTCCCAGTGTCTTATAATTTGCAGGCCTAACATGGCCTGCAGCCTGTACTTTTCAATTGTATCTGCGTCCTAAGGACGCAGATACAAGTGAATGTGGCAGTCGCTAGCACTGGGCCCCCCCGCTGCTATTGACGCCACCGGGCTGCCAGGGCCATATATGTTATGTGCTGGGCTAGGAGGCGCCCTCATGCCGGGCACTTCAGAAACGCAAGGGAAGGGGAGCCAGCACAGCGCCCCCTTCCTCTTGCTGGGGTGATTGCACAGGTTGCACACCCCTAAGGCCGGCCCTGGCTCATGTTCCCTGTAGATAATATACTGTATAACTATTGCATACCTCCCAACTTTCAACGATTGTAAAGAGGGACAACACAAGCCTCGCCTCTAACCCCAGTTAATCCTGCTCCCAATTCCTGTCCATACACACCCAGTTTCCTTTGTGCCCCGCACAATAACATGCCCCCAGAGGGCCAGTGTCATGCCCCAGTAGTGCTCCCCACACAGTATCATGCCCCCATAGTGCCTCCCACATAATATCATGCCCTCATAGTGCCCCCACACAGTATCATGCCCCCATAGTGCCCCACACAGTATCATGCCCCTAGTGCCTTCCACAAAGTACAAATGCCCTCATAGTGCCTCCCATACAGTATAATGCCCCCATAGTGGCCAACAAGCAGTATAATACTACAATGGTGCCTCTCCACATAGTATAAGGCCCCCATAATGCCCCCACACTGTATAATGCCCCTGTAGTGTCCCCCACACATAGTATAATGCCCCTTTAGTGCCTCCTAAAAATAATAAAATAAATACTCACCTAGCCCCATTTCCACAATGAATGGAGGAGATCCTTCTGCAGGTCTCCTCCAGTCTGCGCTGTGTGTAGCTTGGAATAGACATGCTCGAAGATGTCATTGCATCACGCCTGTCTGCGCCAAGCCTCTCACAGCAGTCATCACAGGGTGAACGGTGGAGGAGGGAGCTTATGGTTTTTATTTTATGGCACAAATAAAATTCGTGTGTCACCATATTTTTGCGGGGCGAGCTGTAGTCTCTATTGTTACCATTTTGGGGTACATGAAACATTTTGATCACTTTTATTTCATTTTTTGTGGGAGATCAAGTGACCAAAAAACAGCGATTCTGGCATTTTTATTTTTTATAATGATAATAATAATAATAATGATATATTGTAATAATTACAACTTTTTTGGATGCGGCGATGACAGTTTTTTTTGTTTTTTTTTACATTGTGCTTGGGGGAAAAGGTTTCTTTTTTTTAACTTTTAATATATTTTTTTTTACTGTGTTTAACTTTTTTCACTAGTCTCCCTAGGGAACTTGAACCAGCGATGGATTACTTGCATGATATGCATACTAATGTATTGCAGTATATCATTATACTGACAGTCACCTAGAGGCAGGGCTTCATAAGAGTACAAAAATGGCAAACCTGGGGGCACCCAGGCTGCTATGCCAACTATTGGGGGCTTTGCAACATTACAGTGCTAACAGTGCTATTGACCGCGGAATCTAAGGGGTTAAAAGAGTGGGATCCCGCTCGTTACACTGAAATGTTGGCTAGAAGATACAGCTGATATGCTCGCTCTATGAAGCGGGCCCATCCATTGAGCCTGCTCCATACTCCCCCACACCCGACCTGACTTGTGCCGTATATTCACGGTGGATGTCGGAAAAGGTTTAAGCTTTAGGAATCTAGTACTGGAAAGCCAAATCTGTGACCACTTGGCATTAAGACAACTCCTTGCCCAAATCAGCCTCCCAATTAAATGTGTTTATTTTGATGGGGGCAGTTCCGTACTTAGAGTTGATGCTGCCCTAGACAATTTTAGTGCTGACGCCCCCGATAACCCCCGAAGTTACGGAAACAGCGTAGCTCACTTTGCTATACCGTTTACATAACGCCTATTTATCTCTATGGGAGTTACAGAAACAGCATAGAACAGCCATGTTCAGATGGTTCTGTAACTCCTGTCCCAGGAGGGGAGAACAAGCCCTGCACAATAATTGTTTTGCTTTTTTTATGTTACAATTTTTTTTGTGTGTGTTGGTTTGTGTTTTTTTTTACAGATTCATTTGTTTGGCTACTTCAGATTCAAGCACTACTTTGATGACCGCGTTTTTTTTATTTTCAATAACATGGTTAATGAGTGTTGTGTCTGTCTTTTTTATTTCAAAAAAATATTTTTCCTTTGTGTGTTTTTCTTTTTAACTTTATTAATATTGCCTTACTAATGGCCGCTGTCTGATTGACAGCGTGCATTACTAAGGGGGGGGGGGGGCTTCGTTTTAGCCGGTGAAAAGGCCCATTATTACCAGCAGTGACAGCTCTAAACTGTGATTGGTTAGTTTACATCACGTGGTCCCACCTGGTTTTAAAAGTAGGCCAATGAATGTAGATAATCGGCCACCACGTGATGCAAACTAACCAATCACAGCTTAGAGCTTTCACTGCTTAGGTTACTGAACCTTGTAAGTGGCGCAGGATCACCTGAGATGCGGCAGAATTTTGGCGCATCTCGGGTGTGTGCACCACTATGAACCTAGTGCGTGGACTCCTTCAGATACAAAGGAGTCTCCATGCTAGGAGTTACTAGCGTTGGCCCGGGATCATTAGTTGCCGTTAATGCAGGCCTGGTCTCTTCTGATCAGGCCTGCTCCAGAGGAAATCATGACTGCGCAACAAGAAAAGCACTGGATGGCGAGGCTGAGAACTAATGGTTCCCTTGCCTCGTCTGCGCTTTCAATTGTATTAGTGTCCTAAGGTACACTAGGATACAATTGAAGCGACCCTCCAGTCCGGAGACCGGGACAATATAGCAAAATAATACATATCCGATCCCGTGCCGTGGATTCGCTGTTCCCCTCTGCGCTGTCCAGAAATGGCTTCAGCGCTTCTTAGACTACAAGTCTAAGACACTCCCACTGTTCACGGATTGGCTTCAGCTGCTCACATGAGCAGTTCTGTTGAATCCATGAACACGGGGCATGTCTTAGTCTGGGAAGCGCTGGCATAACTCCCCCTACCCTGTGAGTGACCTAACCGCCGGTCGGTCAGGTCACAAAGTTTATTTTTTTAGAAAAAATAAAAAAAACAAACGATCCTGCAGTCACCCCCAGAAAACTCCTTTAAATACTGCATTGTAAGGCTGGGTTCACACGAGCACATTAACGTCCGTAATGGACGGACATATTTCGGCCGGAAGTACCGGACCGAACACACTGCAGGGCGCCGGGCTCCTAGCATCATAGTTATGTACGATGCTAGGAGTCCCTGCCTCGCTGCAGGACAACTGTCCCGTACTGTAATCATGTTTTCAGTACGGGACAGTTGTCCTGCAGCAAGGCAGGGACTCCTAGCGTCGTACATAACTATGATGCTAGGAGCCTGGCTCCCTGCACTGTGTTCGGTCCGGGTCTTCCGGCCGAAATACGTTCCGTCCATTACGGACGTAACATGGTCGTGTGAACCCAGCCTAATAGTCAAGCACAATGACAGTGAATGTATGATGCTATTAGTTTATACAATAATATTATTTCAAACCATGGAACCTAATAGGTGCCGGACTATTAAATAGTCATATAAATTAAGTTATTAAACGCTATTATGAGGGTAGAGAAGCTAGCCTACAATAAAATGTTAATATGCAGCTATTACTTATTTAATCAGAGGAATTTCCTAATTGGTTATTTTGTTTTTTGTAAGAAATTTAAATGGTTAAATATAAAAAAAAATATGGGACCAAATGAGTTTAGAAAGAGCATATGTTTCAAAAATACAATCCATTCTTACAATTTAAAATATATATAGTAATAGCAGGAGACCACTTAGGAACATATGGTTGCTTTGGGAGTTTTGTTAAATAATGCTCCCATAGAGATTTAAGAGTACACTCATATTTCATCATCCTTGGGCATCACCTTACTATAGTGCAGAAAGGATTTGGTGTGTGAGATTATCACCTATTTTAATGAAATGAAGAAAAAAAATTGTCAATGCTCATATTTGATGCTTATATTTGTAACGTGTAAATAAGAAATATGATGTGCAAGTATTCACTCGCATAACATCTGATGTTACATACAGTATCTAGATTAAAGGCTATGTACACATTTAATGGAATTATTTTTTTAAATCAATGTGTTTTTTAGCAATTTTTTAAATTGACTTTTATTAAAAAAATATTTTTACTTTTTGTGATCCAGCTTCCATGTATCCTCTACACATAAAAGCTGTATCATTCTCTCTCAGCGGAATCCATAAGTTCAGCTGAGAGCCATCAGCTCAGCTGAACTGACAGATTCGGCAGGGGGAGAACAATACAGTTTCTATGTATACAGGATGCATAGAAGCTGTATCGTAAAAAGTTTTTTTAAAAAACCGAATAAAAGTCAATTAGAAAATTTTGTTTTAAAACACAAAATACATTGATTTAATAAAATAAAAAATTCCATTCAGGTGTACATAGTTATTAACCACTTCCTGACCAGAGGCTTTATTACCCCCCTTACTGACCAGCCCCTTTTTAAGTTTTAGCCATGTGCCAATTTAAAAGTGAATTGTTCTTCTATTACTCTTCCAAACTACATGTATTTGGTCTTCCATATTTTGTAAAAAAATAATAGGTATATTTTACTTTTTAAAAAATGTAAAAGGGAAATAAATTGTAAAAAAATGTGAATATGTTAATTTAGATGAAGTTTTTTTTACATCTGGTGTATGCTACTGGGTAAACACACCTGAATACATATTTGGCAACTTCTGCTGACTGCAGCGGTACTAAATGTGTGCGCATTTCATACACACTGGGTGCAATGAAGGGTGCGCAAACTGGCTTTTGGAGAGCAAATTTTCCAAAGCTGGATTGTGAACACCATACGACCATTACAGATGTTCTGAAGTGCCAAAAGTCAACACCCCCAAAATGACTCTTTTTTTGGAAATTACACCCCCAAAGCTATTTGATTAGTGACATATAAAAGATTTTAGCCTCTTCATTTTTTTCCAAACAATTCATTGACTTTGATTTCAAAATTTAAAACTGTCATTTTTTTTCCAAATATGTGAATTCAGATGACCTTTTCTGACATATGGTGCATGCCATTGGGTAAACACACCTGAATACATATTTGGCAACTTCTGCCGACTTCAACAATACCAAATATGTGTGCATTTTATACACACTGGGCGCAAGGCGGAGCTTACAATGAATGGTGCGCAAACTGGCTTTTGGAGAGCAAATTTTGCAAAGCTGGTTCCAAAGCGATCTTTGTGTTTACGACTAGTGTCGCGGCCAAAGTAACCATGTAGCCCCAGCCTTAGGCCCCCTGCACACGTCCGTGCCCGTAATCTCGGCCGGTGACTACAGGCACTGCCACGGACAAACTCTCGCATTTGCGGACCGTAAAATTAGGAGCACAGTCTCTAAAATAAAAAATTATTTTGCGGGTCATTTGTACGGCCCGGACACATTCCCGTAAATATCGTTAATGTGTTAGTATAAGACAGCAAATAGCGATCTAAAAGGATCCCTATGCCCTGACTAAATGAATGGAGAGAAGTGTATGACGCTGATTGGTCACTGATTGGTCAGCGTCATACACTCCTCTGTACAATGCCCACTTGGTCAATAGTAAAACACGCCCAGTTGTCCATTGAGAAACTCATTAGCATAAAGCTAAAATCGGTAATAACATGGTGAAAATTGATAGTATTTTTAAAATAAAAAGCACTGCTGTCACCTACATTATAGCGCCGATCTCCTTATGTAGGAGATAGGGCACTTATAATGTGGTGACAGAGCCTCTTTAAGGCCCAAACTAGGCTGCGTCCTTAAGGGGTTAAGCCTAAAAATTCTTAAATAGAAAAAAGGATATAAATATTATAAAAAAAAACAATCCTGCATTGTCTACGCAAAAAACATCTCAAAAATCACGTCGCTAGCCCAACAAATAAAAAAGTTATAGCCGTTTAACTAACACGTGCTAATAATGGCTAAACGGTGTCTGGTCTTAAAGGATCAAAATAGCCCAGTCCTGAACCGGGTAACTCTCTGCATCTCTGGCTGTCATCCCCAGGGGCGTAGCTAAAGGCTCATGGGTCCCGATGCAAAGGTTCTTCTTGGGCCCCCCCAAACTTCTCATGGCCGACGGCCTGCAGCTTTCAGCTGCATCGCTGGGTCTCCTAAGTGACCCAACGATGCAGCACTAGCAGGTATTGAAACGTCAGGGGAAATAGCCCTAATACATATACCCCCCAAATAAATGTGTATGCGTGTATGTATATGTGTATATAGGTGACAGCATATCTATAGCACTATGACCCCATAGCTGGAATCAATAGCGCAGTCGACTGCGCTATTGGTTGCGTCAAGAACATTGGAACCCTGTCACAACGGTGACAAACGGAAACCTTTAGCAACGTTTCCGCCACCATGGAGATCAATGGTGTGGGAAACGGAACCTGAGGTTTCAGTTTGCCGTTACGTTGACCGGTTGCCCGACAGAAACCTCAGATGGAACCCTTCAACGGAAGGGCAATGGTTATGTGAACACAGCCTAACACATATGGTAGGATAAAATACAGGGCCCATGTGCATGTGTGATACTGTTTGTTGGACCCTGTATCTAAGCCTAAGGTAGGCTTAGATACAGGGGCCAGCAGACAGTAATCTTATACAGTATAAGTTTACGGTCTGCTGGGGCCCTGTATCTAAGCATACCCCATTGTAGCATTAAAAGGGTTTGTCCAGTCCCTAATCATTGATGACTTTTCCTCAGGATAGGCCATAAATAGCTGATGGGTCGGGATCCTATTACTACTATTATACGGTTATGCTAATTTACTGCTATATTAGTGTGTTCCCCACAAGGTTAACTATCACTGTTGGTAAATAAGAACCTGATTGCTTCAACTGTGTCTCACTAGGTAATTTATTTACCTTATATACTCAACCGATACATCTCCTATACCCACGTGGTATAGTTAAGTTGGGCTGTCTGCTTCCATTTCCCTATTGCCATATGAATTAATTTTAGCTCATCATTTATAGGATTTACACACGATTTGCCTAATTTCTGGGTACTATTTAGTCGTAATTGGAACACCATCTGTGTTTTATGACTGTTCGTTTAACCTTATAGGGTAATTATTCTATGTGAGATTATTTCCATTGACACGTCCGGGCTTGTGACGTCCATGTTTGTTAATTGTATTGTTTTTGTGTTGTCTAATTTTGTTAGATATGGGATCACCATTGGTGTGACTTGTGTCATGTAATTTTATTAATTGGTAATAAACGTTTTCATAATTTTACATTTACGCTGAGCCAAGTGCATGTATTAACCAGTGGTTATTCCCTAACTTCACCTCCCTACCCCCCCCCCCGCCCCTTCACTTTTCCTTTCCCTCTCCTTGTATTCTAAGGTAAGAATAATAATTGTTTTGCTACTTTATGTGTTACTAATTACTTTTGTTTGTTTGTGTTATTTTACAGGTTCGGTTGTTGGACTAGGTCGGATTCGAGGACTACTTCAATGACAGTGTTTTTTTTATTCCCAAAAAATGGTTAATAAGGGTTGTGTGGGTTTTTTTATTTGAATAAAATATTTTTTTTATGTCCTTGTATTTTTTTTAGATTTTATTATTACCACCTTAGTAATAGCTGCTGGCTGATTGACAATGCCCATTGCTAAGGCGGGGCTTAATGTTATGCCGGTGCAGAGGCTAACACTAACCCCAATTATTACTCCGGTACCCACCGCCACCAGGGGTACTGGGAAGAGCCGGGTACGAACCAGTACCCGACCATCTGTAGTAATGGTCAGGCACTGAGGCGCCTGCAGGCTGGTATTATTAGGCTGGGGAAGGCCAAAAACAGTGGCCCTTCCCACCCTGGTAATGCTGCCTGCTGCAGCTATGTTGTATCTGGCTGGTTATGAAGATTGGGAGGGGACCCCACATCGTTCTGTCCAATTATATATATATATTTTAAAAAATGACGTTTTTCCTAACCAGCCAGATACAATAAAAGCAGCAGCAGACTAGCATTACCAGGGGGGCACTGTTTCTGGCCTTTCCCAGCCTGATAATACCAGCCCGCAGCCGCCCCAGTATCCGACCATCACTACTGATGGTCAAGTACTGGATTTTACCCAGCTCTTCCCGGCACCCCTTGTGGCTGTGGGTACCAGTGTAATAAAGGGGGTTAGTGTTAGCCTCTGCACCGGCTAACACTAAGCACCGCCTTAGTAATGGACGCTGTCAATTAGCCGGTAGCAATTACAAAGGCCGTAGTAATAAAAGTTTTAAAAAAAAAACACAAAAACATTGAAAAAATATTGTATTTAAATTAAAAAAAAACACACAATCCTCATTAACCATTTTATTGATAAGAAAAAAAGCCGTCATCGATGTAGTCCTCGAATCCGACGTAGTCCACCGACCGAACCTGTAAAAAAACACAAACACAAAAAAAATTATTTGTAACACATGTGGTAGGCTTAGACAGAGGGCCCATGTGTGATACTGTCTGTTGGACCCTGTATCTAACTAAGCCTACTACAAGGTAGGCTTAGATACAGGGTCCAGCAGACAGTAATCTTAAACAGTATAAGATAACTGTCTGCTGGAGCCTTGTATCTAAGCCTACCATGTGGTAGGCTTAGATACAGGGTCCAACAGACAGTATCACATATGGGCCCTGTATCTAAGCTTACCATGTGGTTACGTAAGATGCTTCGATACAGGGCCCCAGCAGACAGTAATCTTATACAGTATAAGATTACGGTCTGCTGGGACCCTGTATATAAGCCTACCGTGTGGTGGGCTTATATACAGGGCCCATCAGACAGGATCACACATAGGCCCTGTATCTAAGCCTACCATGTGATTGGCTTAGATACAGGGCCCAGCAGACAGCATCACACAATCTATGATCCTGTCTCATGGGCCCTCTAAGGCTGCTGCATCATAGGCTTAAAGAGGTTGGCCAGTCCCTAAACATTGATGGCCTATCCTCAGTATATGCCATCAATAGCTGATGGGTCGGGGTCCGACTCCCGGAACCCCCGCCAATCAGCTGTTTTGAAGGGGCTGCAGCTGCTTCCCCTTCATTTCCCTCACTTTCTCACACTGTGAGTCGCCGACACGGATTTACAGTGTGAGCAAGTGACTGGAATGAAGGGGAAGCAACTCTTGTACGAGCGCTACGGCCCCTTCAAAACAGCTGATTGGCGGGGTTCCGGGAGTCGGACCCTGACCTATTAGCTTCTGCAGACAGGGATATTAATCTTACCCTCCTCTTCAGCCGCAGTGGAGGTCCTGTCCTGACTCTATCTATGGTCAGGATGTTGTGCGCGGCGCATAGCGCTGTGACGTCAGGACCTCCACTACGCTCCAGAACCAGGCGGGTAAGTACTGTCAGTTATTATAGTAACGGGGGCCCGCGGCCTCTGTTACTATAGTAACTTTTTATTGCTGTGGTGCAATAACGGGGCCCGGTCGCAAATTGCAACCGCTGTGACCCTTATAGCTATGCCACTGGCGGTAGCCGTTAAGGGGAAGTATGGCGCGGGCTCACGGGCTGACACCTCACAGCCGACACCTCACTGCAACGGGCGGAATCAAATATCACTTTGATTCCGCCCATTTAACACCCTAAATGCCACGGTCAATCTCGACATTTAAATTGTTGGAATCCTCGAACACGGCACCCCCCCCCCTCGACAGGTTCGGCCGGTGACGATAATTGTCATGGCAGCCTGGGGGCCTAATGAAGGCCCCCATGTCTGCCATCTTTGTACTCATTTGAAGCCCTGCCTCCGGCAGGGCTTCAAAGGAGACTGTCAGATTCACGATATACTGCAATACATTAGTATTGCAATATATCATGCAAGCGATCCATCGCTGGTTCAAGTCCCCTAGGGGGACTAATAAAAAAAGGTAAATAACAGTTATATAAAGATTTTTATAATGTTCCAAAACAAATAAAATATTAAAAGTCCAAAAGAAAAACCTTTTCCCATTTTTTCCGTAAATTAGTGTTAAAAAATTTAACATGACTGGTATCGCCGCGTCCGTAAAATTTTGTACTATCACAATATAGCATTGCTTAACCCGCTTGGTGAACGAAGTAAAAAAAGGAATAAAGAGTGATCAAAAAGTCGCATGTATCCCAAAAATACAGCAATGCCCCGCAACATTTAAGCCCTCACACCTCTAAATTAATGGAAAAATAAAAAAGTTATGGCTCTCAGAATATGGCGTCACAAAACATTCTTTTTTTTTTAGCAAATAGGTTTGTATTTCTAAAAGTGGTAAAACATAAAACAAAACATATAAATTTAGTATCGCCGTAATCGTATCAATCTGTAGAATAAGGTGAATATGTAGTTTTTACCGCCTGATGGATGCCATAAAAACAAACCCCCCCCAAAAATGGTGTTTTTTGCCCATTTCACCCCACATATATATTTTTTTCAGATTCCCAGCACATTGCGGTACAATGAATGGTGCCATAAAAAACTACAACTTGTCCCGCAAAAAACACGCCCTCATATGGCTATGTCGCCGAAGAAATAGAAAAGTTATGGCTTTTGGAAGGCGGGGAGGAAAAAACGAAAATAAAAGAAAACTCAAATGGGCCTGGTCTTTAACCCCTTAATGACAGGACCTGAAAAGACCTTAATGACCAGCTAAATTTTTCTGGTTTTGCCTCTCTGCCTTTCAGCAGCCATAACTTTTTTATTTTTTCATTGAGGTGGCTGTATGAGGCCTTGTTTTATTTGAGAGAAATAGTCTTTTTTTTTCCAGTTTGGGGGTAAAAAATTGTTTTTATTTCGGCGTGAATATAGGAAAAAGCGATTCTCATCATCCATTTTAGTTTCCATTTTAGTTTCTTTTCTGGGGTCTGAAATAATTTAAGGGTCAGGTCTGGGGTCTAAATTAATGTAGGTGTCTGGTCTAAGGTCTGAATTTATTAAGAATTTTTATGTCTGAATTTATTTACAGGTTTGGTGTCTGAATTTAATTTATGGGTCTGGTCTGGGTTCTAAATTTGTGTTGCTATAGAGGATATGAATGGGCTGCAAAAGTAAGGGGCCAAAGATGTCTGGGCAGCAAACTCTTCAGTTATCATAGAAATTATTATAGCAGTCTGGGCTAGATAGAGAACAAAAGGAAACCGAAGTCCTCTAATCAGAGGAGACGTCACCTGTGAGTCACTGGATTTAATTATTATTTATTCTGCCCGTGTCTAGTCTGTACTGTATTCACTTGGGTAGTCTGCAGCGAGATGATACAATGACTATACATGTAATAGAACTAATCAACCCCTAATCAAAGTGGTCTATTATAGGAAAATACAATATTTACAAATGTATAAAAATGGAGTAAACGACATCTCACTTCCTCTAATAAATTGTAACATTTCTTAGTTGCTGAATATAAATAACAAAACAAATATGTGAAATCAACAACTTATTACAAGGGTGCAATTTAAAAACATTACAGCCACCTTGTAAGTTGTAAATGTGTTTATATTTATCTCCTAAGTAGCACATACTGCATGCTGCTGTTACATTCATAGCAACTTGCAACACTTACCGTATATACTAAAGTATCAGTAATGCAGAGTGATAACAAGCCAGACTTAGGGTATGTTCACACAGAGTTTTTTGCAGGCAGAAAATTCAGCCTCTAAATTCCGTTCGCCGTTTGCCGCGTTTTTCGAGGCGTTGTTTGCGCCACGGGCAAAAACGCAGTGAAATACGCTTTCTCTGCCTCCCATTGATGTCAAAGGGAGGTAAGAGATGTAAACACCTGAAGATAGGGCATATCACTTCTTTTTCCCGCGAGACAGTTTTTCCGCTTGCAGGAAAAAAAGGCCTACGCCTCCCATTGAAATCAATGGGAGGCATTTTCGGAAGTTTTTTGACGCGTCTTCCAACACGTTTTCCGCGTCAAAAACGTATCTAAAAACTCAGTGTTGAACTGACACTTAGGGCTCATTCAAACGAGCGTGTATCTCGTCCGTGTGATGGCTGTTATCTCATGCATTTCAAAGTGGCCGTTCACTGAATTGTAAAGTGCTGCGGAATATGTTGGCGCTATGTAAATAAAGATTATTATGACTGTTGTTTCAACGGAGCTTGTAAAGGGTCCGTGAAAAAATAGACACGTCCTATTTTACTGCTTGTCACGCATCCCTCTATAGACTCTTGTCTAGTCTATGTGATAACGCGTCCTGCACAGGTGCACCTCGGACGTGAAAAACTGCAGTGTTTCACGTCCGAGGTTGGCCACGTTTGTGTGAATGTAGCCTAAGGGTATGTTTACACGGCAACGCCAATTACGTCTGAAATTACGGAGCTGTTTTCAGGCGAAAACAGCTCCTGAATTTCAGACGTTTTAACAAGTGCACACGTTTTTCACGGACGTAATTGGAGTTGGTTTTCATTGGAGTCAATGAAAAACGGCTCCAATTACGTCCCAAGAAGTGACATGCACTTCTTTGAGGCGGGCGTCTTTTTTATGCACCGTCTTTTGACAGCGACGCGTAAAAAAAAAGCCCGTCTGAAACAGAACACCGTAAGACCCATTGAATTCAATGGGCAGATGTTTGCAGATGGTTTGGAGCCGTTTTTTCGGCCGAAATTCGAGGCGTAAAACGCCTGAATTACGTCCGTAAATAGGGCGTGTGAACATACCCTTAGAATAACAGCTACTCATAACCATGTAATGATTAGCATTCACAGAGAACTTATTGATGTACATAGATCACATGATGTTATTTTATTTTATAAGTGACCAGTCCCACTATCCGTCATTGATTAGTAGCGCTGGTGGCCAACAGTATTACGCTTGATGAACACAGGACTGCAGCAAATTCAAAGCAAACATGTCCCATGACATGTTTCGACAACTCATTAGCATCTTCAGGGGATACAGGACCATAACTCTCTCGACTATAACAGGTCAATTTAGGACGTAGGTTGGTTTTCATCATCAAAAAAACACTTGACCCCATTGGTATTTAATGTGGTCCGATCAGACATGTTCCCATACTTATACTCTGCGTTGTATCTTTAATTTTGATGCGCATGCTTAGATACGTAGATTACACACTGCATCGCTGTAATTCTACTAACAGCACATGTGCCCATGCTTTATTCTCTGCCGCATGCAGAGCGGCTGTGCCAGATGTTAGAACTACAGCGTTGTTCAAAGTAAAAAAAAGGCTTCTAGATGGGATTTACGCATACATTTGGACATTAGTTTAGCTTGATAATAGTCTCCCGTCACCGTCTATACATTGGTTATGGGATCAATTAATAGGGAAGGAAATTTAAGTTCAAGTATTATAGATTCAGTGGCGTAACTATTGTGGTAGCAACCGTAGCATCTGCTACGGGGCCTGCGGCTTGAGGGGGCCCGTGCCGCCAGCTGACATGCCCCACCCCCATATGCCCGGTGGCGCCTCTAGCAGCCGTTATGGCTGCTACAGCAGTAGCGCCACTACTATGGGGCCTGCGCCACTGAGCCTCCAACAAGTATGGGCCAGGCGACACAAGTCCTTTCATGCCTGTAGGCGTCGCTAGCACCGAAGGGGGCCCCAATGCTAGCGACAGCCATATACATGCATTAGCGCTGAATGCCCGAACATTCAGCGCCTTACAATGACGCTGATTGGCTAGACGGCGCTGATTGACGGGGCAAGTAATTCTGCCCCGCCAATCAGCGTCATTGGATGACGCTCGTTCAGTTCCTGCAGACTCGCTCAGAAGAGAGCAGATTTGCATCGCCAGCGAACAGGAACGAGATCATGTGAGCATGTCAAGTTTTTAGTTTTTTTTCTCATAAAACTGTGAGTGGCATTATCTATAGTGGGGGCTCTATCTACAGATGGGTCGTCTATATGTGGGGCACTAGCTACAGGGGCGGTCTGTATGTGGGGATGTCGGGCACAATCTACAGGGGGGTCTATATGTGGGGATGTGGGCCACTATATACAGGGGGGGTTTATATGTGGGCCACTATCTACAGGGGGAGGTCTATATGTGGGGATGTGGGGCACTATCTACAGGGGGGGTCTATATGTGGGGCACTATATGTGAGACACTATGCAGGGGTGGGCTATATGTAGAGCACTATCTATAGGGGAGCTATTTTTTTAGGGCACTTTCTATAGGGGTGGGTTATATGTGGGACACTATATACAGGGGTGGGTTACCTGTGGGGTACTAGCAACAGGGTGGCTATATGTAGGGCACAGTCTACAGGGGTGGGCTATATGTGGGACACTATATACAGGGGGAGTGTTAAGGATCTGCCAGGCACAGCTTCTGTATCCACGCCCATAGGTAATCAGTCTGCACCTGCATCTATGTCTGTGAGACTGACTCCATCTTCCACCACTCAGGATGGCAGGCTTAGGAGTGGGAGAGCCTATCACAGCCTGGCCAGACGGAGCTAGCTCCCGCCCTCTGTCTATTTATACCTGCCTTTCCTGTTCCTCCTTGCTTGTGATTCTTCTCTGTTGGTTTCCTGGCCCTTCTTGAACTACTTGTCCCTGCTTCATATTGACCCTGGCTTACTGACTACTCTTCTGCTCTGCGTTTGGTACCTCGTACACTCCTGGTTTGACTCGGCTTGTTCACTACTCTCCTGCTCTGCGTTTGGCACCTCGTACTGTGTTTCCTTGTCTGGTTGTCTGTCGTGCACTTACTGAGTGTAGGGACCGTCGCCCAGTTGTACCCCGTCGCCTAGGGCGGGTCGTTGCAAGTAGGCAGGGACTGAGTGGCGGGTAGATTAGGGCTCACTTGTCTTTTCCCTATCCCTGTCATTACATAATCACAAGCCGCATTTGGAGCTAGCGGTACGACTTGACCGACGTCTCAGGGAACGACAACGTGAACGTTTAAGTGTTTTCTCCTCTGACTCCCACATGATGCCTCCCGAGGTTCCGTTGCTTCGTTCTTCCACGGAAGACTCGGAGGTACCTATGCAACTCGAGGCCTCCGTGTCCCCCCAACAACGTAGAGAGTTCCGCAGGAAGAATGGTCTCTGCTTCTATTGTGGGGATGACAAGCATCAAGTGAACACCTGTCCTAGGCGTAAGAATAAGCAGCCGGAAAACTTCCGCGCCTAAGTGATCATCGGGGAGGTCACTTGGGCGCACAGGTATTTACCGTAAATATGAAACGTAATAAAATCTTGCTTCCCTTTCAGGTCTCTTTTGGTGGTAGGTCTGCTACCGGCAGTGTCTTCGTGGATTCAGGGTTGTCTGCTAATATCATGTCTGTGGAATTTGCTATGTCTCTAGCTATGCCTTTGATTGATTTGCCTAAACCTGTCCCGGTAGTGGGTATCGACTCCACTCCTCTTGCTAATGGTTATTTTACACAGCATACCCCTGTTTTTGAACTCCTTGTTGGCTCCATGCATTTGGAGCAGTGCTCTGTACTGTTGATGCAGGGATTATCGTCCGATTTGGTTTTAGGCCTTCCCTGGTTGCAGTTGCATAATCCCACGTTTGACTGGAATACTGGGGATCTTACCAAATGGGGTAATGAATGCTTGACGTCATGTTTTTCTGTTAATTCTATTTCTCCCCCTGAGGAGGTGAACATGCTACCTGAGTTTGTTCAGGACTTCGCTGATGTTTTCTCTAAGGAGGCCTCCGAAGTGTTACCTCCTCATAGAGAATACGATTGCGCTATCGATTTGGTACCAGGAGCTAAGCTCCCTAAGGGTAGGATATTTAATCTCTCTTGTCCCGAATGTGAAGCCATGAGAGAGTATATCCAGGAATGCCTGGCCAAGGGTTACATTCGCCCCTCTACTTCTCCGGTAGGTGCTGGCTTCTTCTTCGTAGGGAAGAAGGATGGTGGTCTTAGGCCATGCATTGACTACCGTAACTTGAATAAGGTCACTGTAAGGAACCAGTATCCCCTTCCTTTGATTCCTGATCTCTTTAATCAGGTTCAGGGGGCCCAATGGTTTTCTATGTTTGATCTACGGGGGTGTATAACCTTATCCGCATCAAAGAGGGGGATGAGTGGAAGACTGCGTTTAACACGCCCGAAGGTCATTTCGAATACCTCGTCATGCCCTTTGGGTTGTGTAATGCTCCCGCGGTCTTCCAGAATTTCATAAATGAGATTTTAAGAGATTACCTGGGGGTATTTCTTGTAGTGTACCTTGATGACATACTTGTGTTTTCCAAGGACTGGTCCTCCCACATTGAGCATGTCAGGAAGGTGCTCCAGGTCCTTCGGGAAAACAAACTGTTTGCGAAGACCGAAAAATGTGTGTTTGGGGTGCAGGAGAAACCATTTTTGGGTCAAATCCTCACTCCTTATGAATTCCGCATGGACCCCGCCAAGGTCCAGGCTGTGGCGGAATGGGTCCAACCTGCCTCCCTGAAGGCGTTACAGTGCTTCTTGGGGTTCGCTAATTATTACAGGAGATTTATTGCTAACTTCTCGGTCATCGCTAAGCCTCTTACGGACCTCACTCGCAAGGGTGCTGATCTCCTCCACTGGCCTCCTGAGCCTGTCCAGGCTTTTGAGGCCCTTAAGAAGTGCTTTATCTCGGCCCCGGTGTTGGTTCAGCCCAACCAAATGGAGCCATTTATCGTGGAGGTTGACGCATCCGAGGTGGGAGTGGGGGCTGTCTTGTCCCAGGGTACCAGGTCCCTCACCCATCTCCGTCCCTGTGCCTACTTCCCCAGGAAGTTTTCGCCCACTGAGAGTAACTATGAAATTGGCAACCGCGAACTCTTAGCCATTAAATGGGCATTTGAAGAGTGGCGCCACTTCCTGGAGGGGGCTAGGCACCAGGTAACGGTCCTTACCGACCACAAGAATCTGGTTTTCCTAGAATCGGCCCGAGACAAGCTCGATGGGCGTTATTTTTTACCAGATTCAATTTTTGGGTTACCTATAGGGCTGGGTCTAAAAATATTAAGGCTGATGCACTGTCGCGTAGCTTAATGGCCAGCCCTCCTTTGGAGGAAGATCCCGCTTGTATTTTGCCTCAAGGTATAATCATTTCCTCTATTGATTCTGATTTAGTCTCTGAAATTGCTGCTGCTCAAGGTTCAGCTCCCGGGAACCTTCCTGAGAACAAGCTGTTTGTTCCCTTGCAATTCCGGCTAAGGGTACTTAGGGAAAATCATGACTCCGCACTATCTGGTCATCCAGACATCCTGGGTACCAAGCACCTCATTGCCAGAAACTATTGGTGGCCTGGGTTGCCTAAAGACGTTAAGGCCTACGTCGCCGCTTGTGAGGTTTGTGCTAGGTCCAATTCTCCCAGGTCCTGACCAGCGGGCTTACTACGTTCTTTGCCCATTCCCCAGAGACCTTGGACCCATATCTCCATGGATTTTATCACCGATTTGCCTCCATCCACTGGCGTAGCTATAGGGGTCGCAGCGGTCGCAATTGCGACCGGGCCCCGAAGCCAGGGGGGCCCAAGGCCCCCCGCACCACATCAATAACAAGTTTCTATAGTAACTCGGGCCGCGGGCCCCTGTTACTATAGTAACATACTTTACTTACCTTCCTGGTTCCGGATCGCAGCGGAGGTCCTGACGTCAGGCGCTGTGCGCAGCGCATGACGTCACCACGCTATGCCGCCGCGCACAGCATCGAGACTACAGAACTCCCGCTGCGGCCGAAGAGGAAGGTAAGCTTAGCCCTGACTGGCGGGGTCCGACTCCCGGGACCCGCCAATCAGCTGTTTTGAAGGGGCCGCAGCACTCGTACGAGAGCTGCTCCCCTTCATTCCTGTCACTTCATTCCGGTCACACTGTGAATCGGTGTCGGCGATTCACAGTGTGAGCGAGTAGTGAAATGAAGGGGAAGCAGCTCTCGTACGAGTGCTGCGGCCCCTTCAAAACAGCTGATTTGTGGGTCCCGGGCGACACATCAGCTATTGATGGCCTATCCTGTGGATAGGCCATCAATGTTTAGGGACTGCACAACCCCTAAGCCTACGATGTATCAGGCTTAGGGGGCCCATGAGACAGGATCACAGATTGTGTGATCCTGTCTGCTGGGCCCTGTATCTAAGCCAATCACACTGTAGGTTTAGATACAGGGCCCCAGCACACAGTAATCTTATACTGTATAAGATTACTGTCTGCTGGACCCTTTATCTAAGCCTACCTTGTGGTAGGCTTAGATACAGGGTCCCACAGACAGTATCACACATGGGCCCTGTATCTAAGCCTTAGGGTATGTGCACAGACACTAATTACGTCCGTAATTGACGGACGTATTTCGGCCGCAAGTACCGGACCGAACACAGTGCAGGGAGCCGGACTCCTAGCATTATAGTTATGTACGATTCTAGGAGTCCCTGGCTCGCTGCAGGACAACTGTCCAGTACTGAAAACATGATTACAGTACGGGACAGTAGTTCCATGGAGAGGCAGGGACTCCTAGCGTCGTACATAAGTATAATGCTAGGAGCACGGCTCCCTGCACTGAGTTCGGTCCGGGACTTGCAGCCGAAATACGTCCGTCAATTACGGACGTAATTAGTGTGTGTGCACATACCCTGACACACGTGTTACTAATCATTTTTTGTGTGTTTTCTTACAGGTTCGGTCGTTGGACTACGGCGGATTCCAGGACTACTTCGATGACAGCTTTTTTTTTTATTAATAAAATGGTTAATAAGGGCTGTGTGGGTTTTTTTTTTATTTCAATAAAATATTTTTTCTATGTCTTTGTGTTTTTTTTTTTAAACTATATTACTACCGCCTTAGTAATAGCCGCCGGCTGATTGACAGCATCCATTGCTAAGGTGGGGCTTAGTGTTAGCGGATGCAGAGGCTAACACTAACCCCCTTTATTACCCCGGTACCCACCGCCACCAGGGGTGCTGGGAAGAGCCGGGTACGATCCAGTACCTGACCATCTGTAGTGATGGTCGGCCACTGGGGTAGCCGCAGGCTGGTATTATCAGGAGGGGAAAGGCCAAAAACAGTGGCCCTTCCCATCCTGGTAATGCTGCCTGCTGCTGCTTTATTGTATCTGGCTGGTTATGAAAATGGGGGGGACCCCACGTCATTTAAAAAAAAAATAATAATAATTGGAAAGAACGATGTCGGGTCCCCCCCCAATTTTCATAACCAGCCAGATACAACACAGCAGCAGCAGGCAGCATTACCAGGGTGGTAGGTGCCACTGTTTTTGGCCTTCCCCAGCCTAATACTACCAGCCTGCGGCCACCCCGGTGCCTGCCCGTCACTACAGATGGTCAGGTACTGGATCGTACCCAGCTCTTCCCAGTACTCCTGGTGGCGGTGGGTACCGGGGTAATAATGGGGGTTAGTGTAGCCTCTGCACCGGCTAACATTAAGCCCCGCCTTAGTAATGGAGGTTGTCAATCAGCCAGCGGCCATTACTAAGGCGGTGATAATAAAGTTTAAAAAGATACAAGCACATAGAAAAAATATTTTATTGAAATAAAAAAACACAACCCTCATTAACCATTTTATTGAGAATAAAAAAAACGCCGTCATTGAAGTCCTCGAATCCGAAGTCCAACAACCGAACCTGTAAAAAAAACACAAACACAAAAATAATTAGTAACACATAAAGAAGCAAAATTATTATTCTTACCTATCCTGGGTCCAGCGCTGGAGCCGCAATGTCAGCGAGCTGGGCCCTGTATCTAATCCTATCATGTGTGATACAGTCTGCTGAGCTGTGTATCTAATCCAATCATGTATGATACTGTCTGCTGGGCCCTATATCTAATCCGATCATGTGTGATACTGTCTGCTGAGCCACTGTATCTAATCCTATCATGTGTGATACTGTCTGCTGAGCTGTGTATCTAATCCTATCATGTGTGATACTGTCTGCTGAGCCCTGTATCTAATCCTATCATGCGTGATACTGTCTGCTGAGCCACTGTATCTAATCCTATCATGTGTGGTACTGTCTGCTGAGCCACTGTATCTAATCCTATCATGTGTGATACTGTCTGCTGAGCCACTGTATCTAATCCTATCATGTGTGGTACTGTCTGCTGAGCCACTGTATCTAATCCTATCATGTGTGGTACTGTCTGCTGAGCCACTGTATCTAATCCTATCATGTGTGATAATGCCTTCTGAGCCACTGTATCTAATCCTATCATGTGTGATACTGTCTGCTCAGCCACTGTATCTAATCCTATCCATAGTTTATAGGGTCGTAGTGCTATAGATATGCTATGCTGTCTCATATACACACTTTTTTTTGGGCGGACACATATGTATTGGGGCTATTTCCCGGACATTTTAAGCCCTGAGGGTATGTTCACACGGCAGCGTCCGTTACGGCTGAAATTACTGTGCTGTTTTCAGGAGAAAACAGCACCGTAATTTAAGCCGTAATGGCATGTGCAGGCGTCTTTTGCTGCGTCCATTACGGAAGTAACTGAAGCTGGTTTTCCATGGAGTCCATGGAAAACGGCTCCATTTACGTCTGAAGAAGTGACAGGCACTTTTTTACGCGCCGCCTTTTGACAGCGACGCGTAAAAAAAATGACCGGCAGCACAGAACATAGTAAGACCCATTCAAATGAATGGGCAGATGTTTGCCGACGCTTTTGAGCCGCATTTTCGGACGTAATTCAATGCTAAAACGCCCGAATTACGTCCGTAAATAGGGTGTGTGAACCCAGCCTTAGTGACGCCCCTGGCTGCTAGTGCTGCATTGTTGGGTCACTTAGGAGACCCAGCGATGCAGCTGAAAGCGGACCGTCGGCCATGAGAAGTTTGCGGGGGGGGGGGCCCAGTAAGAATTTTTGCATCGGGGCCCATGAGCCTCTAGCTACGCCCCTGCCTCCATCTCAAGGCAAGTCGTGGTGTGGGTTGTAGTAGATCGCTTCAGTAAGATGTGCCACTTTGTGCCCCTCAAAAAACTACCCAATGCTAAGACGTTAGCTACCTTGTTTGTCAAACACATCCTGCGTCTCCATGGGGTCCCTGTCAATATTGTTTCTGACAGAGGGGTACAATTTGTTTCTTTGTTTTGGAGAGCCTTCTGTAAAAAGTTTGAGATTGATCTGTCCTTCTCCTCTGCCTTCCATCATGAAACTAATGGCCAAACCGAGAGGACTAATCAGTCTCTAGAACAATATTTAAGGTGTTTTATCTCTGACTGTCAATATGATTGGGTCTCATTCATTCCCCTCGCCGAATTTTCCCTTAATAACCGGGTCAGTAACTCGTCAGGGGTCTCCCCCTTTTTCTGTAATTTTGGGTTTAATCCACGGTTCTCCTCCGTTTCACCTGGTAGTTCCAACAATCCCGAGGTAGAGGTCGTTCATCGGGAACTGTGCACAGTCTGGGCCCAGGTTCAGAAGAACCTAGAGGCGTTCCAGAGCATACAAAAAACTCAGGCAGATAGAAGACGTTCTGCTAACCCCTTGTTTATGGTCGGGGATCTGGTGTGTCTATCGTCAAAGAACTTGCGCCTTAAAGTCCCGTCCAAGAAGTTTGCTCCCCGGTTTATAGGGCCGTACAAGGACATTGAAGTCCTCAATCCTGTCTCCTTCCGACTGGAGTTGCCCCCATCTTTTCGAGTACACGACGTGTTCAATGCCTCCCTCCTTAAACGCTGCTCCCCGTCCTTGGCTCCCTCGAGGAAACCTCCGGTCCCTGTTCTCACCCCTGAGGGGGCAGAATTCGAGGTGGCCAAGATTGTGGACAGCAGGATGGTCCAAGGCTCACTCCAGTACCTGGTCCATTGGAGAGGATACGGGCCTGAGGAGAGGACTTGGGTACCCACTCGGGATGTTCACATTGGGATATTGGTCAGGAGGTTTCACCTTCGTTTCCCCAGTAAACCAGGTCCACTTAGAAAGGGTCCGGAGGCCCCTCATAAAAGGGGGGGTACTGTAAAGGATCTGCCAGGCACAGCTTCGGGGTTAACGCCCATAGATAATCAGTCTGCACCTGCCTCTATGTCTGTGAGACTGACTCCATCTTCCACCACTCAGGGTGGCAGGCTTAGGAGTGGGAGAACCTATCACTGCCTGGCCAGACGGAGCTAGCTCCCGCCCTCTGTCTATTTATACCTGCCTTTCCTGTTCCTCCTTTGCTTGTGATTCTTCTCGTTTGGTTTCCTGGCCCTGCTGCAGCTTCTTGTACTATTGTCCTTGCTTTATATTGACCCCGGCTTGCTGACTACTCTCCTGCTCTGCGTTTGGTACCTTGTACACTCCTGGTTTGACTCGGCTTGTTCACTACTCTTCTGCTCTGCATTTGGCACATCGTACTCTCCTGGTTTGACTCGGCTCGTTCACTTCTCTTGTTGCTCACGGTGTTGCCGTGGGCAACTGCCCCTTTCTCCCCCTTGCTCTGTGTACCCTTGTCTATTTGTCTGTCGTGCACTTATTGAGCGTAGGGACCGTCGCCCAGTTGTAACCCGTCGCCTAGGGCGGGTCGTTGCAAGTAGGCAGAGACTGAGTGGCGGGTAGATTAGGGCTCACTTGTCTGTCTCCCCACCCCCTTCATTACAGTGGCGGTATTATTTGGGCCTTATATCGTGTTATTATTGGTGATAATGGTCTAATAATAGTGAGTTGTGTACAGTAACAGTGTGCATGTAATATTCTGGTAGAGTGGTATGATTTAATAACTGTATATGTATATAGATTATTTTTTTGTGTGAAGGGGGACATATGCTTTGGGGCTTGCAACACTCCTGGACACGCTAGAAATCAGCAATGCAGTTCTCTGCACATCCCCTTCTGAATTGACTGCATTTTTTATAAAATAATTTAGCTTTTGGGGCCACACTTTTAACTTTGCCCAGGGCCACACTTTGTCTAAAACCAGCCCTGTTTGTTTTTTCTGGTTGGGAATTCTCAAATGGTTAAGAGACTGTGCCACTTTTGTGCATGCTGTAACCACTAAGCTTGCTGTGTCTCATAAAGAGAAAATTACCATTTGCTTGTATGCCACTGAAATAACAGTTGTGTTAAGTAAAAACATTCTAGACCAATGGTGAGGCCTAGATATCATTATGTTCTGGCTGGTGAGGCCCCGAAAAAAAAAAAGATTAAGAAGCCCTTTGTCCTTTTGGCATGCATCTGGCAGGTTTCCGTCTGGATACCTTTTTTTGACTGTATTAAAAAACATGGGTGGCAGAACCCTTCCAAACAACATGACACCAACAAAAAAGTGCAAGTTACATACATAGTTAGTACGGCTGAAAAAAGACACATGTCCATCAGGTTCAACCAAGGGACGGGAAAAGGGAAGGTAAAAATTTCTACACATCAGAGCTGATATTTTTTGGTTCTAGGAAATTATCTAAGCCTTTTTTAAAGCCATCTACTGTCCCTGCTGTGACCAGCTCCTGCGGTAGACTATTCTATAGATTCACAGTTCTCACAGTAAAGAAGGCATGTTGCCTCTGCAGGTTGAACCTTTTTTTCTCCAGACGGAGTGTGTGCCCCCTTGTTTTTTGAGGGGGTTTTACATGGAACAGGAATTCACCATATTTTTTGTATGTGCCATTAATATATTTATATAAATTAATCATGTCCCCCCTTAGTCGTCTTTTTTCAAGGCTAAAGGTTTAATTCTTTTAATTTTTCCTTATAACTTAGATTCTCCATGCCCCTTATTAGCTTCGTTGCTCTTATTTGTATTTTTTTCCAACTCCAGTGCATCCTTTCTATGAACTGAAGCCCAGAAGTGGACTGCATATTCTAGATGAGGCCTTACTAATGCTTTGTAAAGTGGCAATATTACATCCCTGTCCCGCGAGTCCATGCCTCTTTTAATACACGACACTATCCTGCTGGACTTTGAAGCAGCTGATTGACACTGCATGCTGTTATTTAGTTTATGATTTATAAGTACACCCAGATTCTTCTGAACAAGTGACTCCCCCAGTTTAGCTCCCCCTAGGACATATGATGCCTGCAGGTTGTTGGTACCCAGATGCAGAACTTTATATTTATCTACATTAAACTTCATTTGCCAACTGGATGCCCAAACACTTAGTTTGTTTAAATCCGCTTGCAATTCACGAACATCTTCCATGGACTGAACTATATTACATAGCTTGGTGTCATCTGCAAAAATAGAAATAGTGCTATTAATCCCATCCTCTATATCATTAATAAATAAATTGACTAATAGTGGTCCAAGCACTGAACCCTGGGGTACACCACTTATAACCAGGTACCATTCAGAGTAGGAATCATTGACCACAACTCTCTGGATACGGTTCTTGAGCCAATTCTCAATCCAATTACAAACTATATTTTCTAAACCTATAGTCCTTAATTTACCCATTAGACGTCTATGAGGAACAGTGTCAAATGCCTTTGCAAAGTCCAAAAACACTATATCCACAGCGGCCCCTCTGTCTAGGCTTCTGCTCACCCATTCATAAAAACAGATCAGGTTAGTTTGACAACTTCTGACAACTTAGAAAAACCGTGCTGGCTGTCACTTATAATACTATTTTTTGTCACATAATCCTGTATATAGTCCCTCAATAGCCCCTCAAACATTTTCCCCACGATGGATGTTAAGCTTACTGGTCTATAATTACCCGGGGGAAGAGCTAGAGCCCTTTTTGAAAATAGGCACCACATTTGCCCTGCGCCAGTCCCTTGGCACTATACCAGTGTCACGAAGGGTCTGTGGACCCACTGGGCCGTACCGCCTTGGCAGTAAGGCAGCTGGCCAACAGGGAGCAGGTGAATGTCTATAGTTCTATAGGTACCTGTGGCAGCTCAGACAGCAGCAGGGCAGGCTCGGCTGGGACTTAGGTAGCAGACGAACGTCAGGCGAGGTGAAGCAGGTCAGACGTGGATGCAGCACGGCACGACTTTGGCACAGCTCAGTTAGACCAGGAAGGTATGGATTGCTAGGAACAGGAACTGGAAACAGGTATAGGTACAGGGACAGGGGCTGGAACAGGGACTGGAACAGGAAACACAATAGGAGGCCATCACATGGACAAACTATAGGGAACACAACAACGCTCAGGCATAGAACTAGGGGACTGGACCCCTCTTATAGTCCACGGGTCAAAGTTCGACCATGAGGTCCGCCAGAGGTGAGATGTTGCGAGCGCTGGCGTCTCCTGAGGAGGAAGCTGGGGCCAGCGCTTGCCGACTCGTGGCTGCGGCTGTCAGGGGGAGGTTGGAGCTGACAGCCCGCAGCCACGGACATTACAACCACTCACTAGAGAATCTCTGAATATTATGAAAAGGGGGACAGAAATAACTGAACTAAGCTCTTTAAGAATTCTAGGGTGTAATCCATCTGGTCCCGGGGCCTTGTACACATTTAGTTAATTTAATTTAGCTTGGACCATATCTACATTCATCCAATTCAGTATATCAACTGCTAGATTAACAGCACTGGCACCAGCTACATCAGCTGCTATTTCTTCTGTTGTATGTACAGAGCTAAAGAACCCATTTAGTAACTCTGCCTTCACTTGATCCCCTGTGACCAACTCCCCGTTACCACTATCTAGGGGTCCTACATGTTCAGACCTTGGCTTTTTTGCATTTAAATACTTGAAGATTTTTTTGGGATTTGTTTTACTATCCATGGCCACCTGCCTTTCATTTTGTATTTTTGCTGATTTTATTACATTTTTACAGATTTTATTACGCTCTTTAAAATTTAAAGAGGCTACAGCTGTACCCTCATATTTGTATTTTTTAAATGCCCTTTTTTTGTCATGTATTGCCCTTTTTTCAGAAGGTGTAAGCCATGTGGGATTTTAGTTTAGTCGTTTATACTTGTTACCTATAGGAATACATTTTGCACTATAATTACCCAAAGTACATTTGAAAATCTCTCATTTATCATTTGTCCCATTATTTGACATTAGTTCTTCCCAGTCTATATCTTGAATTGCAGCCCTCATCCTGGGGAAATTGGCTTTCTTAAAATTAAGTGTTTTTGCCCTCCCAGCATGTGTTTGTTTTTTACAGTATAGGTAAATTGTAACTATATTGTGATCACTGTTACCGAGGTTTTCACGAACATTGACATTCCCAACAAGCTCTGCATTATTAGAAATGACCAGATCCAACAGAGCTTCACCTCTAGTCGGGTCTTCCACAAACTGGCCCATAAAATTTTCCTGCAACAGGTTGAGGAAATATCTCCCCTTTGCAGTTGAAGCCGAACCATGACACTAATTAATATCCCGGTAATTAAAATCTCCCATTATCACTACAGTACCCGCCTGTGCAGCCCGTCTGTTTATATAGCTGACCTTCCATCTCCTCAGTTATATTGGGGGGGGGTCTATAGATTACACCAAAAGTAATTTTTTCAGTGTTTACCTCCCTTTCTAGTTCCACCCACAAGGTTTCAACCTCCTCCCAATCTTCACCCACTATTCTCTCTTTTTTTAGACTCACCTTCATATCACTTCTCACATACAGACATACACCACCGCCTTTCCTATTTGTCCTGTCTTTCCGAAAAGTGTAAAACCCTGTAGATTTACAGCCCAGACGTGTGAGGAGCCTAGCCATGTTTCAGCAACACCAACTATATCTACATTTTTTTCCAGTATCAAGGCCTCCAGCTCCCCCATTTTGCTTGCTAGACTTCTGGCATTTGTGAACATTCACTTTAACTTGCCTTTCCGTTTTTCACTTTTATTTTCAGAAATGTGATTATTTGACATTATTTGGGCATTTTTATTTCACAGTCTGTTTCTCCCCCCACCAATATAGTCTGACCCCTCCCTAACCTGACTACCCTTTTATTTTCTACATTGACCTCCTTCCTCAGCCCTAGTTTAAATACTCCACCACCCCAGCTAGAATTCTCTCCCCCAGCACAGCGGACCCCCTTCCATTTAGGTGCAAATCATCTGCAGAATACAGTTTGTATCCCAATGAAAAGTCAGCCCAGTGCTCTAGGAACCCAAAGCCTTCTTCTCTACACCAAGACTTAAGCCATGCATTTAACTCCCTAAGCTCCTGCTGTCTTTCCTGTGATGTGCATGGCACAGGCAGTATTCCTGAGAATACAACCTTTTCTTTAAAATGATTCTTAAGGCTCCTCCACCTACCATTTATTCTGTCGTTGGTACCTACATGGACTACAACAGCTGCATCATCACCAGCCCCTCCCAGCAATTTGTCCACCCGTTCCACCACATGCCGAACCCTGGCACCAGGGAGACAGCAAACCATCCGGTTGAGGCGGTCTTGGCGACAAATTATTCTATCTGTCTTCCTGATTATAGAATAAGTATATATATATATTTTTAATAATGAAAGTTAATAGCAGACATATTGCACCATACACGATTCGATCCATCTGAGAAAAAAGCCAAAAGACAAAAAATTATCACTTCCCCTTTAAAAAAAATGAAAACTGATCCTTTAACCCCTTCCCGACATATGGCATACAGTTACGTCATAGCCGGGAAGGGGAAGTATGGAGCAGGCTCAAGCAGTGAGCTCGCTCCATACGATGCCGGTGTCGGCTGTATGTTACAGCCGACACTTCAGAGTAACTAGCAGCATCGCACTTGAGCACGATCCCGCTAGTTTAACTAGTTAAATGCCGCGGTCAATACTGACCGCAGCATTTAAATCGTGAGAAAGAGGGGGCAACCCCCTCTAACAGCTCATCGCGCCCCCCGCAACGCAATCGCGGGGGGGGGGGGGCGATGGTTGCTGTGGCTGCCTGGGGGACTAATGAAGACCCCCAGGTCCGCCAACTTTGTACACCTATTAAGTGATGCTTAATTAAGTGAGGCTTAATAGATGCCTGTCAGAATCACGATATACTGCAATACATTAGTAAGTGGGAGTAGGGGCAGAGTAAAAGAGAGAGGCAGAGGGAGAGACACAGAAGCTGCAACAGCAGTATGTTTTATATTCACCACAGTTTTGGATTCACAGCTACACTGCTCATTACTGCTGCATAATGTCCTCCATGTTGCTGCTTATATATATACAGTTAGGTCCAGAATTATTTGGACAGTGACACAAGTTTTGGCATCTTAGCTGTTTACCAAAACATATTGAATATACAGTTATATAAGCAATATGGGCTTAAAGTGCAGACTCTCATCTTTAATTTGAGGGTATTCACATCCTAATTTGAGAAAGGGTTTAGGAATTACAGCTCTTTAATATGTAGCTGCCTCTTTTTCAAGGGACCAAAGGTGATTGGACAATTATCTCAAAAGCTATTTAATGAACTGCATGGGCTATTCGTTAATCCATCATCAATTAAGCAGGTAAAACGTCTGGAGATGATTTGCAGAATCCATTCCATGGTGTTGAGTCTAGGAGCGGAATCCCCGGTGTCAGATCACACTGGCTGGGGATTCCGCTTCTAGACAGAGCCACTAACGTCACTGTCCATTTGTCTGTCTAGGAGCGGAATCCCCAGCCAGTGCGATCTGACACCGGGAAATCTGCTCCTAGACTCGGTTCAGGTGGCGCTATTTACAGTGGAGATGCAATGCTATCTACAGTGGGGAGGAGGTGCTATCTGCAGGGATGGTGGCACTATCTACAGCAGGGATGGAAAGCCTCGGCCAGAGTGCAGGCCGGGGATTTCGATGCTGGAAGGAGCTTAGGTGGCGCTATCTAAAGAGGGTTTTGCGGGGGTTGTGGGTGGCACTATCTACAGTGGAGGGGGGTGTATTCCGGGGCTCTCAAAGCCCCGGCACACATGAGAGTGCAGCACAGCTCACACTGAAGCAGCACTGCACTCATTAAACCCCTTCCAGGCTGCCGACGTCTATACACATGCCAACTGAATGGGGAATCGGCAGTTAGAACGCATATGTCATTCCCATGGCCATGGGCCGCCAGGTTTGCTTACCTCCTGACAGCCGCAGCCATGGATCAGTGAGCGCTGACTTCCGCTTCGCTCTGCTGTGTCCCGTAGGGCTTGTGCCTGCTCTTAAAGGGCCAGCATGCGCACGGGAAATAAAGACCAAATTAGCTCATGAGCGCCCTGGACTATATGAAGGACTCATATAGCCCATTCCTGAATTGCCTGAGCGTTGTTGTCATTACCCTAGTTTGTATCTGCAAATGGTCTCCTAAGTGTCTTCCAGTTCCCAGTGTTTCCCGTTCCTACTATCTGTAACCTGTATCCCGTGCTATCCTGGTCAAGTTTCGTATTGAGTTGGAGTCGTGCTGTGCTGTGTACCACGCCTGTCCTGTTACACCACGCCTGGTGTCCACCTGCTGCCAAAGTCACTTCCGAGCCTGTCTTGCTACTGTCTGAAGCTACCACAGGTACACCTATATGAACTATGGACTGTGACCTGTGTCCTGTTGGCCAGCTGCCATACCGTTAAGGCGGTACGGCCCAGTGGGTCCACACACCCTATGTGACCGTATATAGCCATATGGTAGCTATGAACAGTGGTGGATTATTATATGGGCGGTTCGGGCGGCCGCCCGGGGCCCGAGGCTCCCAGGGGGCCCATGGCAGCCCGAACCGCACATCGTCTTATAAACCTATTCAGCGCGCTAGCGCTGCTAACTGCCGAAGATGGGGAGGAGCAGGGAATTTGCCGGGATAGGGGTAGGACACGCCTCCCTGACAGTGTGGGTGCCGCCATTGAGTAACAGAACAGTGACGGACGGCTGTTCTGTTACTCCAAAGCTGGAAGAGAAGAGCCGGGTGGGCGGTCACCGGCGCTGAGGTTAGTTGGCTTATCCTCCTGCCCAACTGGTTCCCGACCGCTGGCTGTATTTTTTCTGCCAGCGGTCAGGGACGGGTCCTTAAAACCCGAGCCATAGACTCTAGTGACTGGTATAGTGCCAAGGGACTGGCGCAGGGCAAATGTGGTGCCTATTTTCAAAAATGGCTCTAGGTCTTCCCCGGGTAATTATAGACCAGTAAGCTTAACATCCATCGTGGGGAAAATGTTTGAGGGGCTATTGAGGGACTATATACAGGATTATGTGACAAAAAATAGTATTATAAGTGACAGCCAGCACGGTTTTACTAAGGACAGAAGTTGTCAAACTAACCTAATCTGTTTTTATGAAGAGGTAAGCAGAAGCCTAGACAGAGGGGCCGCTGTGGATTTAGTGTTTTTGGACTTTGCAAAGGCATTTGACACTGTCCCCCATAGACGCCTAATGGGTAAATTAAGGACTATAGGTTTAGAAAATATAATTTGTAATTGGATTGAGAATTGGTGTACCACAGGGTTCAGTGCTGGGACCACTATTATTCAACTTATTTATTAATGATATAGAGGATGGGATTAATAGCACTATTTCTATTTTTGCAGATGACACCAAGCTATGTAATATAGTTCAGTCTATGGAAGATGTTCATGAATTGCAAGCGGATTTAAACAAACTAAGTGTTTGGGCGTCCACTTGGCAGATGAAGTTTAATGTAGATAAATGTAAAGTTATGCATCTGGGTACCAACAACCTGCATGCATCATATGTCCTAGGGGGAGCTACACTGACGGATTCACTTGTTGAGAAAGATCTGGGTGTACTTGTAAATCATAAACTAAATAACAGCATGCAGTGTCATTCAGCTGCTTCAAAGGCCAGCAGGATATTGTCGTGTATTAAAAGAGGCATGGACTCACGGGACAGGGATGTAATATTGCCACTTTACAAAGCATTAGTGAGGCCCCATCTAGATTATGCAGTTCAGTTCTGGGCTCCAGTTCATAGAAAGGATGCCCTGGAGTTGGAAAAAAATACAAAGAAGAGCAACGAAGCTAATTAGGGGCATGGAGAATTTAAGTTATGAGGAAAGATTAAAAGAATTAAACCTCTTTAGTCTTGAAAAAAGACGACTAAAGGGGGACATGATTAACTTATATAAATATATTAATGGCACATACAAAAAATATGGTGAAATCCTGTTCCATGTAAAACCCCCTCAAAAAACAAGGGGGCACTCCCTCCGTCTGGTAAAAGAATGGTTCAACCTGCATAGGCGACAAGCCTTCTTTACTGTGAGAACTGTGAATCTATGGAATAGCCTACCGCAGGAACTGGTCACAGCAGGGACAGTAGATGGCTTTAAAAAAGGGTTAGATAATTTCCTAGAACAAAAAAGTATTAGCTCCTATGTATAGAAAATTTTCCTTCCCTTTTCCCGTCCCTTGGTTGAACTTGATGGACATGTGTCTTTTTTCAGCCGTACTAACTATGTAACTATGTAACTTTCTACGGCTCGGGTTTTAACTTGCTGCCCGCGCGATCGGGCAGCTGAATGTCGGGTCTCCGGCTGTCAGTGACTGCCGGGGACCCTGAGGAGAAGACAGAAGCAGCTTTCGCTGCTTCTGTCTTCTCTGATCTCTTTTACACAGCGTTTAATGAACGCTGTGTAAAGGATTAGAGACAGCAGCAGCGGCGCTGTCTCTATTCCTCCCGGTGATCATGTGACTGGTCACATGATCGCCGGGTGCCGTTAGTGGCAGGCTGCTGCTGGGTCTTACTAGACCCAGCACAGCTCTATTAGTGACAATCGTCACTATGAGAGGGCTGATTTCCCCTGTAACAGGGGCTGCACAGCAGTGGCAAAACATGTTGTAAAGGAAAGAAAAAAAATATTAAAAGTTCCCCAAAGGTCTTTTTTGACCTTTGAGGAACAGACCATAGTAATAAAAAAATAGTAAAGTAAAGTGCAAAAAAAAATTAAACAATAAATACACAGAAAATACCCACCCCCAAAAAAACGTTCCCCCTGCCAATCATTGTTGTAACGCTAGCGCTGACCCAATTACCCTAATATAGACATGTAATATATTAAAATTTACGGTAAACAATGACGATTACAAATAAAAGGTTTATTTTTAGGGTAAAACTATGTTATTACCCAAAAAAAATAGCTGAAACGTAAAAAAGCTTCTTTTTTTACTATTATTTTCAAACTTTATGAATAAAAATTCTAAAATAGCAAAAAAGTTGTGTATAAAAACGATAAAAAACGAAACCTGCATTGTCTACGGAAAAAACGTCGCAAAAATCACGTCGTTTTTATTTTTTTTAATAAAAATGTGTTTGGTGCAACTTTGTAATTACGTTTTATTAAAAAATATTTTCACTTTTTGAGATACAGCTGTTTTGTATCCTGTATCCGTCAGGTCAGCAGGACTGACGGGATCAGTGAAACGGGCCCAGTGCTAAATTATAATCTTAGATGTGATAGATTTGAGGTGGATCCTGCGTGTCACTGATCCTGTCAGTCCTGCTGACCTGACGGATACAGGATACAAAGCAGCTGTAGCTCAAAAAGTAAAAATGTTTCTTAATAAAATCAATCAATCACACTGATACACACACATACTAATATATATATATATATATATATATATATAAAATTATAATATAACGTTTTTAAATGTGTACATAACCTTGTGGCACTATATACAAGGGGGAGCGCTGTGAGGCACTATATACAAGGGGGAGCGCTGTGTGGCACTATATACAAGGGGGAGCGCTGTGTGGCACTATATACAAGGGGGAGTGCTGTGTGGCACTATATACAAGGGGGAGCGCTGTGTGGCACTATATACAAAGGGGGAGGGCTGTGTGGCACTATATACAAGGGGGGCTGTGTAGTGCTATCCACAGTGGTATATGTGTGGCGCTCTTTATAGGGGGGCTTTTTGGTGCTATTTACAAGAGGGGTAGGGCTGTGTGGCGCTCTCTACAGGGGGGCTGTATGGCACTATCTATAGTGGGCTGTGTGTAACGCTCTCTACGGGGGGATGTGTGATATATAGAGGGGGCTTTGTATGGCGATATCTATGGGGGTGTGTAATATCTACAGAGGCTGTGTGTGGCACTATGTACAGGGGGCTGTGTGTTTGTGGTGTTTTACAGTGTGTGGTGTTATTATATTCAGGCGCGCAGTGTTTGGTGCTATTATATTTAGGGGTACAGTATGTGGCACCATGATAACTTTATTTTCGTTTATAGGTGTGGAAATGTTGGAAAAGTGAGGAGACGTCTGAGTGGCAAATTCTGCAGAAATGAGTAATGGCCGGGAGAAGTCGTCATGAGCATTGGACCGGATGGAGAAGAAAAGAGGAAAAAAACTACTAGAATCTGAGACATCGTCACCTGTGAGTCACTAGATTTATAGAGAATCTGTCACCTCTCCTGACATGTTTATTATAGGAAATCCTTGTATTTCACAAAAAGTCTTTCTGTAGTCCGGGACTGATAGACAATTCCCATTGTCAGGAGGTTGTGTCCCTGCACAGTGTGATACTGTCAGTATGTAGGGACATCGCGCTGTGACAAGGGAAATCGTAACACTGTTAATGCTTGCCCAAAAAGGTAGTGTTAAAAATAGTTACGGCGCGGCAGGGCGGCGGGGAGGAAGGGGGGCCCAAGTTTGGGTAACAGCCCAGGGCCCATGGTCTACTTAATCCGCCACTGGCTATGAAGGGGTTAAACTAAGGATAGACCATATTAGAAGTATAAAACTATAAACATATTGGCATAAGGAATCAAACAAGCACACATGAAATACTATTATAGTAAAAAAATGGATTTGATTTAGGTCCTCAAGCACACAGTGCGCACTGGATCTGTGGGGGTCCGACACCCGGACCCCTCACTATTAAGCCGCTCCGGCTGCCTCTGAGCACTGGACATACATGCCTGAAGTCGTTGGCTCTGCCACTGCCACGGAATAGCGGACGAGCTGCCAGGGGCGTAACTAGAAAAGACTGGGCCCCATAGCAAACTTTTGACTGGGGCCCCCTCCCCTGGGTGTCACACAACCCCCCCTTGTAGATAGGGCCTTTTTTACGACCCCCCCTGTAGATAGCGCCATACAGCCCTCCTCTGTAGATAGCGCCATACATCCCCCTGTAGAGAACGCCATACAGCCCCCTATAGATAATGCCATACAGCCCCCCTGTAGATAACGCCATACAGCCCCCGTGCAGAGAACGCCATACAGCCCCCCCTGTAGAGAACGCCATACAGCCACCCCTGTAGGGAACGCCATACAGCCCCCCCTGTAGAGAACGCCATACAGCCCCCCCTGTAGGGAACGCCATACAGCTCCCCCCTGTAGGGAACGCCATACAGCCACCCCCCCTGTAGGGAACGCCATACAGCATTCCCCCCCCTGTACGGAACGCCATACAGCGTACCCCCTCCCAAAAAAATGCGACCTACAGTGTGTCCTACAAAATACATGTATCCCCTCTCCACAGGATCTCCACAGGATAGGGGATACATGAGTGATCGCTGGCAGCGATAGGGAGAACGGGGGACTGAAAGTCCCCTGAAGTTCTCCATGACTAACCTCTGACTTCCGGCGTCTGCGCAGCTCAATAAAAATGAAAGGAGCGCTGGTCACGCATGCGCACAAGCACGACCGGCGCTCCATTCATTTCTACGGAGCTGCCGACACAGATCCCGAAAGTCCGAGGTTTGTGATGGAAAACTTCAGGGGACTTTCAGTCCCCCGTTCTCCCTATCAATGCCAGGGATCACACATGTATCCCCTATCCTGTGTATGTCCTGTGGAGAGGGGATACATGTCTTTTGCTCTATTTTGCGCCTTCAGGACCAGACACCGTTTAGCCATTTTTAGCACGTGTTAGTTAAATGGCTATAACTTTTTTATTTGTAGGGCTAACGACGTGATTTTTGCGACGTTTTTTTCCGTAGACAATGCAGGTTTCATTTTTTATCGTTTTTATACACACCTTTTTTGTTATTTTAGAATTTTTATTCATAAAGTTTGAAAATAATAATAAAAAAATAAGCTTTTTTACATTTCAGCTATTTTTTTTTTGGTAATAACATAGTTTTACCCTAAAATAGACCTTTTATTTGTGATCGTCATTGTCTACCGTAAATTTTAATATATTACGTGTCTATATTAGGGTAATTGGGTCAGCGCTAGCGTTACAACAATGATTGGCGGGGGGGGGGAACGTTTTTTTTTTGGGGTGGGTATTTTATGTGTATTTATTATTTAAATTTTTTTTGCACTTTACTTTATTATTTTTTTTCTTTCTTTTACACCATGTTTTTCCACTGTAACTGGAGCTGCACAGCAGCCCCAGTTACAGGGGAAATCAGCCCTCTCATAGTGACGATTGTCACTAATAGGGCTGTGCTGGGTCTAATAAGACCCAGCAGCAGCCTGCCACTAACGGCACCCGGCGATCATGTGACCAGTCACATGATCACCAGGAGAAATAGAGATAGCGCCGCTGCCGCTGTCTTATTCCTGTACACAGCGCGCATTCAGCGCTGTGTACAAGTGATCAGAGAAGACAGAAGCAGCGAAAGCTGCTTCTATCCTCTCCTCAGGGTCCCCGGCAGTCACTGACAGCCGGAGACCTGACATTCAGCTGCCCGATCGCGCGGGCAGCAAGTTAAAACCCGAGCCGTAGAAAGTCTATGGCTCGGGTTTTAACCCCTTAAGGACGCAGCCTAGTTTGGGCCTTAAGGCTCAGAGCCCATTTTTTAAATCTGACATATTTCACTTTATGTGGTAATAACGTCGGAATGCTTAAACTTATCCAAGCGATTCTGAGATTGTTTTCTCGTGAGACATTGGGCTTTATGTTAGTGGTAAAATTTGGTCGATATATTTAGTGGAATTTTTCCGAATTTAAATGCATGTGCTTGTAAAACAGATGGTTATACCAGCCAAAATAGTTACTGGTTCACATTTCCCATAAGTCTACTTTAGATCTGCATAGTTTTTAGAGCATTAATTTAATTTTTCTTGGACATTACAAGGCTTTGAACATAAACTGCAATTTCTCATATTTTTAAGAAAATGTCAAAAGCCTTTTTTTAAGGTACCTGTTCAGTTCTGAATGGGCTTTGAGGGGCCTATGTATTAGAAACCCCCATAAAACACCCCATTTTAAAAACTAGACCCCTCAAAGTATTCAAAATAGCATTTAGAAAGTTTTTTAACCCCTCAGGCATTTCACAGGAATTAAAGCAAAGTGGAGGTGAAATTTGAAAATTTCATTTTTCTTGCTGAATTTCAATTTTATTCTATTTTTTTTCTGTAACAAAGAAGGTTTTACCAGAGAAACACTACTAAATATGTATTGTCCAGATTCTTCAGTTTTTATAAATGTCCCACATGTGGCTCTAGTGCGCTCGTGGACTAAAACAAAAGCCCCAGAAGCAAAGAAGCACCTAGTGCATTTTGGTGCTTCTTTTTTATTAGAATATATTTTAGGCAGCATGCCAGGTTTGGAGAGGTGTTGAGGTGCCAAAACAGTAGTAATCCCCCAAAACTGACCCCAGTTTGGAAACTGCACCCCTCAAGGAATTCATTTATGGTTATTGTTACCATTTTGACCCCGTAGTTTTTTCACAGCGCGTATTTGAATTGGGCTGTGAAATTAAAAGAATGACAATTTTTCCAATAAGATGTCATTTTTGATCAGAATTTCTTATTTTCACAACGAATAAAATGCCCCATTTTGTTGCCCAATTTGTCCTGAGTGCGGAAATACCCTATTTGTGGTGATAAACTGCCGTTTGGGCCCATGGGAGGACTCAGAAGGAAAGGAGCGCTATGTGTTCTTTGGAGCCCAGATTTTGCTGGATTGGTTTTCGGGTGCCATGTTGCATTTGCAGAGCCCCAGAGGTATCAAAGCAATGGAAACCCACCAAAAGTGACCCCATTTTGCAAACAAAACCTCTCAAGGAATTTATTTATGGGTGTTGTGACCATTTAGACCCCACAGATTTTTCACAGAACTTATTTGAATTGGGCTGTGATTTAAAAAAAACAACTATTTTTTTCCAATAAGAGGTAGATTTGACTCAAAATTTCTTATTTTCACAAGGAATAAAATACCCCATTTTGTTGCCCAATTTGTCCTGAGTGTGTTAATACCCTATTTGTTGTGGAATACTGCCGTTTTTGGCGCATGGGAGGGCTCAGAAGGAAAGAACCACCATGTGGCCTACTGGGAATTTTCTGGTGCTAAGTCATGTGTGCAGAAGCCCCTGAGGTACCAGTACAGTTGAAACCCCTGAGAAGTGACCCCATTTTAAAAACGACACCCCTTAAGAAATTCATCTAGAGGTGTAGTGAGCATTTTGACCCCACAGGTATTGTGTAAAAGATAATGCGCAACAGATGGTACAGAGTGAGATTTGCAATTTTCTATATATATGCCATGTCAGTGTCCGATATATTGTGCCCAGCATGTGCCACCGGAGACATACACCTCATAAACTGTAATGTGGGTTCTCCCGGGTATGGCAATACCCTACATGTGGCTGTTATTAGCTGCCTGGGCACACGGCAGGGCTCAGAAGGAAAGGACCACCATTTGGCCTACTGGAGCTTTTCTGGTGCTAAGTCTTGTATGCAGAAGCCCCTAAGGTACCGGTACAGTTGAAACCCCCGAGAAGTGACCCTGTTTTAAAATCTACACCCCTTAAGGCATGCATCTAGAGGTGTAGTGCTCATTTTGACCCCACAGGTATTGTGTAAAAGATAATGTGCAGCAGTTGGTGCAGAGTGAAAATTGCAATTTTCTATACATCTATGCCATTTCAGTGTCCGATATATTGTGCCCAGCATGCGCCACCGGAGACATACACCTCATAAACTGTAATGTTGGTTCTCCCGGGTACGGCAATGCCCTACATGTGGCTGTTATCAGCTGCCTGGGCACGCAGCAGGGCTCAGAGGGGAAAGACGAGGGGGGATAAGCTATGCGAAGTGGATCAGGGCGAGTAAAACTAGGGTAAATTAAAAATAAAGGGATTGATGATAAATTTTAAAACACTCTTTCATACAGAGCTCTGGTTTTTCGGGACATGTGTTACATTGATATATTGTGTCCTTCCTTATCCCCCTCTTATAGCAGACTTTGCACCCCTTTTGACTTTTTCCCTTCTTGCCAGTTTGGGGAACTTCTCCTAAAAAGTGTTGCCCTGGTACGATGCGTGTGGCCTCGCTTCCAGAAGTACTGTAGGGCTTCATGACTTGATCTGACAAGTCCACCCCTCCCATGTACCTATTGTAGTCCAGGATGCAGTCTGGTTTGGGAGTCTCTGTACTGGTACCTCGTGCAGGTACATGGGTACTGGTGTGGCATCTCCCTTGTCTTGTACTTGACACACAATATGTTGCTGCTAGATTGTGCCCTGCTCTCACCCCTTCTTGTTTGCCCAAGCAGAGTCTTAGGGAGGCCTCTCAGGTTTCTTCTAGCAGTGCCGCATGCCGCAGGACTTCTGGAAGCGAGGCAGTTGAAGAGTGGGACGCTGGTATAAAAATTATCCAGGTAGAGGTGGTAATCCTGGTCCAGCAGTGGGTGCACCAAATCCCAGAAAATTTTTGTATTAACTCCCAGTAAGGGGGGGCATTCTGGGGGCTGAATACTGCTGTCCTTCCCTTCATATATCCTAAATTTGTAGGTATACCCTGATGCACTCTCGCCCAGCTTATACATCTTCACGCCATACCTTGCCCTCCTACCCGGCAGGTACTCGCGGAATTGAACCCTCCCTTTAAAATGTACCAGGGACTCATCAATAGAAATACACTTCTCGGGGGTGAATGCTGGGAAAACCGGGCACTGAAATGGTCTAATAGGGGTCTCCGTTTATACAAACGGTCAAAACTGGGGCCATCTCGGGGTGGGCACGGCTCATTATCAGTATAATGTAAGAAGCAAAGTATTGCCACATTTTTATTTTATTTTTTCGTTTCCAGCTCAATTCTGAAGTTGCTTTGAGGGGCCCATATATTAGAAACCCCTATCAAACACCCCATTTTAGAAACTAGACCCCTCAAAGTATTCACAACAGCATTTAGAAAGTTTATTAACCCTTTAGGTGTTTCACAGGAATTTAGAGCAAAGTAGAGGTGACATTTAATTAATTTAATTTAATTTATTAGGCACCATGTCCGGTTTGAAGAGGTCTTGTGGTGCTAAAACAGTGGAAACCACCCCTTTTTGGAAACTAGAGACCTTGAGGAATTCATTGTAGTTTTTTTGGGGTGCATGCGACTTTTTGATCAGTTTTTATTCTATTTTTAAGAGGCGTGGTGACTAAAAAACAGCAATTTTACTATTGTTTTTTATTCAATTTTTTTTACAGCTTTCACCGTGCGCTATAAATGACATATTAACGTTATTCTGTGGGGCGATACGATTACGGCGATACCAGATGTTTTTAGTTTTATTTTATGTCTTATGGCGTTTGCACAATAAAATACATTATGTAAAATATAATTTATTTTTTGTGTTACCATATTCTAAGAGCCATAACTGTTTTATTTTTCCATCAGGAAAGTCGTGTGAGGACTTATTTTTTGCGTAACGAACTGTAGTTTCGATCAGTACCATTTTTCGGTACATGCGACTTTTTGATCTCTTTTTATTCCATTTTTTGTGAGGTGAAGTGACCAAACAATTGTGATTGTGGTACGGTTTATTATTATTTTCTTTTACGGCGTTCACCGCGCGGGATAAATAACGACATCGTTTTGTAGTTCAGGCTGTTACGGACACGGCGATACCAATTATGTATAGTTTATTTGTTTATTTATATATTTTTATTAATAATAAAGGACTGATAAGGGAAAAGGGGGTATTTTTACTTTTAGCACTTTTAAAACTTTTATTTTCTTATTTTTACACAACTTTTTTTTACTTTTTTACACTTTTTTTACTTTGTCCCACTAGGGGACATGAGGGCAGGAGGCTCTGATCGCTATTCTAATACACTGCACTACATACGTAGTGCAGTGTATTAGAGCTGTCAGCTGTTCGCTGACAGCAAGCATAGTGGGTCCTGACTTTGTCAGGACCCACTAGGCTTCCGTCTATGGCGTAGCCAGAGTCCATTGTTAGGATTCTGGTTGCCATAGTAGCCATCGCGGCCCGCTATCGTGTAGCAGGCCGGCGATGGCAGCTTAACTCCTAAGAAGCCGCGATCGCTATTGAACGCAGCTTCTAAGGGGTTAATTGGCGGGGACCACCGCGATCGCTCCCTGCACACTAAGCTGTGATAGCCTGCTGTCGGAAACAGCAGGTATCACAGCTCAAACACGCGCCGGGAAAAGATGGCGCCGTGTTAACTCAGGTCAGTACTATTAGGGTATGTGCACACGCTAGCTGTCATTTACGTGTGAAAAGACAGACTGTTTTCAAGAGAAAACAGCTGCCTCGTTTCCCACGTAAATGCTCCTCCTCGCATTTTGCGAGCCGTCTAAGACGCTCGTAAATCTGGAGCTGTGCTTCATTGAGTTCAATGAAGAACAGCTCAAATTACGTGGCAAAGAAGTGTCCTGCACTTCTTTGCCGAGGCAGTTCATTTACGCGTCGTCGTTTGACAGCTGTCAAACGACGACGCGTAAATTACAGGTCGTCTGCACAGTACGTCGGCAAACCCATTCAAATGAATGGGCAGATGTTTGCCGACGTATTGTAGCCCTATTTTCAGACGTAAAACGAGGCATAATACGCCTCGTTTACGTCTGAAAATAGGTTGTGTGAACCCAGCCTTACTGAGCTGAGCGCGAACGATGCGCTCAGCAGGACGTAATAGTACTGACCTGAGCGCGAAGGGGTTAAGGAACCTGACCGCTGGCCGTAAAAATACAGCCAGCGGTCGGGAACCAGTTAATGGCAGAGCGGGGAGATACCTCCCTGCTCTGCCGTAGTGTTCAGTGGCGTCCCGCTGTAGCAGCCTTAACGGCTGCTAGCGGAGCCTCCGGCCATGGTGGGGGTCCGTGCCGGCGGGCGACACGGGCCCCCTCATGCCGCGGGCCCCGTAGCAGCCGCTACTGCTGCTACGGCGGTAGTTACGCCACTGCGAGCTGCCATACTACAGCTCTGCTCCTATTCAAGTGAATAGGAGCAGAGCTGCAGTTCGGCAGCACGGCCGCTATGCTATGTATGGAGCCAACTGCTTCTGGCTCCGTAAATTGCATATTGGGCCATAACATCCGTTGCCTTGAGGCAGCCGGAGCGGCTTAATGGTGCGATGTCCGGGTATCCCGGGGTTCCCGCACCGATGATATACTGATGACCTATCCGGTGGATAGGTCATCAGTTGTTCAGTAGTGGACAACACCTTTATTTCACCGTACCCAATTGTCGTGTTTATTTAACTAGTCTGAACTAAGCCAATACAGGGAAGTGGTAGCTGAAGATGCTGCAGAAATAGTCTCACTATCTCACTTGCTTTACTGAGAAACTGAATATTTTCCGGAGGTTCTATCTGTTTTAAAGCCAGAAGAAATTAGCCCTTGACCTCATTTTTGCCAGACAGTGCAGCTGTGAAGCATGATGTTGTCATTGCTGGAGACTGTCTAATATAGATGCAAAGTGATATTGTAGAAAGCTGCGGAACAGAAAGTGATGACTCTGCAGTGAATAGGCTGATTAGTTATTTCTTTGAATTGTGGTTTGACCGACCAGGAATAAAAAAGAAATATATATTTAACATGTGCAGTTAATGTGTAGATACTTTGGAGCTATTTTGCCAATAGGGAATCACTTAAAATCTTACAAGCAAGTGATCAGATAGATGCATGTTTGGAAGACTAAACCCCAGCTGTATAACGGCATGCTGGCGGTTTAGTGGCACCAAACGTAGTGATAGGTTCCCTTTAAAGTGTCCACATTGAAACAAATAGTGCCCACATTGTAAAAACAGTACGAAGAGAGTGCCATAAATTGCCCTGTTAAATTATGGACTATAGAGCTCATCAGTGGCGTAACTACCGCCATAGCAGCCGTAGCCGGAGGCTCCGCTAGCAGCCGCTATGGCTGCTACAGCGCGACGCCACTGAACACTACGGCAGAGCAGGGAGGTATCTCCCCGCTCTGCCATTAAACAAAAGACATGTATCCCCTATCCACAGGATAGGGGATACATGTGTGATCGCTGGCAGCGATAAGGAGAACGGGGGACTGAAAGTCCCCTGAAGTTCTCCATCACAAACCTCGGACTTCCGGGGTCTGTGTCGGCAGCTCCGTAGAAATGAATGGAGCGCCTGTCGCGCTTGTGCGCATGCGTGACCAGCGCTCCTTTCATTTTTATTGAGCTGCGCAGATGCCGGAAGTCAGAGGTTAGTCATGGAGAACTTCGGGGGACTTTCAGTCGTTCTCCCTATCGCTGCCAGCGATCACACATGTATCCCCTATCCCAGGGGCGTAGCTAAAGGCTCATGGGCCCGGGTGCAAGAATTCAGCTTGGGCCCCCCTACCCCTCCCCAGCACCACCATCATCATCAGACCCCTGCGCGCTCCTATGCTCAAACGCCTTGCCCAACAGCCCCCATAGTATAATGCCCCCACACAGGTAATGCTCCCATAGCTGCCCCCACACAGTATAATTCTCCCCATAACAGCCCCATACCGTATAATGCTCCCCATATCAGCCCCCCATAAAAGTATAATGCCCCCCCCCACAATATCAGCCCCCCCATACAGTATAATGCCCCCATATGTGCATAATTACTTACCTATCCCCGTTCCCACGTCGAGTGGAGGATCCTTCTCCTCCTCCGGTGTGTGCTATGAGTGACTCAGCGCAGGCAGACGCGATGATATCGCTACATCCCGCCTGCCTGCGTCGAGCCGCTCAGGGCACAGGGAATGCTAGATCAAGGAGATGTCAGCTCCTTGCTCCAGCATTGATTGGAACCGGGACCTCGGTGAGTGACTCGCAACCCCCCAGGGGGACGCGACCCACAGTGTAGGGATGTCCCGATACCAAAATTTGGACTTCGATACCGATACTTCGTTTACTTTGCCAACAGTAATAAAAAAAAAAAAAGTTCTTTCCTTTTCTAATGTGAGACACGAGGTGTGATGATGAATTTTGAATGTCTCACATTAATAGTAATTAACCCCATCATGTTTCTCAGTCATAATGGGTTAATATGTAAGGTACATGATGGGGTTAATTACTATTAATGTGAGGCACATGGAGGTTAAATTCATCATCGCACCTCGCGTCTCACAATTAGGCCCCATGCAAACGACCGTATATAACCTAAGTTTTTGTGGACCGCAATTGCGGTCTGCAAAAATGGACCCATTCACTTTCATTGAGCGCGGACACATTTCCGTAGCTCTACGGATGGGTGACCGTGCCGTAGAAATGTTCCGAAAATTATGGAACATGTCCGTCCTTTAGCATTTTGCGGGCCGTGCTCACATACTTTGTATGGGAGCATGGCCCGAAAATGCGGGTGGCAATCGCGGGCCGTGATTGCGGGCACGGTCGTGTGAATGGGGCCTAAGTGATAGAAAGCTATTTTTATTTTATTTTTTTTACAGAGTACACATCATAAATGATGCAAAAAAATAGTTGTGCAGGTTATTACGGCCGCGCCAATACCGATTATGTGTATGTTTTATGTATTGAGACTTATTTTAATGTTTATTGTAAAAAAGGTGTATGTGTAATTTTTTTATTTAACATTACTTTGTTTTTACTTTATTTTTAAACTTCAATGTATTGGCCTATATCAGATATGTGCCAGTACATTAGCCTGTGTATGTATAGTACAGAGGCAGTTGTTAGGACATACCTCAGTATGCCCTAACAACAGGAAATATGGTAAGACAGCCCTGGGGTCCGTCAATAGACCCTGGGCTGTCTGCCCATATATGGTATGTCCCTCAATCGCGTCACAGGAATTCCCCGTGACGCGATCCAGGGGCATCCCCCCTTCTCATTTTCCCCTGAATGCTGCAGTCAGCTGTTATCGCAGCATTCAGGAGAATAGCGGCGGAGATGAGAGGTTTCTCTGATCTCCGCCGTTATAGAGTGGGGCTGCGGTACTGTAATACAGTCATTGCCCCGCTCCTGATATAAGTGCGCGCGCGGTCAGCATGTGGAGATGCGGCCGGCGCTGCACTAATGAGCGGCGGTTGAGGCACTGAAGACAGAACATGGGGGTGTTTTGTAGCGCGCCCGCCATGTTCTGTCTTCAGTGCCGCAGATCATTAGTGCAGCGCCGGCTGCATCGAATCATCCTGACGGCGCGCACATGTCAGGACTCAGGAGCGGGGCAGTGACTGTATTACACAGCCGCAGCCCCGCTCTCATAGTCATGTGTACTATACTGTATATCGTGCAGTTTGCGGTGGAGGAGGTGGGGGCTGTGATTTAACGCCCCCCCCCCCTCTCCACCGCAAACAACACAATACATTACAAGGCATCACAACACAATACATAACATTACAACACAATACATTACACTGCAGCTTATACTGCAGCTTACCTGGAGTCCTCCGCATCGACTCTTCTGCTCCGACTGGAAGCCGTGTCACGTGACAACACGGTCACATGGTACACTAAGTGTACCATGTGACCGTAGCCAGGAAGTGCCGGCTTCACGGAACAGAAGATTGTTAGGAAACATGCTGTATGGCAACGGGGGCCCGTGGGCCCCCCAGGCTTAGGGGCCCGGTCGCAACTGCGACCGCTGCGACCCCTATAGCTACGCCACTGCCCTATCCTGTGGATAGGGGATGCATGGCGTTACCTACAGGGGGGGGGGGGACTCTGCATGGCGTTACCTACAGGGGGGGACTCTGCATGCCGTTACCTACAGGGGTTGGACTCTGCATGGCGTTACCTACATGGGGGTGGGACTCTGCATGCCGTTACCTACAGTGGGGGGGACTCTGCATGGCGTTACCTACAGGGGGGAGGACTCTGCATGGCGTTACCTACAGGGGGGGGACTCTGGATGGTGTTACCTACAGGGGGGGGACTCTGCATGGCGTTACCTACAGGGGGGGGACTCTGCATGGCGTTACCTACGGGGGGGGGGGACTCTGCAATAGCGTTCTCTACAGAGGGGGCTGTATGGCGTTATCTACAGGGGGCTGTATGCTGTTTTTTACAGGGGGGGCTGTAAAAAAGGCACTATCTACAAGGGGGGGGGGGGGGGTTGTGTGACACCCAAGTTTGCTATGGGGCCCAGTCTTTCCTAGTTACGCCCCTGGAGCTCATTTAGTGGCCAAAGTGCCACTATATGGGGGTGGGACTCTGCATGCCGTTACCTACAGGGGGGGGACTCTGCATGGCGTTACCTACAGGGGGGGGGACTCTGCATGGTGTTACCTACAGGGGGGGGACTCTGCATGGCGTTACCTACAGGGGGGGGACTCTGCATGGCGTTACCTACAGGGGGGGGGACTCTGCAATAGCGTTCTCTACAGAGGGGGCTGTATGGCGTTATCTACAGGGGGGCTGTATGCTGTTTTTTACAGGGGGGGCTGTAAAAAAGGCACTATCTACAAGGGGGGGGGGGTTGTGTGACACCCAAGTTTGCTATGGGGCCCAGTCTTTCCTAGTTACGCCCCTGGAGCTCATTTAGTGGCCAAAGTGCCCATAAAGTACATCCCTGCAGTCCTTCATCTTAGAGCAGACACTGCTTATCTGCTCCTCCTTCTTCAGGCTTTAACTGAACCCTCCTGCATTGGAGAGTGATGATGCCCTTTGCTGGCAGCTGCTGGTCAAGCTAGTAATGTCTTAGGCCTTGATCACACGACGCTCAAAAAACCTGACGTGTAAACGTTTAAAAAACGCTAGCGTTTTTGTAAAGCGCTTTTTAAAATACAGGCGTTTTGACGTGGTTTTGGCGCGTAATTAGGACTCCCATTGACTATGGGAATTAGGTGCGTTTTCGACAAATTTTACGTGCCAAGAATTGACCTGCCACTTATTTTTTTATACTACGCTTTTTTAAACACGCGTGCGTAAAAAAACATGTTGTATGCTCTACAAAGTGTTTTTCCATTGATGTCAATGGGAAGCTTGAAGCATGCGTATTTGACACGTTTTTCGGCGCGTAAAACGTGTGAACAAGTCCTTATTGTCAATCCTAATTTTATTGCATTATATAGTCCTTTTAGCTGTCGGGATCTTCGTGACTTGGAGAGACAAGGGAGGGAGTAGCTTTTTCACCTTATAACACCTCCTTGGGTTTGTAAATCATGGTCTCCCCCAGGAGAAACACTCTTAGGCCTTATTTACACGAGCGTGTGCGTTTTGCGCACGCAAAAAAACGCCGTGTTTTGCGTGCGCAAAAGGCACTTGACAGCTCCGTGTGTCATCAGTGTATGACGTGCGGCTGCGTGATTTTCGCGCAGCCGCCATCATAGAGATGAGGCTAGTCTACGTCAGTCACTGTCCAGAGTTAACTGATCGGCAGTAACTCTTTCAGCACCGTCGACAGTGAATTCCGATCACAATATACACCAACCTGTGAATAAAAAAAAGACGTTCATACTTACCAAGAACTTCCTGCTTCCTCCAGTCCGGTCTCCCGGCCGTCCCTCTCTTGTCATCCGGCCCCACCTCCCTGGATGACGCGGCAGTCCATGTGACCGCTGCAGCCTGTGATTGGCTGCAGCCTGTGCTTGGCCTGTGATTGGCTGCAGCTGTCACTTGGACTGAATTGTCATCCCGGGAGGTCAGACTGGAGGAAGAAGCCGGGAGTTATCGGTAAGTCAGAACTTCTTTTTTTTTTTACACGTTCATGTATATTGTGATCGGAAGTCACTGTCCAGGGTGCTGAACCAGTTTAACTCTTTCAGCACCGTGGACAGTGACTGTCTCCTGACGTGGCAAATTTTTTTTGCCGGGTTCGGTCAAAACGAGTTCGGCCGAACCCGGTGAAATTCGGTGCGCTCATCTCTAATTTGACACTCCGTTTGGATGTTTGTAAACAGAAAAGCACGTGGTGCTTTTCTGTTTACATTCAGTTTGACAGCTCTTGCGCAAATCACGCAGTTCGCACGGAAGTGCTTCCGTGCGGCATGCGTGGTTTTCACCACGTCCGTCCGTCAATACGTCCGTCAATTACAGACGCAATGACCTTGTGTGAACATACCCTTAGTCTCATACACCCTGAATTAACTGTCACTTGAAGTTTATTAGCCACTTGACCAAAAAAATGTATTCCTAAAAAAATGTATTCCTAAAAAAATGTATTCCTAGAATACTGACTACAGAATTGGGCTTGGCCTGCAGCGAGAGGGGGAGAGGAAACCAGAGCGTTGTTTTTTTTTTTTATATACTTTATCATTTTAGTTGAGCTATAATGCACACAGGTAGTGGAGCTGAGTTTGTCAATGATGCACAGCTGAATTTGACATTTAATTAAACTTTATGTGATATCACAAGTATTTGCATTTCTTAGCTTAGAGGAGTAGTTAGTCATTTCAACTTTACCTATCTCAACTGAATAAGCTGTGGGAATAAAATAAATGCAAAAGTGAAATGAAGATTATATATATATATATATATATATATATATTGCAACACCAAAAGGGGAGAGTTTTGGAATTGTGGAAATCACAATATCGATAGACATGTTAATGGTATGCAAATGATAAAAAAATGGAAACAAAATATTCTAAATATTTTGACTTATTCAGTATAGAGTATGAGCGCCACACCCAGAAATACACGCACTTACACACCTTGGCATGCTATCAATGAGGTTATTAATTGTTGTCTGAGGAATGTTATGCCACGCTGAAGGCACTTGGGCACGCAAATCATCAAGATTGGCTGCTGGCTGCTCCCTTTGCCATTGCCGATCAATGACGTCCCGGATGTGCTGGATGGGAAACAAGTCCGGAGACGCTGCAGGCCAAGGTAGCAGGTTTAGGCCACACAGGTCGCTCACAGTAGCACAAGCAACATGCAGCCTGGCGTTGTCCTGTTGAAAAACTGCTTCTGGGACACTTTAGGGAAATGTCCGTACCACTGGTACCACGACCAAATTAATGTAACGACGAGCTGTTAGTGTACCTGAAATGAAGACTAGAGTGGTCCGGCCACTGTACATTATGCCACCCCACACCATAATCCTGAGAGTAGGACCAGTGTGATGTTCCCTTGTGATGGCCTCTTCATGACGTTGCCCACGTGGTCTCCAGACCAATCTCCGGCTATCATTGCATCCGATACAGAAGTGGGACTCATCGCTGAAGAGAATAGACCTCCATTCCAGCCTCCTTTGCCATCTTGCTATGCACCATGATAGCCTTTGAGAGTGATGGCGTGTGGTCAATGGAACACCTGTAGCTGGACGTCTGTCTCGTAGCCCAATGTCGAACAAACACCTTCTGATGGTTGCCGCCCTAGGCTTGGCATGTGACGTCCAATTTCACTTGCAGTACAGAATGGATCACTATGCGCCACTCTTACAATCAGATGATCCGTCCGTGTAGAGGTTCGCCTCCATGCACCTCATGCTGTCATTCCCGTTTGTTGTTGTTCTCCCAACCTCCGGGACACGCAACGTTGAACAGTGCTGACATCTCGGCCTAGGGGCATAGCGATCTGTCAGAGTGATAAACCAAGGTCTCTCAGTACAAGGATTCTGTCCCTCTCTGTTTGTGACCAGTGGCGATAACTGGCACATCGACGAACAGGAGGCATCACACAGTCATACCACACAACTTGATCCAATTTTTGAAGAGTCATGTAGCTAAAAAACTTTGCTTTTAATCTTGCTTTTATGCCCCTCCCACATGCCACAGATTGGAGATAGGTGGTTGAACATTTGATCATTTGCAGATCTTAGCGACACCTGTTACTTCCTCGATTAGCTTGCCCTTCTTGGTGTTGCAATTTCAATGTTGAGGAGTGTATATATATATATATATATATATATATATATATGTATATATACACACACAAACGCATATATATATATATATATATATATATATATATATATACAGTGAAGGAAATAAGTATTTAATCCTTTGCTGATTTTGTAAGTTTGCCCACTGTCAAAGACATGAACAGTCTAGAATTTTTAGGCTAGGTTAATTTTACCAGTGAGAGATAGATTATATAAAAAAATTATATATATTTATTTGCATTGTGCACAGAGAAATAAGTATTTGATCCCTTTTGGCAAACAAGACTTAATACTTGGTGGCAAAACCCTTGTTGGCAAGCACAGCAGTCAGACATTTTTAGTAGTTGATGATGAGGTTTGCACATGTTAGATGGAATTTTGGCCCACTCTTCTTTGCAGATCATCTGTAAATCATTAAGATTTCGAGGCTGTCGCTTGGCAACTCGGATCTTCAGCTCCCTCCATAAGTTTTCGATGGGATTAAGGTCTGGAGACTGGCTAGGCCACTCCATGACCTTAATGTGCTTCTTTTTGAGCCACTCCTTCGTTGCCTTGGCTGTATGTTTCAGGTAATTGTCGTGCTGGAAGACCCAGCCACGAGCCATTTTTAATGTCCTGGTGGAGGGAAGGAGGTTGTCACTCAGGATTTGACGGTACATGGCTCCATCCATTCTCCCATTGATGCGGTGAAGTAGTCCTGTGCCCTTAGCAGAGAAACACCCCCAAAGCATAATGTTTCCACCTCCATGCTTGACAGTGGGGACGGTGTTCTTTGGGTCATAGGCAGCATTTCTCTTCCTCCAAAAACGGCGAGTTGAGTTAATGCCAAAGAGCTCAATTTTAGTCTCATCTGACCACAGCACCTTCTCCCAATCACTCTCAGAATCATCCAGATGTTCATTTGCAAACTTCAGACGGGCCTGTACATGTGCCTTCTTGAGCAGGGGGACCTTGCGGGCACTGCAGGATTTTAATCCATTACGGCGTAATGTGTTACCAATGGTTTTCTTGGTGACTGTGGTCCCAGCTGCCTTGAGATGATTAACAAGTTCCCCCTTGTGTAGTTTTCGGCTGAGCTCTCACCTTCCTCAGGATCAAGGATACCCCACGAGGTGAGATTTTGCATGGATCCCCAGATCGATGTCGATTGACAGTCATTCTGTATGTCTTCCATTTTCTTACTATTGCACCAACAGTTGTCTCCTTCTCACCCAGCGTCTTACTTATGGTTTTGTAGCCCATTCTAGCCTTGTGCAGGTCTATGATCTTGTCCCTGACATCCTTAGAAAGCTCTTTGGTCTTGCCCATGTTGTAGAGGTTAGAGTCAGACTGATTAATTGAGTCTGTAGACAGGAGTCTTTTATACAGGTGACCATGTAAGACAGCTGTCTTTAATGCAGGCACCAAGTTGATTTGGAGCGTGTAACTGGTCTGGAGGAGGCTGAACTCTTAATGGTTGGTAGTGGATCAAATACTTATTTCTCTGTGCACAATGCAAATAAATATATATAATTGTGACTGTGATTTTCTTTTTTTTTTTTTATATATAATCTATCTCTCACTGGTAAAATTAACCCAGCCTACAAATTCTAGACTGTTCATGTCTTTGACAGTGGGCAAACGTACAAAATCAGCAAGGGATCAAATACTTATTTCCTCCACTGTATATATATGTATATATCTTGAGAAAGGTTCTCTGTTGAACCGAAATGTCGCTCACTTGAGGTGGATAATTCCACCCTGTTTCATCCACTCCTGGTCCGTTACTGCGTTCTATGGTTGCTCTCTATTCAAGGTAGGGGAATTGATTCATACCCTGGTAACGAGCACATGGCCTGATATATATGGGTTTGTTGGAGTGCTGTGTTCATCTGTATCTGGACAGTATATACACACACACACACACACATACAGTATAGTAGTACGTATTACACATATTACACAAACATACACATGTAAAAGGTCAAGAACAATGTGTCTGGCCAACTGCACTGGGTATTGGTGGACATGAGCAATGACAGATATAAGGATGGTTTCAATAACACCTGTGAAAGGATCAGAAAATTGCAAGTAGAAATGGACCAGATGCATTCTTTTGAGTCATTGTATCTATAGCCAATACTATGTTGTAATGTTTAATGCAGGAAGTTCACTTAATAGCAATGTATTGGTCAGGAAGGATTCGTCAACCCCAGTGTTATTACATTTTGGAAACTGTCCTCTTAGATATTGCTTTGCTTTCCTCTATATCAATGCAGCCATATATGGAACTTTTATTATACGTAAAACCTAATGGTTACATTTTAAGAAGAGTTTCATATGTTTGGTGTTAACATTCAGAATCCCAAATGTACCTACATATAAAATGAAGCTCTGGTTTAGGACCACTTTAATAAATATGTAGTGCTGCGAGCAGGCAGTTGGTGGACCAGTTCTATGGTGATCTAAGTTCAATAAAACCAAGGAAAAATGGTTCAGTTGTTTTGTCATTTTTGTTTTTTTTAAATAGTTGTAATTTTTGCATTCTCAAGTTAGCAATAAGGGGGAGCTCACACAGAGTTTTTTGATTCGGAAACTGCACAGCAAAACGTGTCAAAAAACGGCCAAAAATGCCTCCCATTGATTTCAATGGGAGGTGGAGGCGTTTTTTTCCTACGAGCAGAAATAACAGCTCGCGCGAAAAAGAAGGGACATGCCCTATCTTCGGGCGTTTGCGCCTCTGACCTCCCATTGACATCAATGGGAGGCAGAGAAAGTGTATTTCGCGGCGTTTTATGCCCGTGCCACTCAATGGCCGCGGGTGAAAAACACAGCGAAAATCAGCATGTAGGCGGAGGACAATCTGCCTCAAAATTCCAAACGGAATTTTGAGGCAGATTTTCCTCCTGCAAAAAACTCTGTGTGAACCCAGCCTAAGGCCTTATTCACACGAACGTGTTATACGTGAAAATTACGCGCGTCGCACGGACCTATGTTAGTGAATGGGGCCGTTCAGACTGTCAGTGAATTTCACGCAACGTATGTGCGCTGCGTAAAACTCACGACATGTCCTATACTTGCCCGTGTTTTGCGCAGCACACAGCCATTGAAGTCAATGGGTGCGTGCAAATCGTGCACGGCAAACGGAAGCACTTCCGGGTGCCGCGCGTGATTCGCGCAACAGTAGTAAAAAGAATGAATGAAAACAGAAAAGCACCACGTGCTTTTCTGTTTGTAAACATACATACAGAGTTTCATAATGATGCTGGCTGCAGGAAAATCACGCAGCCACGCACCATATGCTGATGCCACACGGACCATTTGCGCGCGCAAAACACAGCGTTTTTTGCATGCGCAAAACCGACACGTCCGTGTGAACAAGGCCTAAAAGTTGGAATAAAACGAAGGCATACATACATTACCAAGTACATGGAAATGTCAAATCTCAGAAGTCAAAAATAAGAGAAAAATTTACCAAATAAACGACAATATTGACATTAAATTTTATTTTCTTTAATTATTTTACTGGTGCACATTCACACAAAGGTATAGAAAATGTTCGATACCTAGTGCTGCCAAACAAGTTTGAGCATTAAAGGCTAGGTACACCTTTGAAATAGTTTTATTTTTTAATAAAAATTACAGCGTTTATTAGACGGCATCCTGATATTGTAGGGTTTAGACGAGGAGACTAGGAGGAGAAGGTGGCACTATATGCAGTTGATATTCTGTTGTTCCTGGTGGAGGCCTCCCGATCCCTACCTGTAGCTATGCAAACTATACACCGTGTTCCAAATTATTATGCACATTGGATTTAAGTGTCATAAACATTTAATCATTCGTTTTTAAATTATACTCATGGATGATATTGTGTCTTAGGGCTCGTTGGATCATTGTAATCAATCTCAGACACCTTTGATAATTAGTTTGACAGGTGTGCCCAATCAAAGGAAAACTACTTAAGTAGGACGTTCCACATTATTAAGCAGGCCACAGGTTTCAAGCAATATGGGAAAGAAAAAGAATCTCAAGGTATGAAAACATTGGATATTTCAAGAAAACTTAAAGGAACACTGTCACCACAATTTTTTTTTTAATATGTTAAAGATGTTAGTGCTTTATTAAAAACGTTTGGATTAATTTGTGTGTTTGTGTGTTACTTTTTCTTATTTTTACACTTTTTCTTCCCTATGGGGGCTGCCATTTTTTTTTCCATTTCTGTATGTGTCGATTAACGACACATACAGACATGGAATACGGCAGCTCCAGTCCCATAGGGACTGCGAACGGGGCCCGTTCCATCCACTAACACGTACGCCGCTGTGTGGGAACGGCGCATGCGCCGCTCCCACACAGTTCAATTTGAAATGCGCGCCGTCCGGCGCCATTTTCCTGTGGACCGGAAGTCGCGGCCGGACAGTAAGATCACTACTTCCGGTCGCGGCTTCCGGACTTGTGCACATGGAGCAGCGGCAGCAGACGGAGCGGATGGACCGGAGGGAGCGGCGGCGACTGGAGCAGGTAAGGGATTTCTGTGTATGTTTGTGTTTCAGTGTGTGTTTACTACTGTATGTAAACCTTCTACACTGTGTGTTAGCTCAAAAAATGGCGACACACAGTGTAGGAGGTTAGACCGTTCAAACCCCTCGTTTCTCCCGGCACTAGCCAGGATAAAGGAGGAGGGGATGCTGAGAGCTCACTAGAGCGAGGGCTTTTTACCCAATTTTGCAGCATAAAGCAATGTGGTCGCTTTACCACATGCAATGCTGCAATTTTGGGAATGGCTCCATCTAGTGACCAGCAATGGGAAATATTATAAATTGAATCCAATTTATAATATTTCCTGACAAGTGAAAAAAATAGGTATTTGAAGCCGCTGGTGCCTCTGTAGTCCCGCGAACCTCAAGGTGTAGGATCCTCCAGAGGTTTGCAAGTGCGCATAAAGCTTTTATTCGGCCACCCCTAAACAATGCTCACAAGCAGAAACGGTTGCAGTGGGCTCAGAAATACATGAAGACTAATTTTCAAACCGTGTTGTTTACTGATGAGTGCCGTGCAACCCTGGATGGTCCAGATGGATGGAGTAGTGGATGGTTGGTGAATGGCCACCATGTCCCAACAAGGCTGCGACGTCAGCAAGGAGGTGGCGGAGTCATGTTTTGGGCTGGAATCATGGGGAGAGAGCTGGTAGGCCTCTTTAGGGTCCCTGACGGTGTGAAAATGACCTCTGCAAAGTACGTAGAGTTTATGACTGACCACTTTCTCCCGTGGTACAAAAAGAAGAACCGTGCCCTCCGTAGCAAAATTATCTTCATGCATGAAAATGCACCATCTCATGCTGCAAAGAATACCTCTGTGTCATTGGCTGCTATGGGCATAAAAGGAGAGAAACTCATGGTGTGGCCTCCAAGTTCCCCTGACCTCAACCCTATTGAGAACCTTTGGAGCATCCTCAAGCAAAATATCTATGAGGGTGGGAGGCAGTTCACATCAAAACAGAAGCTCTGGGAGGCTATTCTGACATCCTGCAAAGATATTCAAGCAGAAAATGTCCAAATACTCACAAATTCAATGGATGCAAGAATTGTGAAGGTGATATCAAAGAAGGGGTCCTATGTTAACATGTAACTATTAAATCAGCGAAAAATAACATTTGCATAATAATTTGGAACGCGGTGTAGAGACCTTTGGCTTACACTCAGGTCTGGTGGTTAATTGGACTAAATCTGTGTTCTTACCAGTGGATAATGTGGAGGGAGTAACAGACTCCAGATTGTTAGCAAATTTAAATATCGTCGTATCGACATCTCTAAGTGACTGAAAAATTGAGTTTTTCTCCAAAGTAGATTTCATGCCAAATTGGATTTATGGTCCAAGTTATCTTTGTCAGTGCTGGGCAGAGTGATTTTGATCAAGATGATCTGGATGCCTCAGCTCCTATACCTGATATATAATTCCCCTGTCTGGATTCCCCAGATTCTTCTTTAAAATAAATAAGTTTTATAGGAAGCTGGTGTAGAAAGGTGACTTAGCACGTATTCGGTTAGAGACTCTTCAGGACCAAGGATGACAGTAGTCTTGTACTGCCTAAGGCCCCATGCACATGACCGTAAAAATCGTCCATAATTGCGGACCGCAATTACGGTCCGCAATTACGGACGCATTCACTTCTATTGTTCACGGACATCTTCCCGTTTATTTACGGGAAGGTCTCCGGGCCGTAGAAGTGTACCGCAAAAGATAGGACATGTCCTATCTTTTGCGTTTTACAGGCCGTGCTCCCATACTTTGGGCCGAGAGTGTAGGTGGCTATCCACGGCCGGCTCTGCCCGCAATCGAGGCCCGTGATTACGGGCACGGCAGGTGTGCATGAGACCTAGCCCAAGGCTATATTTTCTAGCGCCACTGCTTCAGCATATTCGACGTTGGAATATTGAGGGAGGGGATTCTCAGAGGAGATTAATACAAAATCACCTCCACACCAAGAATTTATATAAAGCCCTGGAGGCCCATAAATTTAGAATGTCTTTGGCTCATACTCCTACTTTCCTTCTGATACATAAGGTGGGGTGGAAAGTGAGGGCATCACTGGGGCAACTAAATGTACATCTCTTTGGGATACCCCATGGTTACCGCACTTATATTTTTTTAGAGGGCTTTGACCAGTGGAAGCAGAAGGGTATGCAGAAGATACCACAAGTTATATGGGAGGATTTTTTTTATGTCCTATGACCAGCTAAAGGAAGAATTTATTTTACCTCCAGCAGAATTTTATAAATACCTTTTGCTCCGACAAAACTCAGGAGCTTGGTTTACTTCTAATAATCATTTATTTGATTGAGGGGTTGGAGGCCTCCGCTGGGATTATATCCCATTTATATATTTTTCTTTTGGATAGTGTTATGACCAAATATCCTGTGAGAAGTAAAGAAAAGTGGAAGGGGGATATCGGATCTATAGAGGAGGATAATTGGCAGGACATTTTGTTTGGGGTCAATATTGTTCTGTCCCCATTTGTATGCTTATTAGGCTATATGTAGAGGCAGGTAAAATAGCAGTTGCCAGGATGCTATACATGGCTCGTAAGCTCATTGCTCAACATTGGCTGTATAGTCCCACTGCTAAAGAATATGTGGATAAAATTAATTGGTTAAGTCTAGAATAAGGGGTGTACAGAAAGTGGGGGGCTATTCGAAATTTTTAAAAACTATGGGTGTTAAAGGTATTATACCTCTATGATGCTTTGTTTGTGCGATGTTTATCCATGGTTGTGTCATGTCCGTGTCTGCGGGCCGTCAGGTTCACTCTCCTCCTGACGGCCGCAGCCATGGGTCTGTGAGCGCTGGCCCCAGTCTCCTCCTCAGGAGACGCCAGCGGTCACTTCCACTCACCTCGGCCGGATGTTTAATGTTTAATCAGCCCATGAGTGCCCTGGACTATAAGAGGGACCCAGCCTCTTGCTTCGATGCCTGAGCGTTGTTTGTTGTATCCTAGTTTGTCTAAGCAAATGGTCTCCCAGTGTTTTCCAGTTCCCAGTGTTTCCTGTATCCTGTATCCAGTGCTATCCTGGTCAAGTGCCGTGCTGTGCTGTAGTCATGCTGTGCTGTATTCCACGCCTATCCTGCTACTCCGCGCCTGACGTCTACCCGCTGCCTAGTCCCAGCCAAGCCTGCCTTGCTACTGTCCGAGCTGCCACAAGTACCCTATACGAAGTATAGACTGTGACCTGCGCCCTGTTGGCCAGCTGCCATAACAACAAGGAGGTACAGCCTAGTGGGTCCATGAACCCTACGTGACAGTACGCTCAGGCCATATCAGACATTACATAGTGACAAAGCTAATTTACAATTCAAACTAGAGGAGTGTGGACCCTGCTGGCAAGCGCTTACAATCTATGAGGAAATAAGGGAGACACAAAGTGTAAAAGTGTTTGTTCAAAATGGAGACTCCCCTAGCATAATTGTATTATATGGTGTAGTATGTATGCCCTATCAAGGGGTTATTGAGGGATAATGGGGAGTGATATATTAAAACTGGTGCAAAGAAAAAGTGGAGTAGTTGTCCATGGCAACCAATCAGGTTGCTGCTTTTATTTTCCAAACGGAAAATGAGAGGTGAAATCTGATTGGTTGCCATGGACAACTACTCCACTTTTCCTAAACACCAGATTTGCTCTGTCTCTGCCAATATCTTTTGCCCTCTCAGGCGGGTTTCCTGCAATACGCAATATCTAGGTTATAGACTTTAACCCTTTTCCGACATCCGCCATATATATACGGCGCTGTTGGGCAAGGGTTCCCGCAAACCGCAGTACAATTACGTCACGGTGATAGAGCGGGCTCAGGAGCTGAACCCGCACCATCACCGCCGGGTGTCAGCTGTATGTTACAGCTGACACTGTACTGTAATGGCTAGGACCGGAGCTAGCCTCCGATCCGGCCGATTAACCCCTCAGATGCTGCACACAATAGAGATCGCAGCATCTGAGGGGTTTTTAGCCACCGGCACAGAAGCTGAGCCGGCATCATCAAGGGTGGGTGTCCGCTGTATGTTACAGCGGACACCCTGCTGTAACAGCAGGAACCAGAGCTAACTCCGATGCCTGCCATTAACCCCTTAGATACAGCGATCAAAAGCGATCGCTGCATCTTAGTGGTTTGTAGCAAATCGGCAGCCCTGCTATGCGACCGCAGGGCTGCCAACTGCTACTATGGCAACAGGAGGCCTAACAATGGCCTCCTGGTCTGCCATTATGGAAGCCGATGAGGCCCCGCCCGGAGGCTGAGCCTAATAGACTTGCTGTCAGTGAACGACTGACAGTTCTAATACATTACACTACATAGTTAGTGCAATGTATTAGAACAGCAATCAAACAGTTGGACCTTCAAGTCCCCTAGTGCGACTAAATAAAAATCTGTGTAAAAAAAGTAAAAATAAAAGTTTCAAGTAATAAAATAAAACACTATCGCCATTTTTTTGTCTTGACTTATCAAGTCATTTATTATTGAAAAAAAATAAAAAAAACCATACATATTTACACCAAAACTAACTTTATTATGCAAAAAGTTGTAAAACATAAAAAAGTGCTATAAATTTGGTATCGCCGGAATTGTACTGACCCGCAGAATAAAGTTACAGGGATTCTGTCACCAGATGTCCATATCAAACTAGCAACAGGGTATTATAGATGAGGCTAACCTGATTCTAACGTGTATTACATTTTTGTCAAGAGTGTCTCCTTTGCAGAGAAAATAGTTTTATTCCATTTATGCAAATTAGCATTTTGGAGCAACGAGGGCGTCACCGTTGCTCGAAAATGCTCTATCGTCATTCTCCAGTTCAACCCCCCTCCCTCTCTTCTTACATTGATTGACAGGGGCCAGGCAGTGTAATAGGCGAGTTCACGCCTGGCCCCGTAGTGTCTTGAACGTGCACGCAGCCCTGCTTCATAATCTGCCCATGCGCAGTAGTGCCGATTAGAATGGTGACGTAAAGGTTGTACTGCGCATGCGCCGATTATGATTACTGTGCATGCGCCGTCCAACCTTTATGTCACCGTTCTGATCAGCACTACTGCGCATGCACTGTAATCATAATCGGCGCATGTGCAGTACAACCTTCACAGTCACCATTCTGATCGGCACTACTGCGCAGATTATGAAGCAGGGTCGCGCGCGCGTTCAGGACACTACGTGAATTCGCCTATTGCAATGCCTGGCCCCGGTAAGGGGGGTTGAACTGGGGAACGACGACAGAGCATTTTGGAGCAACGGTGACGTCCTCGTTGCTCCAAAATGCTCATTTGCATAAACGGAATAAAAAAAGATTCTCTGCAAAGGAGGCACTCTTGACAAAAAGGTAATACATATTAGAATCAGGTTAGTCTAATCTAGAATACACTTTTGCTAGTTTGATACGGACATTTCTGGTGACAGACTCCCTTTAACGTGTCATTTATAATGCGTGGTGAACCCTATATATAAAAAAACAAAAAAAACTATGCCAGAATTGCTGATTTTTGGTTACCTTACCCCATTATTATACCACCTGACTATGCCCATGATGTACTCCGCACAGCTTACATATGCCCCCCCACATTATAAACTAAAGTACTAGTAAAACTCCAAGCAAAACTACTACCAAGCTTAATCCGTACTCCAAAAGCCAAATGGCGTTCCTCCCTTCTGAAACCTACAGCGTTCCCAAACAGCAGTTCACTTCCACATATATGGCATCGCCAAACCAGGGAGAACCCTTTTAACAATTTTTGGATTGTGTGTCACCAGTGGCACAAGCTGGGCACAACATATTTGCCACTGAAATGGCATATCTGGGGAAAAATTTAAATATTTACTTTGCACCATCCGCAACACAATCATTTATGGAAAAGACCTGTGGGGTGAAAATGCTCACTACACCCCTTAATAAACGCCTTGAGGGGTGTAGTTTCCAAAATGGTGTCACTTCTCAGGGGTTTATTTTATTATTTCACATCAGAGCCTCTGCAATTGTGAACCAATACTTTGTAAGTGGCCAAATTAGGCCTCAATTTCGCATGGTACTCTTTCACTCCTGAGGCCTGTCGATCGTCCAGGCAAAAGATTAGGGCCACATGTAAGGTGTTTCTAAAACCAAGAAATGCAGCATAATAATTAAAGAACTGTCTTTTCATGGTGGCACAAGCTGGGCACCACATATTGGCATATCGATGGAAAAATTGCCATCTTCACTCTGCAACATCAAGAGCACACTCATTTTTGGAAAACACCTGTGGGGTTAACATGCTCACTACACCCCTAGGTGAATACCTTGAGGGGTGTAGTCACCAAAATGGGGTCACTTCTGGGGGGTTTCCACTGTTTTGGTCCCACAGGGGCTTTGCAAATGCGACATAGCACCCAGAAGCCAATCCAACAAAATCTGCACTCCAAAAGCCAAATGGCGCTCCTTCCCTTCTGAGCCCTACTGTGTGCCCAAACAGCAGTTTATGACCACATATGGGGTATTGCCGTACTTGGGAGAAATTGCTTTACAAATGTTGCTTTTTCCTCTTTTATTTGTTAAGAAAATGGAAAAGTTTTCGTCTTATTGGAAGGGCGTGGCTTTGACATGGCGGTGTGAGGACTTGTTTTCCTGGAGCTCCGGACTTACACTACAGAAAATCGCCCAAAAAGGGCTCATTTACCCGGTCCCTGCGAGCGATGACGAAGGGGAGACACCGCCAGAGCCTCTCGGTCACTCCTGGCACTCCGTCCATCGACCGGTTTGTCCATTCCAGGCGGGACGGAGCTTCCCCGCGGCCTTCCTCCACTGCCTCTGTAGGCCGCAGTCGGACCGCGCCAGCACGTGGGTGCTCACCTGCTTCCAGCTCCTCTGTTCCGGCGAGCCTTGACTGCCGCTCCTAGGACTGCACTCCTGCCATCTCGACTCCGGAGGTAGGTCAGGGCACAGTGACCATGCCTGGGTCGGCTCCTCCGGCTTTGGCAGATGACTCCCCCCTCCAGTCCCAGCCTTTGCCAGGACAGGACGATGGCCGCATGGCCTTGCAAGGCGGGGCAGTCCTAGCGCCATTTTCACTTGCCGCACCACGGCAATCTCCTCCAGTGGACTGGCTGCACCTCAGTCAATGGACGCCAGCCATTTTGAGGGGGCCACTCACCACATCAGTGGTCTCGGGGGACCACCAATCTGCCTCATCTCTGGGCCCCCCCTCTATGAAACGGACCTTGGTGGAATTATGGGAAATGGTGCGTGTGTTGCCCACCAAATCAGACCTGGATGTACGCCTCTCCCGGCTGGAAGAGAAGCATGATAGGGCCATTGGGGCTGTTTCACAGGAGGTACGCTTATTGGCTGCACGGGTGGAGACATTGGAACGCCAGAACTCTGTCCACTCCATGGACATCTCGGTCCTTTCTCAAACCGTGGAAACTCAATCTACCCAAATGCGGGATTTTTCATTACACCTGGATGATGTGGAAAACAGGGGGAGGCGGAACAATTTGAAATTGAGAGGCTTTTCGTAATCTGTGCCTCCGGAGGGGCTATATGACGTGGTTACACATATCTTTAACAAGCTCATGGATAGACCACGCGATATGGCCATTGGGATGGATAGGGTGCATAGATTGGCGGGCCCCGGACCAGGGATGGTAACCGCCCGCGGGATGTCATATGCAGAGTGCACTTTTATAAACAGAAGGAGGACATTGCACGGAGAGCTTGGGAGAAGGGGGCCATTCCCTTCAACGGCTCTGAGGTTACCGTCTTGCCGGATGTCTCCAGACTGACTCTCCACATGCGCAGGGCTGTCCGCCCCTTGCTGGAGGCTACTAAAGAGGCGGGCGCTACCTACAGGTGGGGCCATCCCTTCCACATCATACTCCACCGAGAGGGGCACTCGTTTGCTGTTCGCTCCCAGGATGACCTGGAAGAGGCCTTCCGATCCCTGGAGATCTCCCCAGTGCGACTACCGGACTGGACAGAGCCCCCCGCATCGCTCTTTCCTAGAGGCGGTCCCTATCCGGATCCTGTGCGCCCGACTCCACCTCGTTCCAGAGACGGGCGTTCTCACCATAGAGGCCTCGGTTTTGGTTTGCATGTTATCTGTGTTTAATTTTTTCTTTGCAGCGTTCTTCATGAGAGGCAGATGTCGGAAATGGTGGTGACCTTGAACTGGACATTCTGTACAGTATGATTGGCTGGGGGTTTACATATCGGGGGATCTTCATCTGTTTAGCTGCCAGGGGCTTGGAGGTCCCCACAGCCCACAATAGTTAGCCGGTTGAGTCCGGAGTTCCATTCAGCTCATTTTGATATTACTAGTCTAATTTGTAATTCCTTGCGGGATTGCTTTTTTCGCACCGCTGCCATTCTTCGTTCTTAGGGTTCCGTGCTGTTGTGTCGTGGGCAGAGGGTATTTTTCCTTCTGGGCACGACATAACACACGACGAGTTGTTGAGGGGTTTTGTACTCCGCTGCTAGTGGGGCTGTATTGTTCCATTTACCGGATACTTTTGTCCCGTTTAAGGGGGTCTTTTTCTTTCTCTCCCTTCTTTCCTTCCCCTCTCTGTCTCTCCTTTCTCTCCCAATATGTCTAACATAACCATTGTCTCCCTGAATGCACAGGGTCTGAACATCCCGGAAAAGAGGTCCTCCATTCTCCGTCTCCTCTGGAAGAAGATTGCGCAAGTGCCATTTCTTTAGGAAACCCATTTCCGGGCTGATTGCATACCGAAGTTAACGGACTCCCATTATATGGAGGGGTATCATAGTGCGTCACCTGATTCCAAGACCAAAGGGGTCTCCATCCTGATCTCGCGGTTTCTCCCTTGGGAGCATATGGGGACTCGCACGGATGGAGCAGGAAGGCAACTCTTCGTGAAATGTAGGTTGGCTAACACTCTGTTCACACTGGCTTCATATTATCTCCCTAACACTGGTCATGTTGCCTTCCTGGAGAGGGTTTTGGTGGAGTTGGATGGCTTCCTGGAAGGCACTCTAATACTGGGAGGGGATTTGAATATCACCTTGGATCCCACATTAGACTCCCCGCGCGGGCACTCATCTTTAACCAGGTCAGCTCACCGTCGTATACGTCAGATGTTGCACGAGCACGAATTGGTCGATATGTGGCGGCTCCTGCATCCATTAACAAAAGACTCTACTTTATTTTCGGCCGCTCATAACACATACTCCAGACTAGACTATTTCTTCCTACGTCACTCCCATCTGTCCGACCTCTCCTCAGCCTCCATAGATGATATTACCTTCTCGGATCATGCTCTCATCACTCTTTCCCTTTCACTCCCAGCGGCCCACACTTGCTCCTGGCAGTGGCGCTTGAATGAATCGCTCCTGCAGGACTCGACGGTGGTATCGGACATTCGCAGGGATCTCAGGGAGTATTTTGCCACAAATGTTTCCCCGGAGGTAGATCCGCTTTGTATTTGGGAGGCGCATAAGTGTGTGATCCTTATAGGTTCTAAACTAAAAAAGGAGCGGACTGCACACTTGCTGGATCTCTTGTCCCACATACATCTCTTGGGACAGTCCCATTAGGCCTACCTGGACCGGGTTGTGGGGGCGGAGCTGGGGCAGCTGCGAGTTCAAATTCGTTCCCTCTGCCTTTCCAAGGCTAGGGCCTCCCTAGTTAAATGCAGACGGCATTTCTACGAATTTAGTAACAAACCTGGTAAGACCCTGGCTCGGGCATTTAGGAAAACCCGATTACGTACCTATGTTCCCCATATCCAGGCTTCGGGCAATAGGCATTTGCAACTTCGCCATCACATTTCGGAGGCCTTCCGGGCCCATTGCCACTCCCTTTATAATCTTCCTCGGGCCTCTCCATCTTCGGATGGGGGTAGCCAAGTGGAGCAGATAGAGGCATACCTTCGGTCCTCAGGGATGAAATGTATCCCCCAGAAGGCTATTGCTGCTCTGGAGGAGCCTATTTCCCCGGAGGAGTGGTCATGGGCTTTGAAGGACTCGCCGGCAGGGAAGGCGCTGGGCCCTGATGGCCTACCCTTGCAATACTATAAGGCCTGCTCAGACCTGCTCTCACCCCATTTCCTAAATGACTTCAACTCACTTACCGAGGGGCGCTCCCTCCCTCCAGGCACGCTGAGAGCCTACATTACGGTGATACCCAAGGAGGGGAAGGATCTATCCATATGCCAAAACTTTCACCCCATCTCCTTGTTAAACGTGGATCTAAAGATGTTTGCGAAGATTCTGGACCATAGGATTACCCCCCCTCCTCCATAATGTGATCCATAACGACCAGGTGGGCTTCATGTATCTCTAACGGCACGAGGCTAGGTTGTCCCTTGTCTCCCTTAATTTTCATTTTGTGCTTGGAGCCCTTCCTGTGTCAGGTTCGCTCCAATCCAGACATAGTGGGTGTATCGTTGGGAGGACGGTCCCATAAGGTCGCAGCATATGCGGATGACGTGCTTTTGTTTCTCACCGCACCCAGGATCTCTTTGCCCAATCTCATGGCAGAGGTGAGTAGATACTCGAAATTTTCCAACTTCAAATTTAACTATCAGAAGTCGGAGGCTCTCAATGTCTCGTTGCCACAGTCTCTGGTGGAAGATCTGTCGGAGTCTTCTCCTTTAAATGGGCTAGAGACTCACTCAAATATTTGGGGGTCCAGCTCTCCAGGGATCTATCTCGCCTTTATGCAGTTAACTACCCTCCCCTCCTTCAACCTGTAAAGAGCGATTTGGATTCCTGGATGACGGGCACCTTTACTTGGTTCGGCAGGTGTGAAATTGTTAAAATTAATATCCTGCCGCGGATCTTGTACCTCTTCCAGGCCCTGCCGATTCATATCCCCCGTACCTTCTTTCAAGCCCAGTTGTCCTTACTCCATAGATTCAGTGGGGAAACCAGCCCGTATAGCCCGCTCCATGCTTTTCCATGCTAGGTGTGAGGGCGGGGTTGGTCTTCCGGACTTTGTCTCCTATCACCAGGCTTCACACCTGTCACGAATTCTGGATTAGTTCAGACACACAGAAGTTAAACAGTGGGTGTCGATGGAACAGACCTTTCTGGCTGTTCCTTTGCAGGCTCTGCCTTGGTTGGGAAAGGATATCCCCCTATCGGCGCGGACACACCCGACTATTGGACCCACCTTGGCGGTTGCGTTCCGGCTCTTTCCCCGGAGATCTCCCTGTCTCCCTCCCCCTGTTTCCTGTCCGGGGCAATCCCGCATTCCCTCCGGGGCGAGAAAGGGGTCTATTCCGGAGCTGGTTGCGGGCAGGTAAGGGACATGCTGCTCATTTCATACAAGGGGAGACTTGGATGACTGGCCCACAGTTAGCGTCTCTGACAGACTCCCTTCCTTTTACCTCTTGGCAGATCACTCAATTGAGACATTTTCTCGAGTCCTTGCCTAACCTTTCGGAATATGCACGGGATAGTTCCCCTTTCGAGCTTCTTTGCAGAGGTATGGGCACGTTACATCACTCTCTGTCCAGACTATATAGCCTACTGATTTCCCCATCCAATTTTCCCACACCTTCCTACCTGCTGAACTGGGAGAGGGACTTGGGCCTAACATTTACTGCAGAACATAAGGACTGTTTGTTTACATTGATACATAAATCCTCCATGGCTAGCAGATTTCAGGAGACGGGATTTAAGATCTTATCGCGATTGTGTAGAGTGCCTTCCAGATTGATTGCAATGATCCCTGTGGTCTCACCGTTGTGTTGGAGATGTGGAGACCAGGTGGGCACGATTTTACACATCTTCTGGGAGTGCCTGCTGCTGACAAATTTCTGGTCGGAGGTGTGGCGCATCTCCTCCAAATTCACGGATTTCCTCCTTCCGCATACGCCGGCCTTTTTCCTGCTACAGCTGTGCGAGGTTCCATTATCTACGTACCGACGCTCTGTGGTTCGCCACCTGGTGAAAGCAGCTAGAGCGTGTATTCCTGCGCTGTGGAGACAAACTTGCCCTCCATCGGTTGGCATATGGTCCGGCAAAATCCAGGAGATTATGAGAATGGAGGATCTCACGGCATCCATGAGAGGGACTCATGCTAAATTCCTCAAAACTTGGTATCACTGGGTCCGATTCCAATCTTCTGTTGAGTTCAAGAACATTGTGGCTTTTTGAATATAACCCCGAGGCATAGGGGGCACTGTTAGTATTCTTCCCTCCCTTTCCTCTCTCTGTCTCATCTCCTTTTTTGCTTTTCTCTCTCTTTCTGCTATGTCTACTCACAGACCTTTGTGCATGACTGCGGGTTCAGGATGCATAGGTCGTCCATTTCAATTAATGTATCAGATGTGCGTTTATGTTCTTTTTACACTTATTGTGGAAAAATATACTGGCCTGCGAGCCGATGTTTGTGCTGGAGATGTTTGCACTATCGTGTTTTGTGTTGTGGAAAACGGAAAATAAAATATTTTATAAATAAAAAAAACTTTGTCTGATTGGAAAAAAAAATATTTTTTTATTTTCACTGCCCAATTGTAATAAAATCTATGAAATATCTGTGGAGTCAAAATGCTCAATACACCCCTAGATGAATTCCTCAAGGGGTATACTTTCTAAAATGGAGTTACTTTTGAGGAGTTTTCACAGTTTTGGTCCCACAGGGACCTTGCAAATGCGACGTGGTGCCAAGAAACCAATTTAGCAAAATCTGTGCTAGAAAAGTCAAATAGCGCTCTTCTGAACTCTACCGTGTGCCCAAACAGCAGTTTATGACAACATATGAGGTATTTCCTTAATCTGGAGAAGTTTCTTTACAAAGGTTGATGGGCTTTTTCTTCTTTATTCCTTGTGAAAATTGTTTTTTTTCTAACTAAAACAACATCTTTGTAATGGTGGGGCTAAGGAAACATACAAGTGAGCCCTAATCTACCCGCCACTCAGTCCCTGCCTACTTGCAACGACCCGCCCTAGGCGACGGGGTACAACTGGGTGACGGTCCCTACGCTCAATAAGTGCACGACAGACAAACAGACAAGGGTACATGGAAGCAAGGGAAAAGGGGCAGTTGCCCACGGCAACACCGTGAGCAACAAGAGTGGTGAACGAGTCGAGTCAAACCAGGAGTGTACGAGGTACCTGACGCAGAGCAGGAGAGTAGTGAACAAGCCGAGTCAAACCAGGAGTGTACGAGGTACCAAACGCAGAGCAGGATAGTAGTCAGTAAGCCAGGGTCAATATGAAGCAGGGTCAAATGGTTCAAGAAGCTGCAGCAGGGCCAGGAAACAAAACGAGAAGAATCACAAGCAAGGAGGAACAGGAAAGGCAGGTATAAATAGACAGAGGGCGGGAGCTAGCTCCGTCTGGCCAGGCTGTGATAGGCTCTCCCACTCCTAAGCCTGCCATCCTGAGTGGTGGAAGATGGAGTTAGTCTCACAGACATAGAAGCAGGTGCAGACTGATTACCTATGGGCGTGGATACAGAAGCTGTGCCTGGCAGATCCTTAACAGTACCCCCCCTTTTATGAGGAGCCAACGGACCCTTTCTAGATGGACCTGGTTTATTGGGGAAACGAAGGTGGAACCTCCTGACCAATACCCCAGCGTGAACATCCCAGGCGGGTACCCAAGTCCTCTCCTCAGGCCCGTATCCTCTCCAATGGACCAGGTACTGGAGGGAGCCTTGGACCAACTTGCTGTCCACAATCTTGGCCACCTCGAATTCTACCCCCTCAGGGGTGAGAACGGGGACAGGAGGTTACCTCGAGGGAGCCAAGGACGGGGAGCAGCGTTAAGGAGGGAGGCATGAAACACGTCGTGTACTCGAAAAGATGGGGGCAACTCCAGTCGGAAGGAGACAGGATTGAGGACTTCAATGACCTTGTACGGCCCTATAAACTGGGGAGCAAACTTCTTGGACGGGACTTTAAGGCGCAAGTTCTTTGACGATAGCCACACCAGATCCCTGACCATAAACAAGGGGTTAGCAGAACGTCTTCTATCTGCCTGAGTTTTTTGTATGCTCTGGGACGCCTCTAGGTTCTTCTGAACCTGGGCCCAGACTGTGCACAGTTCCCGATGAACGACCTCTACCTCGGGATTGTTGGAACTACCAGGTGAAACGGAGAAGAACCGTGGATTAAACCCAAAATTACAGAAAAAGGGGGAGACCCCTGACGAGTTACTGACCCGGTTATTAAGGGAAAATTCGGCGAGGGGAATGAATGAGACCCAATCATATTGACAGTCAGAGATAAAACACCTTAAATATTGTTCTAGAGACTGATTAGTCCTCTCGGTTTGGCCATTAGTTTCAGGATGGAAGGCAGAGGAGAAGGACAGATCAATTTCTAACTTTTTACAGAAGGCTCTCCAAAACAAAGAAACAAATTGTACCCCTCTGTCAGAAACAATATTGACAGGGACTCCATGGAGACGCAGGATGTGTTTGACAAACAAGGTAGTTAACGTCTTAGCATTGGGTAGTTTTTTGAGGGGCACAAAGTGGCACATCTTACTGAAGCAGTCAACTACAACCCACACCACCGACTTGCCTTGAGATGGATGCAAATCGGTGATAAAATCCATGGAGATATGGGTCCAAGGTCTCCAAGGTCTCTGGGGAATGGGCAAAGAACGTAGTAAGCCCGCTGGTCGGGACCTGGGAGTCTTGGACCTAGCACAAACCTCACAAGCGGCGACGTAGGCCTTAACGTCTTTAGGCAACCCAGGCCACCAATAGTTTCTGGCAATGAGGTGCTTGGTACCCAGGATGCCTGGATGACCAGATAGTGCGGAGTCATGATTTTCCCTAAGTACCCTTAGCTGAAATTGCAGGGGAACAAACAGCTTGTTCTCAGGAAGGTTCCCGGAAGCTGAACCATGATCAGCAGCAATGTCAGAGACTAAATCAGAATCAATAGAGGAAATGTTTATACCTGGAGGCAAAATACAAGCAGGATCTTCCTCCGAAGGAGGGCTGGCCATGAAGCTACGCGACAGTGCATCAGCCTTAATATTTTTAGACCCAGCCCTATAGGTAACCAAAAAATTGAATCTGGTAAAAAATAACGCCCATCGAGCTTGTCTCGGGTTTAGCCTCCGGGCAGATTCTAGGAAAACAAGATTCTTGTGGTCGGTAAGGACCGTTACCTGGTGCCTAGCCCCCTCCAGGAAGTGGCGCCACTCTTCAAATGCCCATTTAATGGCTAAGAGTTTGCGGTTGCCAATATCATAGTTAATCTCAGTGGGCGAAAACTTCCTGGAGAAGTAGGCACAGGGACGGAGATGGGTGAGGGACCTGGTACCCTGCGACAAGACAGCCCCCACTCCCACCTCGGACGCGTCACCTCCACGATAAATGGCTCCATTTGGTTGGGCTGAACCAACACCGGGGCCGAGATAAAGCACTTCTTAAGGACCTCAAAAGCCTGGACAGCCTCAGGAGGCCAGCGGAGGAGATCAGCACCCTTGCGAGTGAGGTCCGTAAGAGGCTTAGCGATGACCGAGAAGTTAGCAATAAATGTCCTGTAATAATTAGCGAACCCAAAGAAGCACTGTAACGCCTTCAGGGAGGCAGGTTGGACCCATTCCGCCACAGCCTGGACCTTGGCGGGGTCCATGCGGAATTCATGAGGAGTGAGGATTTGACCCAAAAATGGTATCTCCTGCACCCCAAACACATATTTTTCGGTCTTCGCAAACAGTTTGTTTTCCCGAAGGACCTGGAGCACCTTCCTGACATGCTCAATGTGGGAGGACCAGTCCTTGGAAAACACAAGTATGTCATCAAGGTACACTACAAGAAATACCCCCAGGTAATCTCTTAAAATCTCATTTATGAAATTCTGGAATACCGCGGGAGCATTACACAACCCAAGAGGCATGACAAGGTATTCGTAATGACCTTCGGGCGTGTTAAACGCAGTCTTCCACTCATCCCCCTCTTTGATGCTGATAAGGTTATACGCCCCCCGTAGATCAAACTTAGAGAACCATTGGGCCCCCTGAACCTGATTAAAGAGATCAGGAATCAAAGGAAGGGGATACTGGTTCCTTACAGTGACCTTATTCAAGTTACGGTAGTCAATGCATGGCCTAAGACCACCATCCTTCTTCCCTACGAAGAAGAAGCAAGCACCTACCGGAGAAGTAGAGGGGCGAATGTAACCCTTGGCCAGGCATCCCTGGATGTACTCTCTCATGGCTTCACGTTCGGGACAAGAGAGATTAAATATCCTACCCTTAGGGAGCTTAGCTCCTGGTACCAAATCGATAGCGCAATCGTATTCTCTATGAGGAGGTAACACTTCGGAGGCCTCCTTAGAGAAAACATCAGCGAAGTCCTGAACAAACTCAGGTAGCGTGTTCACCTCCTCAGGGGGAGAAATAGAATTAACAGAAAAACATGACGTCAAGCATTCATTACCCCATTTGGTAAGATCCCCAGTATTCCAGTTAAACGTGGGATTATGCAATTATGGGGGTAAGGAAACAGACAAGTGAGCCCTAATCTACCCGCCACTCAGTCCCTGCCTACTTGCAACGACCCGCCCTAGGCGACGGGGTACAACTGGGCGACGATCCCTATGCTCAATAAGTGCACGACAGACAAACAGACAAGGGTACACAGAAGCAAGGGAAAAGCGGCAGTTGCCCACGGCAACACCGTGAGCAACAAGAGTGGTGAACGAGCCGAGTCAAACCAGGAGTGTACGAGGTACCAGACGCAGAGCAGGAGAGTAGTGAACAAGCCGAGTCAAACCAGGAGTGTACGAGGTACCAAATGCAGAGCAGGAGAGTAGTCAGTAAGCCAGGGTCAATATGAAGCAGGGTCAAATGGTTCAAGAAGCTGCAGCAGGGCCAGGAAACAAAACGAGAAGAATCACAAGCAAGGAGGAACAGGAAAGGCAGGTATAAATAGACAGAGGGCAGGAGCTAGCTCCGTCTGGCCAGGCTGTGATAGGCTCTCCCACTCCTAAGCCTGCCATCCTGAGTGGTGGAAGATGGAGTCAGTCTCACAGAAATAGAAGCAGGTGCAGACTGATTACCTATGGGCTTGGATACAGAAGCTGTGCCTGGCAGATCCTTAACAATCTTATTGGAGAAATGTAAACATTTTTATTTTCACGTTCAAATTCTAATAAAATCTATGAAACACCTGTGGGGTCAAAATGCTCACTACACCCCTAGATGAATTCCTTGTGGAGTGTAGTCTCCAAAATGGGGTCTTTTTTGGGGTGTTTCCTTTGTTTTGGCATCATAAGACCTCTTCAAACCTGACATGGTGCCTAAAATATAATCCAATAAAAAGAAGGCCCCAAAATCAACAAAGTGCTCCTTTGCTTCTGAGGTCTGTGCTTCAGTCCAGTAGCACACTAGGGCAACGTGTGGGATATTTCTAAAAACTGCAAAATCTGGGCAATAAATATTGAGTTCTGTTTCTCTTGTAAAACCTTCTGTGTTACAGAAAAAAAATGAATTAAAGATGCATTTCTGCAAAAAAAATGAAATTTGTAAGTTTCACCTCTACTTTACTTTAACTCTTGTGAAAAGCCTAAAAGGTTAAGAAACTTTCTAAATGCTGTTTGGAATACTTTAAGGGGTGATGTTTTTAAAATTGGGTGATTTATGGGGGGTTGCATTGCAGAGGCCTCTCAAAGCCACTTCACAACTCAACTGGTTCCTGAAAAAATAGCCTTTTGAAATTTTCTTGAAAATGTGAGAAATTTCTGCTAAAGTTGTAAGCCTTGTAACGTCCTAGAAAAATAAAAGGATGTTCAGGAAATTATACCAATCAGTAGACATGTGGGAAATCTTAATTAGCAACTTTTTTGTGTGGTTTAACTATGTGTAGAAATTTTTTACTTCCCCTTTCCCATCCCTTGGTTGGACTTGATGGACATGTGTCTTTTTTCAACCGTACAAACTATGTAACTATGTAACTATTTGTCTTACAAGCAGATACATTTAAATTGATAAAAATTAAACTTTTTACTACATTTTGGTGTTTTTCACAATTTAAATACTGAATGTATCCGACTAAATTTTACCAGTAACATAAAGTCCAATGTGTCCTGAGAAAACATCTCAGAATCGCTTGGATAGGTAAAAGCATTCCAAAGTTATTACCACAAAATGCAACTTTTTACTACATTTTGGTGTTTTTCACAATTAAATACTGAATGTATCCGACTAAATTTTACCAGTAACATAAAGTCCAATGTGTCCTGAGAAAACATCTCAGAATCGCTTGGATAGGTAAAAGCATTCCAAAGTTATTACCACATAAAGCGACACATTGTCAGATTTAAAAAAATAAGGCTCTGTCAGTAAGGTCAAAAGTGGCCACAGTGGGATGGGGTTACATAGTTACATATTTACATATAGAAAGTATGTAGGAGAACAACCTCCTTGTTCAGCCATGATTAAGGACGAGGAGATCGTCTGAAACGCGTAGGCAGCATATTTTTCCACACATCCACCTTTCCTCTGTGGGACATTGACTCCCGTTTTTACTCTGTCACTAAATAAAATTGGAATAAGTTTCCATTTTAAATATAACCTTTTGGAAATTATTTCATTGCGCTGGATCCCATCTACTCTTCTGTTCTATTACATATTTACATCGTTTGTACGGTTGAAAAAAGACACATGTCCATCAAGTTCAACCAAGGGATGGGAAAGGGGAAGTAAAAAAAATTCTACACATAGGAGCTAATATTTTTTTGTTCTAGGAAATTATTTAAGCCTTTTTTTAAAGCCATCTACTGTCCCTGCTGTGACCAGCTCCTGCGGTAGACTATTCAATAAATTCACAGTTCTCACAGTAAAGAAGGCTTGTCGCCTCCGCAGGTTGAACCTTTCTTTTTCCAGACGGAGCGAGTGCCCCCTTGTTTTTTGAGGGGGTTTTACATGGAACAGGATTTCACCATATTTTTTGTATGTGCCATTAATATATTTATATAAATTAATCATGTTTTCAAGGCTAAATAGGTTTAGTTCTTTTAATCTTTGCTCATAACGTAGATTCTCCACGCCCCTTATTAGCTTCGTTGCTCTTCTTTGTATTTTTTACAACTTCAGGGCATCCTTTCTATGAACTGGAGCCCAGAACTGTACTGCATATTCTAGATGAGGCCTTACTAATGCTTTGTAAAGTGGTAATATTACATCCCTGTCCCGCGAGTCCATGCCTCTGTTAATACACGACAATATCTTGCTGGCCCTTGAAGCAGCTGATTGACATTGCATGCTGTTATTTAGTTTATGATTTACAAGTACACCCAGATCCTTCTCAACAAGTGACTCCCCCAGTGTAGCTCCCCCTAGGACATATGATGCATGCAGGTTGTTCGTACTCAGGTGCATAACTTTACGTTTATCTAAATTAAACTTCATTTGCCAAGTGGACGCCCAAACACATAGTGTGTTCAAATCAGCTTGCAATTCACGAAAATCTTCCATAGTCTGAACTATATTACATAGCTTGGTGTCATCTGCAAAAATAGAAATAGTGCTATTAATCCCATCCTCTATATAAGGGGTGTCAAGCACGCGGCACCCGGGCCGCATGCAGCCCCTGGGTGTAAAGGATCTACCAGGCACAACTTCTGTGTATAGGCCCATAGGTAATCAGTCTGCACCTGAGTCTATGTCTCTGAGACTGACTCCATCTTCCACCACTCAGGATGGCAGGCTTAGGAGTGGGAGAGCCTATCGCAGCCTGGCCAGACGGAGCTAGCTCCCGCCCTCTGTCTACTTATACCTGACTTTCCTGTTCCTCCTTTGCTTGTGATTCTTCTCGTGTGGTTTCCTGGCCCAGCTACAGCTTCTAACTATTTGATCCTGCTCCATACTGACTGGCTTACTGACTACTCTCCTGCTCTGCGTTTGGTACCTCGTACACTCCTGGTTTGACTCGGCTCGTTCACCACTCTTGTTGCTCACGGTGTTGCCGTGGGCAACTGCCCCATTTCCCTTAGCTTTGTGTACCCTTGTCTGTTTGTCTCGTGCACTTACTGAGTGTAGGGACCGCCGCCCAGTTGTACCCCGTCGCCTAGGGCGGGTCATTGCAAGTAGGCAGGGACAGAGTGGCGGGTAGATTAGGGCTCACTTGTCCGTTTCCCTACCCCCATCATTACACTGGGGCTGTCACCTGCGGCCCGCGGGACACAGAGCCGCTAGTACAGACTCTGCTCCGGGACTCTGGAATTCCCTGACATTGCTGTCCACATATGGACACACGATGTCTGGGGCTTCCCCAGAGCTGGAGTCCCGGGCAGAGCGCTAGTATAGGCTCTGCTCCGGGACTCTGTGGAATTCCCTGACATCGCCGTTCATATAGGTACAGTGTTGTCAGGGTCTTCCCCAGAGCGGAGTCCCGGGCAGAGCTCTAGTATAGCCTCTGCTCCGGGACTCTGTGGAATCTTCTGACACCGCTGTCCATATATGGACAGCGATGCCTGGGGCTTCCCTAGAGCTGGAGTCCCGGGCAGAGCGCTAGTATAGGCTCTGCTCTGGAACTCTGGGGAAGCCTCTGACATCGCTGTCCATATGTGGACAGTGATGTCAGGAGCAGAGCTGGAATCCCAGGCATGGTGCTAGAAGCGGCTCTGCTCCTGGACTCCAGCTCTGGGCAAGCCCCTGACATCACTGTCCATTTATGGATATTGATGTTAATGGCTTCCCCAGATTTCCGGCGCAGAGCCTATACTAGTGCTTTGCTCTGGGACTCCGGCTCTGGGGTTGCCCCTGATATCACATTCCGGTACAGGAGGATCCCCTGATGTCACTGTGTATGGACAGTGACATCATTGGCTCCAACAGTAGAGGAATCCCCAGCCTCGCCTGTAAGGCCTTGACTTAAGTTATTGTAGTGTAGTAGTAGTGTAGTGTAGTCTAGTGTCGCATCTGCACTGCTATATGCTTTATCATCTACAACACCAAGTTTATGTTCCTCTTCAGTTGTGTGGTCTCTTATTTTATCTGTGTCATGTCTAAATCAATATATGTCTTGTTGCAAGGGGTCAAATTTGGCAGTCAGGCTGTTTGGCAGGTACTGATGGCCTCCATAATCAGTGTCAGTGTCTTGTACTTCAGCAGCAGAGTGGTCATTAGTTCTGGGTTGTCTGTTTGAGTCTTTCCGTCCACTCCTGATTTTAATGTGGCCGATGGGGCTGCCGTGATAGTTTTGCGGTCCATACAGAATTTTTCCAACTGGGGTCACTGAGGAGAGGTTTAATGCAGGAAGGGTGAAGATGTTCAAACATATTTCCAAAAGTAAGTATGGATTACGAGCAAAGGATATCAGAGGGCAAGCATCCTAAAGGATTCCACCACAATAAAACAGATTTGAGTGTCCCATTATTATACATATGAAAAGGGGGTTTAGCAAAAAGAGTTTTACAGGTTTCACTGCAAAAGTTCTATGAAGTCCCTTTCTTAGCAGCAAGAATCGCTGCTCTAGAGTTGTGCCTGGGCTGACAATTAGTATGCAGGGACTCATCATGTGTCGCAGAGTAATGGCGCTGCTCTCAGAAGTTAAAGTCTGCAGCTGCCGCTGAGGAAATTTGCCAAACATGCTGATGCCAGGGAGCTTGGGTGTACGAAAGATGGTGCACTGTAAATGTTGCTGGGGCTCAGGGTACCTTTTAGATCCCGCAGGCCGTAAACTCCTAGGTGGGAAGCAGGACAGGTCGAGGGAGACTTTCTGGGCTATGGATCACTGTCCTAGTCCAGAATAGGGAAGGAGCCACACCCCCTTATTTTTGCCTTTAGGGTAGAAACACACTAGGCGTAAACAACAGATTAAATTGCGGAAAATCTGCAGCCTAATACAGTAGCACCAGTGTGGGTGAGATTCGAAGAAATCTCATGCACAAACAGCGGGGGAAAAAAAATCAGTCTACAAAACTTTCATAAATTAACCTGCGGTGTGCTTTTATTAGACCACAGCATGTCAATTTATGCTGCGGAATCGCTGCTGTTCTGTTGCGAGTTTTGCCCATTGAATTCAATGGGAGGTAAAACCCACAAAAAAAGAGCTATACGTTGCAACTTTTGCGGTAGGAATGCTGCGATTCCGCCGCAGAAATCTAGAATAAATAAAAGGTATTTTTTATTTTAAATTAATTAAAAAGTTTATACTTACCCCAGCCGTAGTCCTAGCGATGTGATTCTCTGTTCTGAGGCAAGCCCGGCTTCCTGGGTTGATGTTTCATCCCATGTCACTGCTGCAGCCAAGCAAAGGCTGCAGCAGTCACATGGACTACAGCTTCATCCCATGAGTCCGGGCTACGCTGAGAAGATAGGGATGCGTCGCCATGATTACGGCCAGAGTAAGTCTAAACTTTTTATTCCCCTGCAGGATTTCTGCAGCGGACATGCCGCCCGAAAAACTGCACCACTATTTGGTGAGTTTTTTGGGCGGAATTCCCTGCAGCTGCCAGGGCGGATACACTATGTAGTTTTACGCAATGTATCCGCCTAGTGTGTTCCTACCCTTAATATGGACATTAAATGCGCCTAAAATGTCTCAAAATAAAGTGTTCTCTTTATTTTTCTTGCTAGGACTTGTGTTTTTTTGGTTTTCCTAATAAAGTTAATTTAAATGGGTTTTCCAAGCTTTACTAAAAAATTTTTTTTTACTTAGCCCTTTTATTCTGGTGGCTCAAGGGCATTTCAATATCTTTGTTCGAGACAGGCTTCGTCTACAGTGGGGACTGCCTGACTTTCTTCTTGGCAAAGACAGGTCAGCTTTAGAATATTTTAGTGGCTAATAAATCATGATATTCCATAAACAATTTATTGTGTCCATGTTTCATATTAAAGTATAGTTCATACATAAACTCATAACAACAAAGCATACATCAGAGTGAATGATACTAAAAAGAGGTAATTAGATTAGATCATTTTATGCTTCACAGCTTTAAATCACTCCTCCATCAGTACATCTTACTTGCTAGATATATTGTGTGGGTGACTGGAAAGTTGGACACAACACTTGCCCTGGCTCACTGTTCTATTCCCTCCTTCATGGGGTTTTTATGATCTCTCATGTTGAAATACTCACTTTAGAATGATTAGTTATTTCACAAATATTAAGTGTCCAGGATATAAATTTTCATCGTCAATACTGGAAAAACTCTCACATGGAGATAAATCCATATAAAACAGATTGGAGCAGGGGCGTAACTAGAAAAGACCGCCCCCCCTGTAGACAGTGTCACACCCCAGTTGTAGATAGCGCCCCTCTTCTCCCCCTTGTATATAGTGGCATGCAGCCCCCATGTAGTTATACCGCCATAAAGCCGCCCTGTGGATAGCGCCATACAGCTTCCCCTGTATATAGTGCCACACAGCCCCCCTCCTCTGTATATAGTGCCACACAGCCCCCTGTAGATAGTTGTAGATATTCGGTAGGAAAAACAAAATCCCAATGGATGGCGCTGATTCTCCCAAAAACGAAGAGATAAATCCAACAGATTCCTTGGGTAAAGAGCTGCTGGTGGTGATTTCAATAAGATTCTGGACTGCTATGGTAAAGATCTTAAACTATTTATTGCGTTTTTAGAAAAATAAAATACATCAGAGGGAATGCTACGCGTTTCAAGACCGGGCCGGTCTCTTCATAAGGCTAGGAAAAAACACAATGATGGTGACTCGCCTTGGCTGAGGCTATATAGCCCGTCTTAGATTCACAAGGAGGCTCACGGTCAGAGTTCATATATCCAAAGTTAAAATTAGAGCAAACATTTGGTAAAAGAACACACAATAAAAACATTCGGAGCATTAGCAATTGTAGAATTTTACTGTTAGCAAATGTTTGGTGTGAATGAGCAGATAGGCAGATGAATATTTATCGGTATTGACCTTAATAAAATTTAGTTAGCGTGACAAAAAATGCTCAGTGTGAACTGTCAATATTGCGATACTCAGTGGTAATCTACATAAAAAAAGGGGGGTTAAAATCAAGTAGATAGATATGTGTATGGGAATTTGAAGACTATATGGTATCTCACGTACAACTAATCTATTGCCAATAACACCTTGAGAAAACGGCACATCTACGATATGTACACACTGAAGGAATTTATTTAGAAACTTTATTTGTCTGGTTCCTTACAAAGGAGCCTCACTTGTCTAGCGTGTCTTTGCTGGAAAGGACATGATAGTATCTACTTATGCATTTTACAGAATTAGCTACGTCACTCAGCAGTCACATGGCTATCTCAATGGAATCGTCTGGATGAAGGGCAATCCCCACAACATCCTGCAAAACAAATCGAGAGGCCACCCAGGAGAAGAAATAGGACGACAAGCAAGGAGCCACTTTCCAACGGAGAATTGACTTCCCACACCAAAGCGCCGACCGTGAAGGCAGGTGAGTGGAATATACTTATTTTACTGTGATATTAGCACTATGGTATTGTAGTATGATAGCACAGAGAAGGTCAGATATTGATATGTATTATTATCGGTTTCTAATGTCGGTATTAGTCAGGTACATTTATATACACAAAACAGTGTGTGTTTATTTGTTCTCACATTGACTGTCACATAACAGAAAGGGGGAATATCGCAGTCGGAGATGATTCCAACAGAGGTTTAAATGTTTCTATTATATGATGGTTTCGGTAATGATATTAAGGCCTATGGGGCTAAAGGTGTTAAATTCATACATCCAAAACACTTCACATTTGTTCAGTGTGTTAAGACTGTTATTCATTGTTGGGTCCACTCTACTCACCCCCCCTTGTATATAGTGCCGCCCTGTTCCCCCTTGTGTATAGTGCCACCTGCTTCCACCTTGTATATAGTGCCACCTGCTCCCCCTTGTATATAGTGCCACCTGCTTCCCCCTTGTATATAGTGCCACCTGCTTCCCCCTTATATATAGTGCCATCCTGCTCCCCCCTTGTATATAGTGTCACCCTGCTCCCCCCTTGTATGTAGTGCCACAGAGTCCCACCCCAAAAATATATATTTTACTTACCTTGCCCCACTCCCGCAACGGACGGAGCACTGCACATCCTCGGGGCGGGACGTATGCACAGACCAGCGTGATGCAGTGATGTCATTAGGCCGGTCTGCGCAGGGAGTCTTCACAGCACCTTATAGTCTGCAGACCTAATGTGGCCTGCAGCCTATAATATTCATTTGTATCTACGTCCAGAGGAGGCAGATACAAGTGAATGTGGCTGTCACTAGCTCCGGGCCACCCGGCCCATAAATGTTAGGGGCCGGGCAGCGCAGGACCCGTAGTGGCGTCGCTTCCGCTGTAGAAGCCATAGCGGCGCCACCGGGCATGGGGGGGTCCGTGCTGGCGGGCGGCACGGGCCCCCTCATCCTGCGGGCCCCGTAGCGGCCGCTACGACTGCTACAGCGGTAGTTGCGCCACTGGATTGGAGTCTGACTGTCCCAGTTACAAGTGCCTAGGAGGTAGACTGGCAGCATTTGCCACAGATAATGCCACCACACTGTGAATACATTTTCTGTTTCCTCCCATCTATTGATTGATTCTGAACATCTATGATACCGTCTTCAGCCTGACAATGGGCGCCGATCGCAGCCAAAGGTGTATAGCGCTGTGCCCCCTTGTTTCAGTGATAACGGGGTTCTCAGCAACTTCTTATATCTCACTTTGAAATATCAAATGTTTTCTGAAAGTACGGTTACTCTTTTTCATAGCTATTATTTTAAGGTGAAGAACAAAAAATATTACAAAAAGGTACCACTTACGAAACCTGCCATTGTAAAGTTGGGCACATAAATAGGCTTATCTAATCATGTCTGCAGTACAACCATGATATCCTGAAATTCTTGTCATCTATTTTAAGACGGATAGAGTTCTAAGGTTTCCCCAGATCCAAGACTGATGTTGCATTTTTTTCATTATTGGGATGTTCATTGAAATTCATGCATGCCACAATATCTGCAGCAATTTAAAAAAAAATATATTTTTGGAAAGAGTTTCCACTGTTGGAAATAGAATTCCTTAAAACGAGCATTTCTTGTTTATTTGCGCTATTAGCAGCTGTAAGAGTGGGTCCCTCTCTGGCGGAGTTGAGCAATCCATGTATTACATGGAAAGCCAATTATCTGAACGGTCGCCATGTAAAATTACATATTGCTTGCTGCAGGAGCCATGTCTGATTGCTTCCCCCAAAAAAATCTGGTGTCTGGATGCGGTGCCAGGAGCTAGACCCAAGGCAATCGTGGTGACTCAAATATAAAAGCGGAGGTTATCTGTGAGAAAACGAATTTAACTTTGCCTCACATGCAAATTATTGGCTGATAGAAAAATGATACATGTGTAATAAAAGTTCTAGTGGATAGAATGGATTTCCATTGGTGATTGACAGCTTTTCCTGTATGAGTTTGCATGTAGTTTACGGTGTTGGCAGGGGAAGCAAGACTTATAGGCTTTCATTGAGTCCTGGCAGGCTTACGGTAGCTTATTACGGTATATAAAAATACTGAATAAAATCATAGAAAACCATATATCCCAAGCAAGTGTCGCCCCTTTTATCCTTTACTGTCCTCAGATAGGGTAGCATAACAGACCTGAAGGAGCCACTGTATAACGGCTGTGCTGCAGTACTCTAGCTCTGCTCCTCTTAACTTGAATAGGAGCAGTGCTGCAGTGTTGTAGCACGGCCGCTATACAATGGTCGGAGCCACCTGCTTCAGGAAACGACCACTGCATTACTTACAGTGCCGGAAGCAGCCGGAACAGCTGATCGGTGCGGGGTTCGGGTGTCGGACCCCCACCGATCATATACTGATGACCTATCTTGTGGATACGTCATCAGTATGAAAAACCGCCCCATGCCCAGACAACCCTTTAAGGGTCTATAGTCATGTAACATTACTGTGGCGTAGTCAAGTGCTTCTTAAAATGTGTGGCGGGCCTAACCAGTGAGGTTCCCCCTAGTTGAGGCTCAGCTGGAAAGGCAGTATTTACAGAAGTGATCATATGATACATGGTTCTCTCTCTGGCTTCAGCCATTTATGTTTAGCTACATAAATTACTATTTTTGTGCCTATTTTAACCCCTTCCCGACATTTGACGTATCCATAGGCGGGTAGCCGACACCTCAGAGTAACTAGCGGGATCGCGCTCGAGCGCGATCCCGCTAGTTTAACTCGTTCAATGCCGCGGTCAACAGAGACCGCAGCATTTAAATCGTTAGAAAGAGGGGGGCGACCCCCTCTAACAGCTCATCGCGCCCCCCGCAATGCAAACGCGGGGGGGGGGGGGGGGCGATGGTTGCTATGGCTGCCTGGGGGCCTAATGCAGGGCTTAATAGTTGCCTGTCAGAATCACGATATACTGCAATACATCGCTGGTTGAAGTCCCCTAGGGGACTAATAGGAAAAGTAAAAATTAGTTAAATAAAGTTGTTTTTTTTGTGTAAAAAAAAAATTAAAATATTAAAAGTTAAAAAAAAAACCCTTTTCCCATTTTCCTCCTAGAGCATAGTAAAAAAATAAATAAATAAACATAATTGGTATCGCCGCGTCCGTAAAAGTCTGAAATATTACATTATATCATTATTTAACCCGCACGGTGAACGCCTTAAAAAAATAAATTGTAAACGCCAGAATCTCTATTTTTTGGTCACCTAATCCCCCTCAAAAAATGAAAATAATTTTTCTTTTTTACACTTAGGTTTTTACTTGTAAAAGTAGTAAAATATAGAAAAAACTATATATATTTGGTATCACCGTAGTTGTATTGACCCAGAGAATAAAGTTAACATGTTGTTTTAATTGCACAGTGAATTCCATAAAAACGGCGCGCAAAAAACCATGGGGGAATCGCTGTTTTTTTCATTTTCTACCCCACAAATAATTTTTTTCCCATTTCCTAGTACATTATATGGCAAAATAAATGGTGCTACGAAAAACTGTGCCTCGTTCTGCAAAAATCAAGCCCTCACAGTACTATATAGAAAGAAAAATAAAGTTGTTATGGCTTTTGGAAAGTGGGGAGGAAAAAACGAAAATGAAACTCTGAAAGGGCTGCGGCGGGAAGGGGTTAATGTTATACTGGGTGATACTAAAGTGAGCAATATTTAAACAATTTTTGTACTTTTAACACCCTGAAAATCTTAGACAACCCTTTTTAAATATTCATAACCTACCAGTTAATTGTTTTTTGAGGACCCAATCAACTAATAATAATAAACACTTGCAGCATAAGAAGATGTCTCAAGTTGTGTAAAGTGTAATTTACTCACTATCTAAAGATAATTTTTTTCTGACAGTCTGCTTTATGTATCAGGACTCTACACTTCACATATCGTGAATTTCAGGTCATGTTTCTGAGATGGCAGGAGATCCCTACAATGTAATTTATTACTTTAATTTACATTAATGTGTTTGATGATGTGCTGTACACATTAAAGTGTAAAGCACTGGGGTTGTCTCATGAATATATACAAAAATCAAACTAAATTGTTGTAAGGTTTAAGTGATCCGATAAGAACTATATTTTTTTATAACCTTTACCGTATATATAAATATATATATATATATATATATATATATATATATATATATATATATATGCACAAACATATTATATTCTACATAAATAGTTGGATAACTTTGCAAATACTGCAGAATCGCTATTTTTTTACTTATTCTGGACTACAATGTATCTTAACCCCTTCCTGACATCCGCTGTATGTATACGGCAATGTTGGGAAGAGGTTCCCGCAAAGTGCAGTACTGTTATGTTGCGGTGATATTGCACCGCTGAGCCCACACCATCAGCGCCGGGTGTCAGCTGTATGTTGCAGCGGACATCCTGCTGTAATGGCCATCCGACTAATTAGCCCTTCAGTTGCTGCGCTCAATAGTGATCGCAGCACCTGAGGGTTTTTTATTTACCAGCACCCCAGCGATACGATCGCTGGGGTACCCATGGCTGCAATGGCAACCGGAGGCCTAATACTGGCCTCTCCGTCTGTAGAGTACGGAAGCTACCTTGGCACCGCCCGGATGCGTGGCCTAAAATGCTGCCAGTACTGACGGCAAGATGGCACCTGCTCAGAAGCTGAGCCGGCGTCATCAGCAGTGGGTGTCAGCCTAGTCAGCTTGCTGTCAGTAAACTACTGACAGTTCTAATACATTGCACTACATAGGTAGTGCAATGTATTAGAACAGCAATCAGACAGTTGGACCTTCAAGTTTCCAATATAATAAAACACAATCACACTTTTTCCCTTATCAAGTCCTATATTATTGAAAAAAATAAATAAACCATACATATTTAGTATCCACATATGTATGGTCTATTCATTTTTTTCAATAATTTATTTAATTTTTTCCAACATTTATTTTTTTTCCTTTAGGCCTGAACTATAAAAATATTATGTTATTAATCCTGCGCGGTGAATACCATAAAAAAAAACAACTAAAAAAACTATACCAGAATTGCTGTTGTTTGATCAACTCGGCTTACAAAAATTGGAATAAAAAGTGATCAAAAAGTTGCATGTATCCAAAAATGATACCTATAAAAACTATAGCACGTCTCGCAAAAAAACAAGCCCTCATACAGCTCCGTCGACATAAAAATTAAAAAGTTATGGCGACAGAAAAAATACATTTTTTTTACAAAAGTATTTTATTGTGCAAAAAGTTGTAACATAAAAAAGTGCTAGAAATTTTTGGTAACCTTTCCTCCCAAATAAAAGGATAAAAAGTGCTCAAAAAGTTGCATGTACCCCAAAATGGTACCAATAAAAACTACAACTCGCCCCACAAAAAAACAGCCTTCATACCACTACATCTATGAAAAAATAAGTTAAGACTCCTATAATTCAGGAAAGAAAAATATGCAGTTGTGCAGGCTGAGGGTAACATTTCTTCTGTTTTAAGAGGTGATTTATCAAGGCCCTAAAATTAGGGAACCAGGAAGGGTAGGGCCCAAACATATCGGCTGGAAGCAAGGGTGCCCGTATTATACCAGGACAACACTTTCCCAGTAAAATTCCCCAAACTGCAAGGGTGCAGAGTGTGGACCAAAAGGGGAATAAGAAACGACACCATTTATCAGTGCGACACTGGCCTGTGCAGAAAGAATTGCTTCACAGCGTAGCACACATCTATGGATTGTTTTATAGTTTTTTTTACCCCATTATTACACCAGCCGATTATGTTCTTATGTACTTTGCTCATCTTACATATACCTCCACATTATAAACTAAAATACCAGTAAAACTCCAAACAAAACTACTACCAAGCAAAATTCACGCTTCAAAATCCAAATGGTGCTCCCTCCCTTCTAAGCCCTACAGTGTGCCCAAACAGCTGTTTACTTCCACATATATGGTATCGCCAAACCAGGGAGAACCCTTTCACAAATTTTTGTGTGTATCCATATTTTGACACTGGCAATGGCATATCTAGGGAAAAATTGAAATTTTTACTTTGCACCATCCGCAGCGCAATCATTTATGGAAAAGACCAGTGGGGTGAAAATGCTCACTACACAACTTAAGGGCATGGCCCCAGGTGGCGTATTTCTTCCGCAACTGTCCGCATCAATGCCGCACAGAATCTGCGTTGCAGATTCTGTTGCGGATCTGCCCAAAATGTGCAGTAAATTGATGCGGACTGGCCGTTGCGTATTGAGGTGAAAGTACTTCCGTTCTCTCTAGCAGTGCAGGATAGAGAGAAGGAACAGCACTTTCCCTAGTGAAAGTTAATGAATTTCATACTTACCGGCTGTTGTCTTGGTGACGCGTCCCTCTTTCGGTATCCAGCCCGACCTCCCTGGATGACGCGGCAGTCCATGTGACCGCTGCAGCATGTGATTGGCTGCAGCCGTCACTTAGACTGAAACGTCATCCTGGGAAGCCGGACTGGAGAAAGAAGCAGGGAGTTCTCGGTAAGTATGAACTTCTATTTTTTTTACAGGTTGATGTATATTGTGATCGGTAGTCACTGTCCAGGGTGCTGAAACAGTTATTGCCGATCGCGTAATACCAAGTTCTCAGTGTATGGGAACAAATGCTATACGTTTTCACATCAAGTTGGGGAAGATGGTAGAGGGGGATAATAGTACAGTAATTATAAGAATTAGGTCTCATGCACACAACTGTGCAATATTTAAGGTCAGTAAATACTGCACAAACAGGCCACGGATGAGCCACTGAATGTCACCCATATTTGGGGACCGTGCTCTAAGTAATAAGTATATGAGCACAGTGCTGGGAAAAATAGCACTGGGAAAAATAGTACATGTCCTATTTCTTGAGGGTCATTTCCCTGGCCCAGACACACAACTGTAAATATACGGGAAGGTGTCCGTGGCCAATAGAAATGAATGGGTCAGTATTTTATCTGCAATTACAGATAAAAATCCCTATAATGTATTCCAATTAGCTTTACCAGCAGAGATCAGAATTCGCTACTGTTGTTTTTAATTGTGTAATTCTACATTGTATTACTCCCTTACCCCTTCCCTATACTTTACCCTTTGTATCCTTATTCCCATTTCCTCTCCTTGTTTATCATTCTTTCCTAAAATTTTAAAAAAAATCATTTGCAAAATAAATAGAGAAAACAATTTTTTTTAAAAATCTCTATACACCTGCTACATGCTTATATATTTTTTTAAACCTGACATCATCCTATACAACTGAATGTATTGCAATTACACTGCCTGCAAGGTGAATTAGAAGCTGGATAAGTTCCTGAAAACAATTTACTAGTGGACAAGGATTTCAATTTATTGTTCAGAGTCTAAATCCTGTTTCCACATCTAAAATAAAAGTGAGTTATCTCCAGTTATTTAGTGATCTCACAACTAAGCAATGCAAAGAAAGTTTACATGTAAAACGTCTGCGAGGTCTGTGTTTTGCTTCACTTGCGAATTTGTACTACATCAAGAAGAAATGAATCAGCACTAATGAATAAACCAGAGCATTATGAAATACTACATCTTCCAAAACATCTGGCTGCCTCCTGTCTTGACTATGACGACGGACCAGTTGATTGAGCATCTGCAAATCCACTTACAAAGAAAATTGGAACTATTCATTTAAGTAATGGTATTGAAGGATGTGAAAACACAAAAGTGCATTAATGCTGATTATTTTATTGCATGGCTGTTCATGAAACAATTGATAAATCACTAGCACCTATTGACAACCCTTCACATGAATTGTCTGTTCTTACAACTACAGTAATACTTAACAGAGGACTTATATGCTCCATCTAATTCATATATAAAACACATCAGCTAGTTGCAATTCTGGCTCTTTCTTGTCTACAAGGGCCATCAATATACCAATAATTATATACATCTAGCAGATCAACCATTAAAATATTCTTTGTATTCCATAATGTAAATGTGTATCATATCATACAGTATATGGATAAAACAGAAAATAAAGCAGCATATAAAAATTATATGAGAATGTTTAATCTAGATCCAGATAATAACACACATACAATTTACAGCCAATCTTAGGTGACAGATTAATAAAGCCGTGGGCCTTAATTCTCAAAACTGGCCTTACTGCTTATAGCAACCGTTTAGGGCTCAGCTTTTTTTTTTATATTTATCTGCAAAAATTAAAGCGGTGTAGTTATTGATTGATAATCCATCTTACGATTGATACCACTGATGCCTGACAGACCCCATTTACTTTTTTGGGGTACATTGGGTTCTGGTGTTATGTCCGTGAAGCAGCAGAATCTGCGATGGAGCCTTCTGATGTGAACAGAGTATTTGATAAATGAGGCCCACATATTGACCAAGAAATACCATCATGTTTTATATATAGAATCTAATGAACTTGTGACAAATGTTTTGCATTTGGCATACTTGCCAAATTTTGAGAAGGGACATAAAGGAGATTAGAGAAATGTTGAGTTCAAGCAAAAATGTTTTCCTTTATACCTCGTCCATTTATATAGGACGCATCCCCTAAACTGCGGCATTTAAATACCAAATAGCACATATGACCCCTTTTATCAAACCCTAAAAATAATACATACCCCCTAAATTAATATAGATCCCTAAATAAATACAGACCAGACCCCCTAAGTACGGACCCCTTTAAAAAATACAGACCCAAAACCAAACCCCTTAAAAAATACAGACCACACACTCCCTAAGCTAAATTAAATAAAATAAACGTGCACAAGGCCCCGGGACCAGATGGGTTACACCCTACAGTTCTTAAAGAGCTTAGTTCAGTTATTTCTGTCCCCCTCTTCATAATATTTAGAGATTCTCTAGTGACTGGTATAGTGCCATGGGACTGGCGCAGGGCAAATGTGGTGCCTATTTTCAAAAAGGGCTCTAGGTCTTCCCCGGGTAATTATAGACCAGTTAGTTTAACCCCTTCACGACCACCCCACGTAGATTAACGGGTTGCAAAGCTGGTCGTTGTGCCTGCAGCCCGTTAATCCACGTGTGCTCCTAACAGAGCACACAGACGCTCCCCGCAGCCCGGCATCTCCCAGTACAGGCTGCTACTAGCAGCCTTAGTACTGGGGAAAAACATCGGGTCGGATCACAGCGGTGATCCGAACCGATTAACCCCTTAATTGCGGCAGTCAATAGTGACCGCCGCATTTAAGTTCTTATAGCAACATCGGCACCCCGCTACGCGATTGCGGGGGCCGATTGTTGCGGGGGGGGGGGGGGGCGATTGCTATGGCAAATGGAAGCCTAACAAAGGCTTCCTATCTGCCATTACGTTAGCCGATTAGGCCCCGCCCGGAGGCGGAGCCTGATCGGCTTGCTGTCAGTGAACAACTGACAGTTCTAATACATTGCACTACATGGGTAGTGCAATGTATTAGAACATCAAACAAACAGTTGGACCTTCAAGTCCCCTAGTGGGACTAAAGAAAAGTGTAAAAAAAAGTGTAAAAAAAGTAAAAATAAAAGTTGTAAAAATACAATAAACGTTTCAAATAATAACACAAAACACAATCGCCCTTTTTCCTTTATCAAGTCATTTATTATTGAAAAAAATAATAAAGCCATACATATTTGGTATCGCTGCGACCGTAACGACCGTAACTATAAAAATATTATGTTATTTATTCCGCACAGTGAACACCGTAAAAAAAAAACTAAAAAATACTGACATAATTGCTATTTTTTGGTCACTTTGTCTTCCAAAAATTTAAATAAAAAGTGATCAAAAAGTCGCATGTACCCAAAAATGGTACCAATAAAAACTATAACTCGTCTCGCTAAAAATAAGCCCTCATACAGCTCCGTCAACGAAAAAATTAAAACCGTTATGGCTCTCACAACTTGGCGACAGAAAAAATCCATTCTCTTTACAAAGGTTATTTTATTGTGCAAAAAGTTGTAAAACATAAAAAAGTTCTATAAATTAGGTATCACCGGAATCGGACTGACCCGCAGAATAAAGGTAACGTGTAATTTATAACGCGTGGTGAACTCTGTATAAAAAGAATTAAAAAAAATAATGTCAGAATTGCTGTTTTTTGGTCACCTTGCCTCCCCAAAAAAAAAGGATAACAAGTGATCAAAAAGTTGCATGTACCCCAAAATGGTACCAATAAAAGCTACAGCTCGTCCCGCAAAAAAAACAGCCCTCATAGCACTACGTCTATGAAAAAATAAAATTAGTTAAGGCTCCAATAAGCCAGGAAATAAAAATATGCAGTTGTGCAGATCAGAGGGGAACATTTCTTCTGTTTCAAGTGGCGAATTATCAAGGACCCTAAAATTAGGGAACCAGGAAGGGGAGGGCCCAAACATATCTGCTGAAAGCGAGGGTGCCCGTATTATACCAGGACAACTCTTCTCAGCAAAATTCCTCAAACTGCAAAGGTGCGGAGTGTGGACCAAAGGGGGATAAGAAAGGACACAGTTTATCAGTGCGACACCGGCCTGTGCAGAAAGGATTGTGTCACAGCGTAACACACATCTATGGATTATTTTATTGTTTTTGTTTACCCCATTATTATACCACCTGACTGAGCCCCTTATATACTCCGCCCGGCTTACATGTACTTCCACATTATAAACGGAAATACCAGTAAGACTCAATACAAGACTACTACAAGCAAAATCCACACTCCAAAAGCCAAATTGCGCTACCTCCCTTCTGAACCCTACTGTGTGCCCAAACAGCAGTTTATGACCACATATGTGGTATTTTGCTGTACACAGGAGAAGTTGCTTTACAAGTGTTGTGGTGCTTTTTTTCATTTATTTGTTGAGAAAATGAAACATTTTCAGCTAAAACTACGTCTTATTGAAGAAAAAGGATTTTTTTAAATTTTCACTGCCCAATTCGAATAAAATCTATGAAACACCTGTGGGGTCAAAATGCTCACTACACCCCTAGATGAATTCCTCAAGGGGTGTAGTTTTGTGAATGGAATCACTTTTGGGGAGTTTCCACTGTACTGACACCTTAGGAGCTTTGCAATAGTGACATGGTGTCAAGAAACCAATCCAGCAAAATCTGTGCTCCAAAAGCCAAATGGCGCTCCTTCTCTTCAGATCCTTGCCGTGTGCCCAAACAGCAGTTTATGACCACAAATGGGGTATTGCCGTACTCCAGAGAAGTTGCTTTACAAATGTTTTTTTTTTATTATTCCTTTATTTGTTGAGAAAATGAAAAATTTTGAGCTAAAGCTACGTCTTATTGGAAAAAAAGTATTTTTTTTATCTTCACTGCCCAATTCTAATAAAATCTATGAAACCCCTGTGGGTTCAAAATGCTCACTACACCCCTAGATGGATTCTTCAAGGGGTGTAGTTTCCTAAATGGAGTCACTTTTTTGGTGTTTTCACTGTTTTGGTCCCTTAGGGGCTTTGCAAATGCGACATGGTCTCCGCAAACCATTCCTGCTAAATTTGAGCTGCAAAAACCAAATGTCGCTCTTTCCCTTCTAAGCCCTGCCGTGTGTCCAAACAACCGTTTATTACCACATGTGTGGTACTGTTTTACTCGGGAGAAATTGCTTTACAAATGTAGTGGTGCATTTTCTCCTTTTAGTCCTTGTGGAAATTAGAAAAAATTAGCTAAACCTACATTTTCTTTGAAAGAATGTAGATTTTCATTTTCACAGCCTACTTCCAATAATTTCTCCAAAAAACCTGCGGGGTTAAAATGCTCACTATACCCCTAGATAATTTGCTCAAGGGGTATAGTTTCCGAAATGGGGTCACTTTTGGGGGATTTCCACTGTTTTGGCGCCGCAAGAGCCTTTCAGACCCGACATGGTTCCTAAAATATTTTCTAATAAAAAAGGAGGCCCCAAAATCCTCTAGGTGCTCCTTTGCTTCTGAGGCTGGTGCTGCAGTCAATAAGTGCACTAGGGCCACATGTGGGGTATTTCTAAAAACTGCAGAATCTGGGCAATTGATATTGAGTTGCGTTTCTCTGGTAAAACTTTCTGTGTTACAAAAAAAATAGATGAAAAATTAATTTCTGCAAAAAAAAAAGAAATTTGAAAATTTCACATCTACTTTGCCTTAATTCCTGTGAAACATCTAAAGGGTTAAGAAACTTTCTAAATGCTGTTTTGAATACTTTGAGGGGTGAAGTTTTTAAAATGGGGTGACTTATCGAGGGTTTCTAATATATAAGGCCCTAAACTCCACTTCACAAATGAACTGGCCCCTGTAAAAATAGCCTTTTGAAATTTTCTTGAAAATGTGAGAAATTGCTGCTAAAGTTCTATGCCTTGTGATGTCATAGAAAAATAAAAGGATGTTCAAAAAACAATGCCAATCTAAAGTAGACATGTGGGGGATGTTAATTAGCAACAATTTTGTGTGGTATTACCATCTGTCTTACAAGCAGATACATATAAATTTAGAAAAATGCTAATTTTTGCAATTTTTCGCTAAATTTTGGTGTTTTTCACAATTAAATACTTAATGTATCGAGCAAATTTTGCCAGTAACATAAAGTCCAATGTGTCACGAGAAAACAATCTCAGAATCGCTTAGATAGGTAAAAGCATTCCGAAGTTATTGCCACATAAATTGAAACATGTCAGATTTTAAAAAATTGGCTGCGTCCTGAAGGCCAAAACAGGCTGTGTCCTGAAGGGGTTAACATCAATCGTGGGAAAAATGTTTGAGCGGCTATTGAGGGACTATATACAGGATTATGTGACAAAAATAGTATTACAAGTGACAGCCAGCACGGTTTTACTAAGGACAGAAGCTGTCAAACTAACCTGATCTGTATTTATGAAGAGGTGAGCAGAAGCCTAGACAGAGGGGCCGCTATGGATATAGTGTTTTTGGACTTTGCAAAGGCATTTAACACTGTCCCTCATACACGTCTAATGGGTGAATTAAGGACTATAGATTTAGAAAGTATAGTTTGTAATTGGATTGAGAATTGGCTCAAGGACCGTATCCAGAAAGTTGTGGTCAATAATTCCTACTCTGAATGGTCCCCGGTTATAAGTGGTGTACCCCAGGGTTATGAGCTGGGACTACTATTATTCAACTTATTTATTAATGATATAGAGGATGGGGTTAATAGCACTATTTCTATTTTTGCAGATGACACCACGTTATGTAGTATTGTACAGTCTATAGAAGATGTTAGTAAATTGCAAGCTGATTTGGACGCACTGAGTGTTTGGGCATCCACTTGGTAAATGAGGTTTAATTTAGATAAATGTAAAGTTATGCATCTGGGTACCAATAATCTGCATGCATCATATGTCTAAGGGGGAGCTATACTGGGGGAGTCACTTGTTGAGAAGGATCTGGGTGTACTTGTAGAACATAAACTAAATAACAGCATGCAATGTCAATCAGCTGCTTCAAAGGCCAGCAAGATATTGTCGTGTATTAAAAGAGGCATGGACTCGAGGGACAGGGATATAATATTACCACTTTACAAAGCCTTAGTGCGGCCTCCTCTAGAATATGCAGTTCAGTTCTGGGCTTCTATTCATAGAAAGGATGCCCTGGAGTTAGAAAAAATACAAAGAAGAGCAACGAAGCTAATAAGGGGCATGGAGAATCTAAGTTATGAGTAAAGATTAAAATAATTAAAACTATTTAGCCTTGAAAAGAGACGACTAAGTGGGGACATGATTAACTTATATAAATATATGAATGGCACATACAAAAAATATGGTGAAATCCCGTTCCATGTAAAACCCCCTGAAAAAACAAGGGGGCACTCCCTCCGTCTGGAGGAAAAAAAGGTTCAATCTCCAGAGGCGACAAGCCTTCTTTACTGTGAGAACTGTGAATCTATGGAATAGCCTACCGCAGGAGCTGGTCACAGCAGGGACAGTAGATGGCTTTAAAAAAGGCTTAGATAATTTCCAAGAACGAAAAAATATCAGCTCCTATGTCAATGTGTAGAAATTTTTCCCATCACTTGGTTGAACTTGATGGACGTGTGTCTTTTTTCAACCGTACTAACTACGTAACTATGTAAGTAAAACTGTGCTAATGTAATGAGTGATAAAAAAAAGTGTATGTCCAGTTCCTGTCTCTGGTAATGCAATAATACAAAGCAGGCCCAGTCCTTCCTGACTTGCAGGCATTGTCCAGTGTCTCAGAAGTAATTGTCATTCTAAGGTAACCCACAGTTACACTGTTCATTCCCTAGTCACAGATACAGCATAGTGAAACATTCCCGAATGAGCAATTACACTTTGCTTATTTTATTTTTGTAAGCAACATTAAAATATTTAATCTGCACTATCACAGCAAAATCAGTCATTATCATTATATATTATTCTTGTTATGATACTTTTATAAGACACATCAATAAAATTGTATAATTGGAGCTGTTGTTTAAAGTGACAGTGAACTAGGTATTTCCCCATGTCACGTTGGGATCGTGGACCCACTGGGCCGTACCGCCTTTACGGTATGGCAGCTGGCCAACAGGGCGCAGGTAACAGTCTATAGTTCGTATGGTGTACCTGTGGCTGCTCGGACAGTAGCAAGGCAGGCTCGGCTGGGACTAGGCAGCAGGCAGACGTCAGGTGTGGTGTAGCAGGACAGGCATGGTATGCAGCATAGCACGACTACAGCTCAGCACGGCACTTTACCAGGATAGCACGGGATACAGGAGACCACTTGCATAGACAAACTTTTGGTACGACAACAGCACTCAGGCATGGGAGGAAGGGGCTGGGCCCTTCTTATAGTCCAGGGTACTCACGGGCTAATTTTACATTAAAGTCTACCGGACTACAGGACCCGGCCGAGGTGAGCGTAAGTGAGTGCTGGGGTCTCCAGAGGAGGAGACTGGGGCCAGCGCTCGCAGACCCATGGCTGCGGCCGTCAGGAGGTAAGTGAGCCTGACGGCCCGCGGCCATGGACATGACAGTATCCCCCCTCTTACGCCCCCTCTTCTTGGGGCCAGAGCGAGAGAGAAATTCCTTCAGAAAGGTAGGAGCATTGAGATTCTCCTCTGGCTCCCAGGACCTCTCTTCAGGACCAAATCCCCTACAATTCACTAAATAAAAAGTATTTTATCTTACTTTCTTGGTGTCTAATGTCATGGTTTGTGGGTATGTGGACCCACTAGGCGGCACCGCCGAAGCAGGGAGGCAACTGGCCAAACAACAGGAACCTCAGAATTACAAAGTCCCGCACAAGGGTACCTGGATAGTCCAGACAGTAGCCAAAGCTCTGACACAGAAGGAGGTGGGTGCAGCAGGTAACGCCAGACGTCGCGGATGAGAGCAGGTGCAGCAGGTTGCGCCAGACGTGGCGAATCCCTCAGTATGTGGCAGATGATGCAGGTCGTTGCAAAGCAACAGCAGGTGCAGTAGACACGACTCCAACTAGTAGGCACCGGAACAAGAACACACCACAATATACAGGAACAGGTAACAGGGCACGGGTAACAACTGGAACGGGAAACACTAAGGGACCATTTGCAAGACAGACTTGGGAATTACTAACAATGCTCAGGAAAGGATTAGAAGGGCTGAGGCCTTCTTATAGACCAGGAAATCATGTGGTTGATAATGATGATTGTTTTACAGGTGCGCGCGCTGGCCCTTTAAGAGTGGGCACGAGCGTGCGCATGCACCCTACGGGACACAGCAGACCAGAGCGGAAATGAGCGTTGGCGTCTCCTTGGAAGGAGATGGGGACCAACGTTCACGGATCCATGGCTGAGGGCATTGAGAGGTGAGTAAACCCTACGGCCCGTGGCCATGGATGCTACATCCAAGATCTCCTTAACCTCGAAGGTGTCTGAAGGACCGCTGGAGGCAACAGCAGGGCTAGCAGTCTTGGTAAAGCGGTTCAGAACCACCGGTTTCAGGAGGGGGACATGGAAAGAGTTAGGGATCTTGAGGGTAGGAGGCAGCCAAAGCTTGTAGGCGACAGGGTTGATCTGCTGTAGCATCTCGAAGGGTCCGAGGAACCTTGGAGCAAATTTGTATGATGGCACCCTCAGTCGAATATTCCTGGAGGACAGCCAGACCTTTGTGCCAGGGAGAAACTGAGGAGGTTCTCTTCTCCTTGTGTCCAACTTTCGTTTCATGCGGTCGACCACCAGCAGGATGGGGGATGGAGTCTGCTGCCAGATCTGCAGAAAGTCCCTAAAAGCAGTGTCAGCAGCTGGTACCTCGGACGTATCAGGCATCGGGAGAGGAATTCGCTGGTGTTGGCCATAGACAATAAAGAACGGTGTATTCCTTGTGCACTCGCTGGTGTGATTATTGTATGAGAATTCAGCCCAAGGGAGCAACTGCACCCAGTCATCATGCTGCTTGGAGATGAAGTGGCGTAGGTAGTTCTCCAAGATCTGATTGATCCTCTCGACCTGACCATTAGACTGAGGATGGTAGGCTGAGGAAAAGTCCAACTTTACACCTAGAATATGGAGAGGCAGTGGGAAAAGGGAGGATCCTGTAAGGCGCTGCTGCGTGGCTTTTGGCATAATTCAACAATGGTAGACAGAGTGATATGAAGAAATACATGTTTTGTAAAGGATCTGCCAGGCACAGCGGGGTTAACGCCCATAGGTAATCAGTCGGCACCTGAGTCTATGTGTCTGAGACTGACTCCAGCTTCCACCACTCAGGCTGGCAGGAAATTTCCGCTGATATATAAGTAACTCCTGTTTGTATGTAACTTTAACGGCCTGAGGAAGACGATGGTACAGCGTTGAAACGCGTAGCCATCGTTGTTTCATAATAAACATGTATTTCTTCATATCACTCCGTCTACCATTGTTGAATTCTGCCAACAGCCACGCAGCAGCGCCTTACAGGATCCTCCCTTTTCCCACTGCCTCTCCATATTCTAACAAGCGGTGACCATTTGGTTTACCGGTTTGGATCCTGGCAGCAGCATTTGTGGATTTTCTCATTACCTTATCCAAGCACTACCTGGGTGAGCATAATAGACTACGATCAATATTTCACCCAAACCTCATTGACCTGCGCTATGTGGTGCCGTGTTTTTTGCTTTTCTGTTCAACTTTACACCTAGGAGTCCGCAGAGGGCTCTTCAGAACTTCGAGGTGAACTGAACCCCCCGATCAGACACAATATGCTGCGGCAAGCCGTGTAGGCGGAAGATGTGTTGGATGAAAAGCTTGGCCAGTTGAGGAGCAGAAGGAAGACCGGTCAGAGGAACGAAGTGGGCCATCTTCGAAAATCGATCCACCACCACCCAGACAGTACTGCATCCAGCATAGAGAGGCAGGTCAGTGATAAAGTCCATAGCTATATGCTGCCAAAGAGCATCGGGCACAGGCAATGACTGGAGCAGGCCAGCAGGTCTGGAGTGAGCGACCTTGTTAGCTGCACACACAAAGCAGGAAGAAACAAAGTCCATAATGTCTTTGGGCAGCGTGGGCCACCAGAAATTACGGGCAATCAGATCTCGGGTCTTACGGGTCCCCGCGTGACCTTCCAGTGTAGAGGAGTTCCCCAGCGGAGGATTCTCCCTCTGTCAGCCAGGCGCACAAAGGTCCTCCCTGGAGGAATGTCCCCAACTTGCAGGGGGTTGACAGAGACAATACAAGATGGATCAATAATGTTCTGTGGAATTTCCATGTTGTCTTCCGTCTCGAAAGACCTGGACAAGGCATCAGCCCTCAAATTTAATAATGGAGCTCAAACTGGAACCTGGTAAAGAACAGCGACCACCTGGCCGGAAGAGGATTCAGCAGTTGGGCCGTCTGGAGGTAGGTGAGATTCTTGTAGTCCGTAAAAATTAGGACAGGATGAGCTGCACCCTCTAATAGATGTCTCCACTCCTCCAGAGCCAATTTGATGGCCAGTAACTCCCGATCCCCAATCAAGTAGTTGCGTTCTGTGGAAGAGAAGAGCTTAGAGAAATATCCACATACCATTGACTTGCCTTTGGAACCTCTCTGGAACAGGAGTGCACCAGCACTGAGAGGAGGCGTCCACCTCCAACAAGAACTGTAGAGAAACATCTGGATAATGGAGGATAGAGGCTGACGTGAAGGCACTCTTCAGGCTATTGAGTCCACACCTTGGCGTTCATGCCCTTCTTGGTGAGGTTAGAGATGGGAGATGTCAGTGAGTAGAAGTTTGGGATAAACTGTCTGTAAAAATTGGCGAATCCCAGAAAGCGCTGTATGGCCCTCAAGCCTTGAGGGCGTGGCCATTCCACGACGAACTTTACCTTTTCAGGATCCATCTTGAGACCTCGATTCGAGACGATGTAGTCCAGGAAGGGTAGAGCATCTTTCTCAAACACGCACTTCTCCAACTTAGCATACAGACGATTCACCCTTAACCGCAGCAAAACTTGACGGACATGTCTCTGATGAGTCATAGGATCTGGAGAAAAAAATCAAGATGTCATCAAGATAGACTACTACACAAACATAGAGGAGGTCACGGAAGATGTTATTAACGAACTCCTGGAAGACCGCGGGAGCATTACACAGGCCGATGGGCATAACTAGATATTCATAGTGTCCATCACGGGTGTTAAATGCAGTCTTCCATTCGTCACCCCGGCGTAAACTGAATAGGTTGTAAGCCCCACACAGGTCTAGTTTGCAAAAAATCTTGGCACCACGTATATGATCAAATTATAGTTCTGAGGTCAATGGCAACAGATACTTATTTTTCAACCTGATCTGGTTGTGACCCAGGAAGTCGATACAGGGGCGCAGAGAAACATCCTTTTTCTTGACGAAGAAGAACCCAGCTCCTGCCGGGGAGGAAGACTTCCGTATGAAGTTGTCTTTAACATAGGCGGACATGGACAGAGTCTCTGGTAAGGAGAGAGGATATACCCTACCACGGGGAAGGGATGCACCAGGAATCAGCTCGATAGGGCAGTCATGCGCTCGGTGTGGGGACAGCGTCTCCGCCTCTTTCTTGCTGAAGACGTCCGAAAATGCAGCATAATGACCAGGCAATCCTGCCAATGACTGAGGCAGAGGAGGCTGAGCCGAACTAATCTGTCTCAGGCAACGTTTGTGACACTCGGGACCCCACTGGAGAACCTCTCCAGAGTTCCAGTCCAGGACTGGGGCACGTAGGTTAACGGCCTTGGACAAGACAAAGAACGAAAGCAGCTCGGAGTGGAAAGCTCCCACTTGGAGCCTCATAGGCTTCGTTACAGCTAAAACTGGGTATGGCAAAAGAAGTCTATTTACCGATGCAACCATCAATGGCCTCTCCAGAGGGGTAGTGGGTACTTGAAGAAGATCCACCAGGTCTCTACAAATGAAATTAGAACGGATCCAGAGTCTGGATACGCAGAGACCCGATGCGTTTTCTCACCGGACACTATGGTCACAGGTATAGACAATTTAGACGGAAGTCCTTTTTTTACCCAAGGTTGTCTCTCCTACCAACCCTAGGCGTTGTGGCTTTTGGGGACACAGACACACAAGATGGCCTCCGAGGCCGCAATATAGACAGAGTCCCGAAGTGCGTCTGCTTTGTCTCTCCTGGGTAGACAGCTTACACTGGTCCATCCTCACAGAATCCTTAGGAGGATCGGCATCTGAGGAGAGTAGAGGTTGCTGCAAGGGTGGGGCCAGACCAGTAAGGCCTCCCTCCCGACGAGCTTCTTGGAGGCATTCTCGGATCCTCATATCAATCCGGGCGGACAGAAGGATGAGGTCATCCAGGGTAGACGGTAGATCTCGAGCGGCAAGTTCGTCCCTAATCTTAGGAGACAGTCCCTGCCAGAATGTAGCCACCAGGGCCTCATTGTTCCACAACAGTTCTCCTACCAGGGTGCGGAAGTGGATGGCGTACTCACCCACGGAGGTGTCTCCTTGGCATAGGTTTAGCAAGGAAGCTACTGCAGATGAGACTCGTCCAGGCTCCTCAAACAGCATGCGAAAAGTCCGGAGGAAGCGCTGGAAGTCACGGGTCTCTGGTCCTTGTCTCTCCCAGATAGGATTTGCCCATGCAAGGGCCTTGCCAGTGAGGAGAGAGATGATGAAAGCGACCCTTGCGCCATCAGATGAAAATGCACTTGTATACAGACTGAAGTGGATCTCGCACTGGTTCAAAAATCCATGACAGGTACCTGCGTCTCCATCATAGCGGTCAGGAAGTGGCAAAGTAAAACGGGGATCAACACTGCCAGGAGGTGTAGTCTGAGGATCAACACTGCCAGGAGGTTTAGTAGGAGGAACGGCAGCTTGTGCTTCCTGTCGACATGCGAGAATGTTCAAGGCCTGGAGGAGTTGGTCCTGACGAGACCGGAGTTCCAGGACATCCGCCCACATCTCTTGTGACGTCATCTTGGTCTTGGATCAACCGTCGGGGTCCATGGCCTGAGCATACTGTTACGTTGGGTTCGTGGACCCACTGGGTCGTACCACTTGACGGTATGGCAGCTGGCAAACAGGGCGCAGGTAACCGTCTATAGTTCGTATAGTGTACCTATGGCAGCTCGGACAGTAGCAAGGCAGGCTCGGCTTGGACTAGGAAGCAGGCAGACGTCAGGCGTGGTGTAGCAGGACAGGCGTGGTATGCAGCACAGCATGACTACAGCTCAGCACGGCACTTGACCAGGATAGCACGGGATACAGGATACAGGTACGGGAAACACTGGGAACTGGAGAACACTAGGAGACCATTTTCATAGACAAACTTTGGGTACAACAACAATTCTCATGCATGGGTGGAAGGGGCTGGGCCCTTCTTATAGTCCAGGGTACTCATGGGCTAATTTTACATTAATATCCGGTGCGCGCTATGCCCCTTTAAGAGCGGGCACGAGCGTGCGCGCTCACCCTATGAGACCCGGTAGAGTTGAGTGGAAGTGAGCGCTGGCGTCTCCTGGGGAGGAGACTGGGGCCAGCGCTCGCAGACCCATGGCTGCGGCCGTCATGAGGTGAGTGAACCTGACTGCCCGCGGCCATGGATATGACACCCCACTCTAGTGGTTCCTTCACCACATACTATTATTTAAGTCTTCCCCCCGTAATCTTGTCCTTTTCTCAAACTGCCTGTTCTCTTAAGAACTCTCCACCACTTCCTCCCTGACTCACCACTTTTGAGCAGTGTACCTTATAGTAAAAACTGAAATCCCCCCAACCATCCCGTTTTTCACTGAATTTTGCTGGAGTGGTATATGCAAATTTGTCCAAAGTGGGCATTTCTGTAAGAATTTGTGTACGTTCTTAGGATTAAATATGTCCTACGAATGAGGTTTAAAATGTGGGAGGTATGCAAGCAAAGCTTCAGTCACATAATACCAAAGCAGCTGCTGTAGAAGCTTCGAGAAGAGAAGTGCGAGCTTTATGTTCGTTAATATGAGATTGACAGGAAGTACTACGGTAGGTTAAGAGTTACTAAAGCACATACTAAACTTAAGAAAGCTGAGTGAAGTTGGTATACAAAATGAACTGAAAGTGAACCCATGATTGCTTACAATGCACAGTCTTTACAGAATGTAGATATAGAAACAACTGTTGTGCATTTTCTTATGGCTGACAGTCAATTGTCCAAGAACATCACAGCAAGGGCTCATTCAGACGAGCATGTTCTGCGTCTTCGTGCTGTCCGCTGAAATAACTGACAGCACACGGACCCATGCGCGTCAACAGGGCTATAGAAAAATTATATTTATTTATATATTATCTAGTGAATAAAAAGTGAATACCATTTTCCAGGCTATTGCCTAAGGCCCTAAGGTCGAAAGGAATCAGACAGATGAATGGCATCATCTTAATCCACAGGAAAAATAGAAAATAGATTACCGCAGTGACACTTGTCAGCTCACTAAATATCTGAATGTAAATAGAATCCAATAAATTGGATTTCAATGCTAGAAAACATAGCTTGTCAGTCCCGTTATATGCGCAAAGGTTATTCAAAAGACCCCCATAACGTGGAGAACATATGGCCTTCATCAAATAGACAAAAAAATGCACATCATGCAAGAAAAAGTGAGCAGAAGCCCCACTTATACTCATCTGTTGTCACGTTGGGTTTGTGGACCCACTGGGCCGTACCTCCTTGGCGGTATGGCAGCTGGCCAACAGGGTGCAGGTAATAGTCTATAGTTTGTATAGGGTACCTGTGGCAGCTCGGACAGTAGTAAGACAGGCTCGGCTGGGATTAGACATGAAATCTGTTAATGGCTTCTTTATGTATACAGTATATAGCTCCATGTCCAGACATAATGTGGCCGCTCTCTTTTCTGTTTCCAGATAGAAAGTAGAGACGTTCCTTTAGTGGATTATTGCATGCTCAATAGGCAAGTCCTTTTCAGCGCCTTATTTAAGCAATGACCATGGTGATTTTGAGAGCAATGTGGTATCACTCACATGTAGATCCCGTTTTTGGCAATATAAGTCCGGGCTGTGAAGGGTACGACAGTGTGGTGTGCAGCGAGCGTGGTGTGGCGCTCAACCACGCTGGAGGCTGATGACGCCACTCACGTCCGTGCAATGATTGGGTAACGCATTTCATCCCCATCGGGACTTTCTTAGAGACACTGAATCCTGTTCATAGCATCAATGCTCTATATAGTGGTATAATTAAAGGCAAAGTGGCTATTTTGCAATGTTTTATCTATCTATCTATCTATCTATCTATCTATCTATATATATATATATATATATATATATATATATAGATATTTATATAAAACACTGCAAAATAGCCACTTTATATATATTCCTTTTTTACATTTATCACATTCAAATAACCCTAAGTGACCATCAATAATTTGATAGGACTTAACACTGATAATTCAGAAACCATTTCTCTTAGAGAGGTATTTGCTTCTACATGTAGATTGTGGTTTGTTTATTGACAGTTTTTGAGAGTGTTGGAGTACACCCTATTGACAATCAAAATGGTAAAGCCCAGTTGTCAATGTATTCATACTGTACATTTCCCGGAGGAATAACAGGAATGGCTCAATGAATAGTTCTAGGAAAAGTTGCTCCAAAATTGTTATATTATAGGAAATGCAAGAATTTACTTAAACAGACATGTCAGAAGAGCTGACTGATACTCTTACGTTTTCTCATGCCATAATCGAATAGTTCTGAGCTCTAGGAGTGTGTTATAGGCAGCCACACATGGGAAAACTATCAACCTCTTGTGTTGCATTGGGGAGTAATAGTTCACGGAGTATGGCAGACTTAATATTTCTATCTTTAGAAAATAAATAGTAACACGTTTTATAACCAAAGTTTTAAGCAAGGCTCCAGCTTTCCTTTTTGTATTAACTGAATCTCTTCCAGATATTTTCTGCAAGAAACTTATTTTTTAATTAGAGGTTTAACTGATATACTGTATATGTATTTATAAAACTGTCCAAAGTTTGCCTGCAGTGAAGATTCCGTAGCAATGTAACTGATAAGGGACAGCTTGTGTAAATTGCTTTAGGAAGCATACATTATTAATATGTTTACTAACAGGTAAAAAAAACAACTAATCATCGGAATGTGCGTATCTTGCAAAAACTTAAAATGCTGAACTTTGATATCCAGATATAAAGAAGCACAATTCATCAAACATATACCTTCTACAAGTGTAAATACTTCGAAGTTTTATATAATATACTGCTAGTTCTTACTATTAGAAGATGATATATATATATTAATAGTAGCCATTATTTTCTGACTGCACTGTCCCTGAATTTTTGCAAATAGGTCTCCACGCTTAATTAAACTCTAAGGAAAAACCATTTATGACCAAATATCGGGTATTGCCGTAGTCGGGAGAATTTGCTTTACAAATGTTGGGGTGCTTTTTCTCCTTTATCCCTTTTTTGTGGAAAAAATGGTGATATTCATTTTCACGGCCTAATTCCACTAAATTCTGCAAAAAAAAAAAAAACTATGGGGTCAAAATGCTAACTATACATCTAGAAAAATTCCTTGTAGTTTCCAAAATGGGGTCACTTTGGGGGGTTTCTACTGTTTTGGTCCCACCAGGGCATTGCAAACACGAAATGGCACCGAAAACCATTCCAGCAAAATCTGCGCTCCAAAATCTAAATGCCTCTCCTTTCCTTCGGAGCCCTGCCGTGGGTCAAAACAGCAGTTTATTACCACATATGGAGTATTGCCGTAGTCGGGAGACACTGCTTTACAAATATTGGGGTTATTTTTCTCCTTCATTCCTTGTAGAAATTTCTATGTGGACTTCCGGTGGGCGGGACATCCAGTATGGCCGCGTTTTAAACAAGCTCCTGACGGGCGCGGCTGTATCGAAGCTGCCGCGGAGGCATCAGCGACAAAGGAGACCCCCGAGAGAGCTGACAGCCCGAGGCAAGCCTAGCCCATCTAGGGAGCAGAACATTTACCACCGGAGTCTTCCCTGAGGAAGGGCACAGAGAGACGCTGCGAGGGGCGGTGAACCCGGGACCCGCCATTTTGGCGAACAGGTCACACGACGAGGGAAGCCCTTGTCCAAGATGCCGGACGGTGCCTGAACAGACCTGAAGAGCCTTGATATCCTGATATACGGAGACGCAGGGAAAGGTGTCACCACTATAACCAGCTGTACCAACGTGCGGGAGTGAAGGAGAGGAGAGAGCTGACAGGGCTGAAACACGTGCCCCAGGGGAGCATCACTCTACCTTACAGAGGGACTCCTCCTGGACTGACCCGGTCTGGGTGGGAGGCGACACTCTTTGAGGACAAATAAAGACACCGGACGGTGGAGAGGACCTGGACGATACCGGATCACGCTCACTGCAGAGGCAGCTAAGTATATATATATATTATAATATCTGTGACCTCGTGCAGATAGCAGGGCGAACCTGTGTGGCACACCCATCCCCCACAACAGGTTGTAGACTTACACAGAAGCACACCATTTGTTCTAGACGACCCTCCCATGATACACACCCTACTTTTGCCGCATGCATAGAGGAGAGCAGGTAAAACCTCAGAAACATAGAACAGAGACTGGTGCTCTACTCTCACAAGCGGTCCCAAATAACGACGATTTTGCAAGAGGGAGGGTGGGGAGCATCCATGTCTGGAGAGGATATCCCCCTTACCGTGATCGCGGCAGGACGGGATGCGGGGAAACTGAGTGATTTGCTCCACGTCTGCACACTGCGACTTCCAGACAATCATTCCACTCTGTGTACCCAATTCCTCACTCCTTGTAAATAGACCCTGGCTTCATCATACTGAGATAATCGTAACCCTGTGAGTGTGTGATCTTGTTAACTATTGACGGACGACCATGTCCCCAGTTCTGGGAGGATTCCTCCCTCTCCTGATTAACATCGTGTTCATGTATATATAAGCCTTTGTACCCTCCTCCACAGACTATTCACACCGAACATGACTACTTTCTGCCTACTTGACCTTTGATCCTCGGATGAATGGACAAATATTTTAATAAATCTGGGCGATCCAGAGCTACACGGTCTTCCTCGTTGTCACTTTCATCTACTCTCAAATCTTCCAATATGCAAAACTCACAGTGGAAAAGTGCAAAAAGTTCTACTAAAAGGACAGTCCCAGGCCACCCCCTCTCAACTTATTGAGGCCTCAGCAGGCATGTCAATAACTGGGGACATAACACCTCCAAACCTTTCGGGCCCTCCGAGCCCGGAATCCCAACTTCTAGCGATACAAACCCAAGCAGTGGAGGTAGCACAAGAGGTCTCCCGTCTTATCATTCCTATTTTCTACAAAAGATTGGACCTGATACAAACCTCTATCAACACAGTGCTGGCACAGGTTACTACAAATTCCCAGGAAATCGGAGGCTTGGAAACCAGAACTATGACCGGTGAGACTGATGTTTCCCGTCTAGAGAATCTAACCACACAACAATTTGCCATTATTCGTACGTTACATGAAAAATTAGATGACCTAGAGAATCGCGAACAGCGCAATAAGCTGAGGTTTGTGTTTTCTATTTAGTTCTACCTGTGTTTCTCCACCAATAGGTAGTGGGGGGGGGGGGGGGGGCCTTGGCACCGTGTTTGCCCACTGTAATTTGTTTATGTAGGAACAAATGCTCATTTATTTTATTTTTTGGTTTTTATACCTCCTGCCCCTCTCTCATAGGATATGTAAGCTTCCTGATAACTTGGACTGGTTCCTTTGTCCTACATTACTAGATGTCCTCGACGCTCGCTGGGACGGGGAGTGGCGTCACGATAGACAGCAGAATACATGAACGAACGCCTTAAGTCTAGACCCAGGATGAGTACTCTGACACATCTCGGGAGTCTCACTCTCCCTCCACCTTACACGTGATGTCATGGAATGTGGCAGGACTAAATACCCCTGAAAAAAGACAGAAAGTGCTTACACACTTAAAGCGTCAACAGGCGGACATTATATTTCTCCAGGAGACCCACTGGAGTACAGACCATTATGTACCTCTGTGGGCCTTATGGCTAGATACACCCATGGTCTCCACATATTCAACCAAGGCACGCGGTATGGCGGTGTATTTCAAAACAGGCCTGCTATATTCCAAACCAGACCAACACATTGACCCAGATGCCCGCTTTGTGTATGTGCAGATTGTCGTTGCTCAGCACACCTTTTCTTCCCTTAATATATATGCCCCCAACCAACCAAATGGGGTCTTCTACCCTAAACTAATAGAGTTTCTGATATAGAGAGAACACGCAAACCTAGTAGTAGCCAGAGACTTCAATTTAACACCCCACCCTTCCTTAGACAGATTGGGTTTAGAACATTCTGACTCACCTCCTAACACACAACTGGCTGCCTTCATGGACCACCTGTCCCTATGTGATCCCTGGATACTCCGCAACCAATGAGTGAGGGACTATACCTTCTACTCAGCGGTACACTACTTATTTTTAAGAATAGATCTTATCCTGCTCTCCACGTATATGTTCCCAGAGGTGGTGAACACCAAAATCAGACCCATCACAATATCTGACCATGCATTAATATCCCTGACTATTGGGGGAATTCCTTCTTAGAGGTTCCCATCATATCTTTACGAATCAGACAACTTTAATAACTATCTGAAGATTCCTTGGAACAACTTTATCCAGGACCACCAAAATCAATTAGATGAGATGGCCTTGATATGGCTTACTTCTAAAGTGGTGCTGAGAGGGCACATAATTAGCCATGTAAACTTAAAACGTAAATGGGCGAAAGCCCAATTTCTTGAACTGCAATCTAATCTACTCAGAACACAATCTGTTTATGGGGAGAACCCCACCCCATACTCTAAAATAGCCTTCCTAGAAGCGCAGGGTCTTTTGAACACCTTTCTCCAGGGACATGCCATGTGGCAAGTAAAAGCCTCTCAAAACACATTCTATAGGTGGGGAAACAGAATGGGATCTCTAATAGCCCATCTAATATGCCCCCCACAAGGTAACAAAAAATGTTGTTGGCAAAGGATAGAAGCACTGACAAAACACAGTCCATATTCACAGAATATTTCGAGGATCTATAAAGGGCTGACCTTAAAAACTTGACCACTGTAGATGCCTTTTTGGATAGACTCTCTATGCCCAAGATATCTGAGGAATAGATGACTCTCTTGGAAACGGACATCTCAGAGGATAATGTCCGCGTGGCTATTTCTTCCACACACAACCACAAATCTCCAGGACCAGACGGTTTCTCAGTAGAATACTACAAAATACTATATCCAGATATTGTTTCACATCTTACTCGTTTATTAAATGAAATTTACCTTAACAACCTTACAATAGACACATTTTTTTTTTACTCCAGAACCATACTAATCCCCAAACCTAACAAGCACCCAATACTGTCTAAATCATATAGACCCATATCCCTGCTTAACCAGGATTACAAACTTCTATCCAAAATACTATCAAATAAAATCCAGACATTTCTTCCCGATATTGCTCACCCTCTCCAAATGGGTTTTGTCTCTGGCAGATAATCATCCAAAAGCATACGTGCTGTGATAGCAACAACAGTGGCAGCACAGGAAGGTGACCCACTCCCGACTATGCTACTCAGTCAAGACGCAGAAAAAGCGTTTGACAAAGTCTTGTGGCCTATCCTATCGGAAACTCTGCGTAGGCGGAACTTTGGCCACATATTCTTGACATACTTACATTCTTTATAAACACAGGCCACCGCTAACCTAAAAACAGGAGGAATCCTCCAGCTCACCAACAGGATGTCTCAGTCCAGACTGTGGTCGGATCCTTCGTGACAGCACACAGCAAGATAGTGGAGGAAAAGAAAGGAAAAAACTTTTGATCCAGCGCTAGAGTATCTTTAAAAGGAAACAGTGTTCGAAGTTTATTCCAAGCAAAATTAAAATACCAATGTGCACAACGCTCTTGTGCTTATTCATGGCTTGTGTCAAATGATAATGCAGCATGCTGAAGCTTATATCTGGTCAATGGAAAACGAAGTACAATTATATAACATATGTGATAAACCGGAAGTCCACCAGAGACCAGAAGAGGAATATAGAAGAGGAAGCGAGAGGGTGTCATAGTTTATGTTGTACTGAAGGACAATGTATAGCTCCAAACAGTAGGACTACTGTGACGGGTTAACTGTATATACAGGTAAGGTTTATTGTATATAGAGGATTGTATCACATAATGGTGTATGGCATACACTTAGTTATCAATATTAGGAACTTTATAAGATCCATATTATTTGAATGATTGGAATGGAAATTCATGAAGGATTTTATAAAAAGGCAGTGAAGGTAAAGCCCTCATTTAGACCATTGGGACAAAGAGAGCCTAACCTATGTATCCAGCGTGCTTCTTCTTGTAACAATTTTTTTATCTAAATTACCAGCCCTAGGGACCAATTTGTCTTGGGTGATGCCCCAGAATTGTAGGGCATTTGCATTTCCCTGGTGACGAGATCTAACATGTCTGGAGAGAGGAGTGTCTTCTTGTGTATTGATAGTGCTAACATGTTTGGAGATTCTTCTCCTAAGCTGTTGAATTGTCTTACCAATATATAATTTTGGGCATGGGCATTTGGCGGCGTATATGACACCGCTACTCTGGCAATTCATAAATTGTCTGATGGTGTACTGTTTTCCATTTACAGGGTTATTAAAGATTTTGGTTTTTGGCATATATGGACAGAATGTACACCTGCCGCATGGAAAGGAGCCTATAGTGGGCGGCGGGAGCCAAGTATTGCGAGGATTAGAGGTTTTGGTGTAGTGGCTGTGTGTTAGGTATTCCCGAAGGTTCTTGCCGCGTCGATAAGTGATACTTGGGTGGTCGGAGATAACCTCAGCCAGGTCAGGATCAGCCCGTAAAATGGGCCAATGTTTCTGCAGTATATTTGATATTGAAGAGGAACAGGTATCGAAATTGCCAATACATCTGATAGTGGAGGAATGTTTGTCTTTTTTGGTATCTGAATGTGTTTTACCGTACAGAAGTTCATCTCTAGAAGCAGCTCTTGCTCGTGCATATGCCCTATGTAAGGTCTTTTTAGGATAGCCGCGTGCTGAGAATTTTTGGAAGAGAGTATAGCATTCTTGTTGAAAAGTTTGTTCGTCAGAACAGTTCCTCCTAGCTCTCAGGTATACCTTTTTTGAGGGTGAAAGCTACCCCAGTGGAGGAAGCGGTTTGTGGCGGTTGCCTTACGTTAAATGTTGGTGTGGATACCTCCACCAGAATCCAGAGAGATCTGAAGATCAAGAAAATGTATTTGTTTGGTGTGTATTTGGTGAGTGAATTTCATCCCTATGGTGTTGTGATTGAGAATATCCATGAAATCAAGAAAAAGTGTATTGTCCCCGTCCCAAAATACCAGTATGTCATCTATATACCTGCCCCAAAATAAAATGTGACTAGTGAAAAAAAGTAGTTCCTCATTGAAAATTATAGTGTCTTCCCACCATCCCAAAAATAAGTTGGCATAAGTGGGTGCACAGATTGTGCCCATAGCTGTGCCTTTGAGTTGATGGTAAAATTTACCATCAAAAAGAAAGTAGTTGGGGGCGTGGCCTAGCGGTGAATGTGAGAGGATGTGTGTGACTGGAGCTCCTGCTGTATCCATCCTGTAAGGCATATATATCCCGCAGAATTTGGGGAAAACGGTTTCCCCGGCGACTTACCTGAGTCTAGAGGTGGAGGAGCACGAGGGCCCGTCCATAATGACGCGCTCGAAGAAGCAGAAGTCGCCGCCAGCGAGTCCCGGGTCCCGCTCTCAAGATGGCGCCGGCGAGACGGAGGTCCGCACTAGAGGCCTCAGGCAGGAAGCAGCAGAGAAGCTGGAGAGGTTCGCCCGCACGCCGAGAGCAGGAGGTGCGGCAGCACAGCAGAGAAAGTCGGCTGGAGATCAGGCTGAGGCTCCTCTTATGGATCCAGGTACTCTCCTTTGGCAGGGGACATGAGAAGCGAGGATGAGGAGGAGGAGGAGATGTGCGGGGCCATGCAGGATCAGCCAGGTACTGGAGGGAAAAGTGGAGCAAGGAAGGGGGAACCCTCATTAAAGGACATTTTGGCAGTGGTGAAGCAGAATTCTATGGTCCTTACTGCCTTATCATGCCAGATGGGTGGATTGAAGGAGGACATTTTGTTGCTCAGGAATGATTTGCAGAAAGTAGCGGAATGCACCACTGCTGTGGAGGGGAGAGTATCAGACATGGAGGATGCGATTCCTAACATAAGGCAGGATGTACAAGCACACTCTCAGGCAGTGGCCGCATTGCTGGCAAAGACAGATGACATGGAGAATCGGCTGAGACGGAACAACGTTCGCCTTGTGGGGGTTCCGGAAAAAGTGGAGGGAACGAATCCGGATGATTTCTTTGAAAAATGGCTGATCTACACATTTGGTAGAGAGGAATTGACCCCTCTGTTTGCGGTGGAGAGAGCGCACAGAATGCCGACAAGACTCGGCCCTCCGGGGAGGCCGCCGAGACCAGTCCTGATAAAGATACTAAACTACAAAGATAGAGATAAAATCCTGAGGAAAGCTAGAGAACGTCAAGACATATCCTTCAATGGGGTGAAAGTGTCCTTCTTCCCGGATTTCTCTTTGGAAGTACAACGGAAAAGATCGCAGTAGACGCCTAAGGGCGCTACAAGTGCAATATTCTATGATGTATCCTGCCCGCCTGAGAATAGTGGCTCTGGGCACGACTTCCTTTTTCGAGACACCGAGAGAAGCGGTTAGATGGTTGGACAGTTATGAAAGTCAACTGAGACCGGCGGAAGCAGAGAGAAGGCGTTGATCTGGAGTGGAACGGCTGAGAAGATGAGGCCAGGGATGAGGGATTGAACCAGGTGTCGTAGACCATTGCAAGAACTGGCATTAAGGGTTCCTGGCTATGCTTGGACTCCTGATTGAACCCCTGGGGGCCTTTGAGGGCCAGGCTGCGGTGCACACTGAAGACAGGGAGTGGAAGAATTTGTCTATGGACATTGAGGGGTATTGATGTGTTGAAGGGATGGTTGTTTATTTGCAAAAAGGCAGCGGGAGTAATGGTCAGTTAAGCGGGAAGGGTGAATTGCAAGTTATGGTATTGCTGAATGTACGGTGGGTGGAGTTGACCTACCGATGCTTGTCGTTATGGGTTATGACAGATACTATCTGTCGCCTCAACCCTTGGAAAGGGGTAGGTTTACGGGGGATGTTACAGGGATGGGGAAGGGAGGGGAGGGAGGGAAGGTTGACCCAGCCGGTCGGATATTTAAAATTACGAATACAGGATAGGATGTATTGGGATATGTTGTGGGATGACGGGATCACTTAATTGTCTGTCCTGGAATGTTCGGGGCTTGCGGGACTCCAGAAAATGGCAGGCGGTATTTGAATTTATCAAGAAGCAGGAGTCACAGGTGATAGGACTACAGGAGACGCATATGACTAGGGATTCGGTCTCCATGATGCATAGGGCCTGGGTAGGCCATAGTTTTTATTCCTATCACACTACATATTCAAGGGGGTGAGTCTTCTCATACATAGGGCGGTGCCATTTATATGTCATGACTCCTTCCAGGATGGGGAGGGGCGGTATGTCAGGGTACACTGTACTATGTATCATTGGAATTGTGTGTTGGTTGGTTTGTATGTTCCCCCTCCCTTTTCAAGCGGGTGTATTAAGAAAGTGGTGGAAGAACTGGCTAGATTCCCGGAGGTGCCGTTACTCGTGATGGGAGACTTTAACGCGGTACCGAATACCAATATGGATAAATTTGGCACGACAGGGGGGGGAATAACAGCGTTTGGTCATCTTGTTGCTGAAATGGGCTGGCGGGACATATGGAGGGATAATCATCCAAGTAGGTTTCAGTACTCTTGTGCGTCTTCCACGTATCAGTCTCTATCCAGGATAGACTTAATTTTGTGCTCGCCTGCAGCGGTACCCTTTGTGGATCAGATAGAATACCTACAAAGAGCCTTATCGGATCATTCTCCTTTGTTAATGAAGGTTTTGACGGAGGGGAGGACAGGGCGGGGGCAAGGGGGGTGGAAACTCAATGCCTTCTGGCTGAAGTTGATAGATAATAAACAAATTTTAGACCTCATAAAGGAGTATTTTCAGTTCAACTCGGGTACTGTACCGCAAGAGATACTGTGGGATGCGATGAAGGCGTGGCTGAGAGGGGTGTTCATCCAGCACATTTCGGCAGTAAAAACCAGGTCTAGACAATTAGTGGAAGCACTGTTGGAAAGGGTAACGGAGAAAGAAAGGTTACATATTGCGGATAACACACCAGACACTTTGAAGCATTGAGTGGAGGCACAGAGGTTGTTAAAACAGCAACAGTTGGAAAGGGCGGATAACAAACGGATGTTTTTAAAACGTCAATATTATGAGGAGGGGGAGACCACAGGACGGTTGCTGGCAAGGATGGCTCAGGCTCAGAGGGAGAATAATTATATACATACTATTAGGGGGGAGGGGGGACAGCCAGAGACTGATACGGGGCAGATATTGAAAGTCTTTCAGCAATTCTACTCCGATTTGTATGCCTCTAGTGCAGAACACACACCCCAACAGTTGGAAGAGTATATAGGGGAGATGGACCTTCCCAGGTTGCGAGGGGAGGAGAGAAGGACATTGGAGGAACCTATTTCTCTGGAGGAGCTCCAGGCAGCCATAGGGATATTCGCCAGTGAAAAGGCTCCGGGGCCGGATGGTCTTTCGGTGGAGGTTTTTAAAGAATATGGGGAGGAACTGTTCTTCCGGATAATCATGGGGGGAGAGCCATTCTTTCCTTAGATGCGGCTAAAGCGTTTGATTGCGTGGAATGGAGATATTTGTGGTCAGTTCTGGGAAAAATGGGATTTGGTCCTAATTTCATAAAATGGGTAAGGTTGTTATACGTAGCCCCGACTGCAAAAATAAGGGTGAATGGGGCCCTCTCTGATCGGTTTGCGCTGGCACGGGGAACACGTCAGGGATGTCCCTTGTCTCCGTTGTTGTTCGCGTTGGCGGTAGAACCATTGGCGTGTGCAGTAAGACAACATGAGCATATACAGGGGTTGAGATATGGGGGGGTGGAGGAACGAATCGCATTATACGCGGATGATATGCTGTTGTTCATGGCGGATACCGAGCGCACACTACCGTTAGTTATGGCCCTGATTAAGCGTTTTGGGAAATATTCGGGATTGCTCATTAATTGGTCGAAATCGGCTCTTATGTTCATGGATCCGGGGGTTATCCAGACTGGGGAGGAGGAGGTGGAGATACCGGTGGTCACGGAGTTTAAATATCTGGGGGTCAGGGTGACGGCGAAAAGCACAGGATTATATGTCCCTTAATGTAATGCCACTGTTAACAACAATAAAGGCCAAAGTAGAGGCTTGGAATAAGCTACCGTTATCTGCTCTGGGTAGGACGAATTTGATTAAAATGATCCTTATGCCTCAAGTGCTGTACGTCCTACATAATTCCCCGGTATGGATCCCCAAATATTGGTTTAGGAGGTTGCATAACCTTTTCAGAGACTTAGTATGGAAGAAGGGGGTACCCAGGATTAAACTGGAGATACTTCAATTGCCTAAGGCCTCATGCACACGACCGTATTTTTTCCCACCCGTAAATACTGGCGTAAATACGGGTCCGGTGTCACACGTATTCCACCCGTTTTGCACCAGTATTTACGAACCCGTGCTCGTAAATATGGGTCCGGTGTCACACGTATTCCACCCGTATTTACGAGCACGTTTTTGGCGGCAAAATAGCACTGCACTAATCGGCAGCCCCTTCTCTCTATCAGTGCAGGATAGAGAGAAGGGACAGCCTTTTCTGTAATAAAAGTTAAAGAAATTCCTACTTACCCGGCTGTTGTCTTGGTGACGCGTCCCTCTCTTCACATCCAGCCCGACATCCCTGGATGACGCGGCAGTCCATGTGACCGCTGCAGCCTGTGATTGACCTGTGATTGGCTGCAGCGGTCACATGGCCTGAAACGTCATCCAGGACGTCGGGCCGGATGTCGAGAGGGACGCGTCACCAAGGCAACGGGCGGGAGACCGGACTGGAGGAAGCAGGAAGTTGTCGGTAAGTATGAACGTCTTTTATTTTTATTTTTTACAGGTTTATACTGATCGGTAGTCACTGTCCAGGGTGCTGAAACAGTTACTGCCGATCAGTTAACTCTTTCAGCTCCCTGGACAGTGACTATTTACTGACGTCGCTTAGCAACGCTGCCGTAATGACGGGTGCACACATGTAGCCACCCGTTATTACGAGAGCTCCATAGACTTCTATGGACTGTCCGTGCCGTTATTACGGCCTGAAATAGGACATGTTCTATCTTTTTCAACGGCACGGGCACCTTCCCGTGAGAAAACGGGAAGGCACCCGTCGCCAATAGAAGTCTATGAGCCCGTTATTACGGGTCGTGATTACGACCCGTAATAACGGGAGTTTTTACGGTCGTGTGCATGAGGCCTTAGGAGGAGAGGGGCCTGGCTTTGCCTAATGCTTGGGTGTATTTAGCTGCCCAATGTCAGCATTTCTGGGGGTGGGAGCAGGAGGAAACCTGGGGGTCCAGTGCGCGCATCCTATCGTATCTGGGAGCGGGAGAATCCGCTGGCAGGACTGGAATCACACAGCTATAGAAGACTGGCGAGTACTCGACCCACCCTGCTTCTCATACATAAGGTGTGGTGGCAGTGTAACCACTTGTTAGAGATAGGAGAGTGTACTAAATATACTCCACTCTGGAGGAATGCATATCTGGGGGAACTGGGCAAATTGGAAGGGATGCAGGGGTGGGAGCAGCGAGGCATAATACGATTGAGTCAGTTGTACGAGGGAGGCATACTCAAATCCTTTCAGCAGTTAAGGGAGGGGTTTCAGTTGGATTCCCGCATGTTCTATCAGTACCTGCAGATTCGGCATGCTGTGCAGACACAAGCGGCCAGTGTAGACATGGCGATCCATGCCACCGGAGTGTTGGAACATATTGCAAAAGCAGTAACGTCAAAGGGATTAATTTCATTGGTTTATCGCAGGTTGCTGTCGGAACATCTGGGAGATCCTATGGCACCAGTCAAAGCTGCATGGGAAAGAGACGAGGGTCCTGTTCCTACGGACCACTGGGAGGCGGTATTGGCGTCATCATGTACTTTGTCCATAAATGTAGCACAACGGAGATCACAGTTATTTCTGATACATAGGGTGTATAGGACCGCCTGGGTTCTGAAACAAATGGGATTACGGGCAGACGCCAGGTGTCCTAGGTGTCCGGAGGAAAAGGCAGACATCCTTCATATGTTCTTGTCCTGCGGGAGATTGGGGGCCTTATGGACGGAAATGACAGAGTTAATGGGCCGAGTGTTTGAGGTACTGATTCCATTGGATCCAGTGGTAATGCTACTGGGGTATGTCGGGGAGTTGGAGGGGGATAGGATGACAGGTCTGGCAATTGCAAAAATATTATACCAAGTTAGGAAGGGAATAGCAAAACACTGGCTGGATGGGGAGCCACCCTCGAAGCAAGAAATTATAGGGGCGCTTAACTCTCTGATGGAATATAGGATATACTCCAAGAGGGGGTCCAAGACTAAATTTGAAAAACAATGGGCTAGGTGGATTGATCACTCTGGGTATGCTTCCTCGGAACTTATGACGCTACGCGAGCTGGTCTCACTCTAAATGGTTCTGGGGTTCAAGGGAACACTAAGGGTGCGGGGGGCACGGGAGCAGGGAGGGCCAGGTCACACATTCAGGAACTGAGCTACTGACGGTTGCGTACATGCAGGGAGTTGGAGAAAGATGGGGAATGGAAATGGGAAGGAGAAGGAGATAGGATAAAGAAGATTGTAACAGGAGGGCCGGCTGGGGGATACAGGGGGGAGTTGGGGGGAAGGGAATGTTTTGTTGAAAATAAATGATTGGGTCTTTGGAAATATGCTTTCACAATGTATGAGAATGTATAATGACCTGTATTGATGTGAAGTTTGTTGACTAAACTTGAACTGATTAAAAAAAAAAAAGAAAGTAGTTGTGCGTGAGTAAGAAATGAAGAAGTGATATTGTAAACTCATTGTGAGCATAGAATTGTGTACCTTTTGTATTCAAAAAATGTCGGACTGCTTTTAGTCCAAGTTCATGCTTAATATTAGTGTAGAGGGACTCTACATCTATAGTGGCTATTAGCGTGGTAGTGGAGACATTGATCTCCTGGATTTTGGTGAGGGTATCTTTGGTATCTTTCAAGAAGGATGGTAACGCTCTGACAAATGGTGACAAAATTTCATCAACATACTTGCTTATTCCCTGTGTCAAATTATCGTTACCCGATACGATGGGTCTACCGGGAACGGGAATGGTATTTTTGTGAATCTTGGGCACTGTGTAAAATGTGGATAGGGTTGGGGTAGGATTGAACAAGAATTTGTATTCGTCTTGGGTAATCAATTCTTTAAATTTGGCCTCGTCAAGAAGGTGACTTAGTTCCACAAGGAAGCGTTCTTTAGGGTTCTTCTCTGGTTGGTATAAGTTAATGTATCATTTAAGAGTCTATAGACCATAGAGACGTAGTCATCTCTGTCAAGGACGACAATGTTACCACCTTTATCAGATGATTTATTTTTATTTTTTTTTAAAACATATTTTTTTTGATTTTCTGAAGAGTTTTCACATAATATAATATGCAGCAAACTGTTACAGGTATATAATCACATGTTGCAGATGGTACAGAAATTACTTTCCTACAATGACACTGAGATCATAATTGTTTACATCATTATGAGGCAGTTATTGGAGGTCATTACAAGAATTTCCATAACATTTGGTGAACAGCGTTAGCGATGAATATCCCTGAGGAACAATGCATACAAAACTTTTTTTTAATATAAGTATAAACATAAATAACATAAACTGGAGCCACATGAAGCTACATCCCTAACCGAGTTGGCCAATATACTATTTCAAAGCCATAGATATTATGTTCTACACGTTTTCAACACTCCCAAGCTGCCCTTGAGGTCCTCTATCAGGTACCAGGGTGATCCCGTGAATGGATCGATCATTTTGCGTACCTCCTCCCCTGAGAAATGCTCTGTTATGAATAATTTCCCCAAAATTTTTCCCCCTTGGACATCCTTGTGTTTTAAAACATCAATTCTATCTAAATAGAACAGGTTTTTCATCCCCTGGACAACCTCACTCAATTGCGGGATATCCGGTACCAACCATTTCTGGAGTATGCATCGTTTTGCCACCATCAATGCAGCATGTGTAATGGGGGGCATATAGACCTGTGGTGTGTGCCTAGGAACCATGAGTCAAACAGGTTGGGGTGAATCTCGCAGGAGATGTCAGCCAGTTTAGCTTTGCATGAAGATAATATTTGATAGTATTGTAGGTGTTGGGGATGTTCGAAGTTGTATTTTGTCTGCATTTCCTGTAAGGTCAGCCATCTCCCTTCCTGTTCCTGGAACATGTCTCCCAGAGTCGCTATCCCTCTCTCTCTCCATCTCTGAAGTAGCTGACTATGTCTTCCCGCCAGCAAATCTGGGTGCTTCCATATGGGCATGTGTTTTGAGATGTGGTATGGAAGACCATAATGTTTACGCAATACTTTCCATGTGATAATAGTGTCACGTAATAGGGACGATCTCTTAATGGTTGTGGGAAGGGACGCAAAGGCTGTGTGAGCTAGAGCCATAAGATCCCATGGTTTCGCTAGCTGCCTTTCTAGGTTAATGTTGGAGTGGCATCCGGTGCCATGTTGCCAGTCCAGTAAGTGCCTGCTCAAGCATGCCAGGTTGTATCCCCGTATGTTAGGGAAGTTAATGCCTCCCTCTTCTTTTCGTAGCATAAGTTTTGCCAGTGCTATTCTCGGTTTTCTTCCCCCCCATATGAATTTGGTGAAGGACGAATTAAGTATGTTGATAACCCTGTGTTTGATCAGTAATGGAATGGTTTGTAAGGGGTACAGTAATTTTGCGAATCCCGACATTTTGACCAGGGTACACCTTCCCAGGAGTGAAAGAGGCAGTCCGTGCCACCTCAGAAGATCAGCCTGTATGTCCCGTATCAGAGGGGGATAGTTTAGATCATAAAGGGAGCTAGGTACCCGCCCCACCTTGATGCCCAGGTACGTGATCTGTGACCGCACTATCTCCACATCTAGGGCATCCAATAGGCGTCTATGGCTAAACTCCTGCGGTCCCAGATCCAGCAGTTGGAATTTCGAATAGTTAACTTTATATCCTGAATATTTCCCAAAGTCACGTAGCGTCTGAAAAACCTGTGGAACGTCCCGTGAGGGGTGTGCTAGGAATAAGAGTATGTCATCTGCAAACAGTGTTTCCTTGACCTCCATCTTCCCCACCGAGATGCCTCTGAACACATCTGAGGACATCAGATATCTTGCCAATGGCTCCAATGCCAGATTAAACAGCAGTGGAGATAGCGGGCAGCCCTGTCTTGTGCCTTTATATAGGTGGAACGGCTGAGATAGAAGCCCTGTGGTGCAGATCCTAGCGTTAGGGGACTTATAAATGTGTCGCAGTAGGTTTCGAAAAGCCCGGGTAATCCCCACTCTGTCCAAAACGGCATCCAGCCACTTCCATCTAACGTTGTCAAATGCTTTTTCAGCATCTAGCAATAGCAGTGCAGGGCGTTCCCCTGGCCTTGGGCTGTGCTGCACCCTGTCCAGCACCGCCAAGACCGTCCTAATATTGGTGACGGCCGATCTCCCTTTAATGAAACCCACCTGCTCGGGGGCTATGAGGTATGGCATTATATCCGCTAACCTATTTGCTATGATTTTAGAGAGAAGTTTCGCATCGACATTTATTAGGGATATGGGTCGGTAAGACCCCGGTAACAGGGGATCCTTTCCAGGTTTCAACAGAAGTTTGATATAGGACGTGTTTGCAGATGGTGGCAAACCCTCACTACCAAAAGCACTATTAAAGAGCGAAACCAGGGTTTCGGTCACCTGTTCTCTCATGGCTTTGTAAAATTCTCCTGAGAAGCCATCTGGTCCTGGGGCTTTGGAGTTTTTCAGGTTTCTGATAGCCCTATCTACCTCCTCCCTGGTAATCTGCGCATTCAGTAGTTGCAGTTGATCTTCCGAGATGGCAGGAAGGGTGGTGTTGTCCAGGAGTGTGGCCTCTATCGGTGAGGCAGATTCGTCGGAGTACAGCTCCTCGTAGAATCTGGCCAGTATGGAATTTATATGTGAAGGATCACTAGTGATTTGCCCCGTAGAGTCCCTCAGTTTGGTTATGTGTTGTGCAGGGCGCTGTCCCCTGGCTACATTTGCTAGCAATCTTCCCGCCTTATTTCCAAATATGTGTATTGTTGCCTCAAACTCGTGATTGCGGGTCATTTCTTTCTGAGAGGTCCACTCATCAAAGTTTTGTTTGGCCTGTATCCAGGCTTGTCTAGTGCCCTCCGTTGGTTGGGAGAGGTATGTTGTGTATGCTGACCTCAGGGCAAGTATCCTACCCCTCAATACGGCCTTGGCTGTGTCCCAGAAGAGGGAGGGATTATCTTTATGCCCGTTGTTCTCAGATGCATATTCCAACCACCACCCCTGCAACAACCTTTTGAATGTATCATCTAAATGAGCCGGGAAGCGCCAAATAAAATCTGACCCTCTCGGGTAAATCTCTTGAAGGGATAACATTATAGGTGCATGATCCGAGATCACCAGGTCCCCAACAGTAGAAGCTCCTAATCGTTGCCTCAAGGGTGCAGATACGAAAATGTAATCTATCCTTGACCATGACTGTTGAGAGTGTGAATAGTGCGTGAATTCCCTTGCGTCAGGGTTGCCCTCCCGCCATGCGTCTATTATGTATGTGCTCTCTAGTAGAGGTCCCAAGACCCTATCGTGTTTTCTGGGGGCCCCTGTAGAGATGGATCCCAGCTCTTGGATTCTGTGCGAACTCCTATCCTCTCTGTGGTCTAGGACAGAATTGAAATCACCCCCTACCAATTTATGAGGGATATCATCTGTTAGTAAAGCACTTTCCAAACCATTATAAAATGTAACATTATCGTCATTGGGTCCGTAAATGTTGTAGATGCTTAGGACCCCACACGAAGTGTCAAGAACAACATGGAGCAAACGGCCTGCCGAGTCGGAATCTGTGTGCAGTACCTCGTGTACCATATTTCTATTGATCAAAATGAGTACACCTGCTTTACGACCACAAGCTGAAGAGCCGTAAACTGCACCCACCCACATTTTTTTCATGCGGTGGAAGTCGCTCTCCTCCAAGTGAGTCTCCTGTAGGAAAGCGATGTCAGTGTGTAGTTTTTTTAGGTGACGAAGAACCATCATCCGTTTATTTGGGGAACGGAGCCCCTTAACATTCCATGAGGTCACTTGCATATTCTAAATTTCTCTATAAGGATCAAACTTGAGTTGCTTTGAATATCTATTTCCGGGCATGTGCGCCCCGGTCCTATGGTGGCTGCTTGGAGATCTCCGCTCCATGCTGCTCCCAAACTTATAACATTTTCATGTACAAACAGCAAGAAAACAGTAATATAACCAGTAGCAACATAATACCCAACCAGCGATATCCACAATCTCTCTTGTGTGTCTCGCATCATATTGGTATACCTGACTTCACTTTTTTCTGGGTGAAGACCGTCCCCCTCCCCCCCTCCTTATTTTTGTGATTGTAATGGCCCTCGGATATTTCTGGGCCTTTCCCTTTGCCAGGGTGTCATAAATGTGCAGTATCCTGCCTTTTAGATATAATTATACAGTGCCTCTAATATGCCTGGCCTTCGCGCCCCACAGTAAAACCACATTTGTGTGTGACATGGGATATGCATATGCACGCCATATTGAAAGTTATACTCATCAGTCCGATAACGCCTCCATCATCCTATCCATGCGGGATCTTTGCAAGGTTTTGGAGGACTCTGTGCGTTGGTGCTTGGGTGATGGTACCCGGACAATTGAAGACCAAGAACAGTCCCGTGCTAATGCTGGGTCCGGCGGGGTCTTTTTCCTTGTCGTTGAGCTCTGCCGGGTGTTCGTTGTTGCTGCGTCAGGGTTCTCATGTCTCACCATCTTGTCCACGAAGAGTGTCGCCTCCTCAGGGGTGTGAAATACCTTGATGGAACCATCTGGTCTTGTAATCCCCCATGTGGCCGGGTATTGCAGCTGGAATTTGATTTTGCTCTTGTATAATGTAGTGCATACTCCCCCAAATGATCTTCGTCTCCGCGTGACATCTGCGGAGTAATCGGCAAATAAAATTATTTTGGCTCCCCGTAGCTGTAATGGAGTATTTCGATTCCTGAAGGTGCGCAAGAGTTCCTCTTTGTCATTGTAGTCCAGGTATCACATGATCACTTGACGTGGTCTGGTGTGCGGTACTCCTGTGGTGGCCTTTACTGTGCCCGGTGGGCCGACACGATGCGCCCTCTCCACTCTGCAAGACCTGTTCAGGACCAGAGCTTCTGGGAGCTCCGTTTCACATATCCCCTGTAGGTGTTGGGGTTTAATGTGTTCAGGTAGGCCGACAATCCTGAAGTTGTTCCTCCTGGAACGATTCTCCAAGTCCTCCAGACGATCTCTGAGCTTGGAGTTGTCTTGCAATAAGCCTTGAATGTAGGTATGTGCCCCAGCTGATTCATCTTCCATAAGGCCAACACGTTGCTCCAATTCGTCTAGCCGTGTACCATGGGACGTAACCTCATTTTGTAGCTTCTGTAACGTCGTTGTTACCGTGGCCACCAGCGAATCTTTAATGTCGGGGGCTAGGTGTGTAGCAACTTCTATCGCCAGTCTCCTATAATCCAGTGGCAATTCTGCCACCTCCGGCTGTGATAATCTCTCTACAGAAGGCGCTGGGCTTTGTGACCTGCTGCCAGGCGGGGATGCATGCTGCAGCGTCGCCATCTTGGATACCTCCTCTCCCTGCATCGTGCGTCCGGACGGATGGGTGATCTCGCGGCTGCCGCTCCTGAGGAGATACCGCTCCATGCATTGTCTGTGCCCACTCACCGTGCCTCCAGCTAACTGCCGAGGTAGGTTTAGTTTGCGGGTGTGTGTGGCGGCGGAGGTTCGGGGTATCGGGTCTCAGGAGCTCACCTCACGCCGTCCTCACATCCCAGCGCCGGAACCGGAAGTCTATCAGATGATTTTAATACAATTTCATTATTTTTGCAGAGTGCATCTAGGGCGGCCTGTTCCATTTGGCTAAGGTTACCTCTAACGCCAGCTTTTTGTGTCTTGAGTTTACTGAGCTCCGCACTTACCAGCTTGACAAAAATGTTGATATGTGCGAACTGAGTGAAAGGGGGGTCATGCGTGATCTAGGTCGCAAAGTTGAGAATGGGCCTGTGGCTGTGCTCACTCTGCATTCATTTTCATTCGCTAAGTCCTCCAAAGCGTGCAAGGTTCTGAGTTCAGTAGGGTCGAACTGATAAGTATTGGTGTTGGTTTTAAAATATTTATGTAAGGCGAGTTTTCTTGATCTTCAGATCTCTCTGGATTCTGGTGGAGATATCCACACCAACATTTACCGTAAGGCAACCGCCACAAACAGCTTCCTCCACTGGGGTAGCTTTCACCCACCAGCACTCAAAAAAGGTATAACGATAGGACAATACCTGAGAGCTAGGAGGAACTGTTCTGACGAACAAACTTTTCAACAAGAATGCTATACTCTCTTCCAAAAATTCTCAGCACGCGGCTATCCTAAAAAGACCTTACATAGGGCATATGCACGAGCAAGAGCTGCTTCTAGAGATGAACTTCTATACGGTAAAACACATTCAGATACCAAAAAAGACAAACATTCCTCCACTATCAGATGTATTGGCAATTTCGATACCTGTTCCTCTTCAATATCAAATATACTGCAGAAACATTGGCCCATTTTACGGGCTGATCCTGACCTGGCTGAAGTTATCTCCGACCACCCAAGTATCACTTATCGACGCGGCAAGAACCTTCGGGAATACCTAACACACAGTCACTACACCAAAACCTCTAATCCTCGCAATACTTGGCTCCCACCGCCCACTATAGGCTCCTTTCCATGCGGCAGGTGTACATTCTGTCCATATATGCCAAAAACCAAAATCTTTAATAACCCTGTAGATGGAAAACAGTACACCATCAGACAATTTATGAATTGCCAGAGTAGCGGTGTCATATACGCCGCCAAATGCCCATGCCCAAAATTATATATTGGTAAGACAATTCAACAGCTTAGGAGAAGAATCTCCAAGCATGTTAGCACTATCAATACACAAGAAGACACTCCTCTCTCCAGACACGTTAGATCTCGTCACCAGGGAAATGCCAATGCCCTACAATTCTGGGGCATAACCCAAGTCAAATTGGCCCCTAGGGCTGGTAATTTAGGTAAAAAATTGTTACAAGAAGAAGCACGCTGGATACATAGGTTAGGCTCTCTTAGTCCCAATGGTCTAAATGAGGGCTTTACCTTCACTGCCTTTTTATAAAATCCTTCATGAATTTCCATTCCAATCATTCAAATAATATGGATCTTATAAAGTTCCTAATATTGATAACTAAGTGTATGCCATACACCATTATGTGATACAATCCTCTATATACAATAAACTTTACCTGTATATACAGTTAACCCGTCACAGTAGTCCTACTGTTAGGAGCTATACATTGTCCTTCAGTACAACATAAACTATGACACTCTCGCTTCCTCTTATATATGCCATCTCGTCTGGAATATAACCTATTATTCAAATCTGGCCTCATCTTCTCCTAAAATACATTAAACATCTGGATTATCTCCAAATGTAATTTTTTTACCCACATTGAGGCAAATCCAGACGTCATGCCACTGAGTAACGCGTCTACATATGTAGCGCCTTGCTCGGTATTTGTTGACACCTCGCAATGACAGCCGTCCCACCCCTAAAGGAAAAAAACACTATTACCCGTTCTTACCACAGTGCGCACGTGCCGGGTTCGGCTTGCGACTGGGTGAACGGCTGCCTCACTACATAGGCTAGCCAACATGCCAATCACACAGTATGAGGGCTCGTCCCTCACTGTGAATTCTATTGGCTGTCACTAGGGATGAAGCACCCCACGAGGGGTGTTTCCCCTACTATAACAGGAAGCAATTTTCGCACGCGCCGGTGATAGCCCCGAATTTATCCCCTGAAGACGCTGCTCTAGCAGTGAAACATGTCGGGGGGGCTAGTGCTCTTTTAAAATTTAACACAGTCGCTGTTTAGCTCCTGCACTTTACTTTACGTAAGATAAAGGCTCTCCAGGCAGTCTGCAGCTGCCGCACATGCTAGCCATATTACGTCCATGAGATGTCAATACCTCTCACATCTCCAATGCTATGCTAACCTACTCTGCACATTTTAAACTTAACTCAATGTTGTACGTGTACTCTTTTTTCATGGCACTCTATTTCTAAAGCTAAATATTAAAAGTTATGTTTTACTACATGCCATAATTCAAGTAGTAGCTGGGAAACTGGGATATTTGTGCTAATGCACACCAATTAGTTTCTTTGATTGCTCCCAGAGCACCCTGGGCTATAAGAAGGTCCCAGCCCCTTCCTCCCATGCCTGAGCATTGTTTGTCGTAAGCTAGTTTGTCTATGCAAATGGTCTCCTAGTGTCTTCCAGTTCCCAGTGTTTTCTGTACCTGTATCCTGTATCCTGTATCCCGTGCTATCCTGGTCAAGTGCCGTGCTGAGCTGTAGTCGTGCTGTGCTGCATACCACGCCTGTCCTGCTACACCACGCCTGACGTCTGCTTGTTGACTAGTCCCAGCCGAGCCTGCCTTGCTACTGTCCGAGCTACCACAGGTACCCTATACGTACTATAGACTGTTTCCTGTGCTCTGTTGGCCAGCTGCCATACCGCCAAGTCGGTACGGTCCAGTGGGTCCACGAACCCAACGTGAAAGTATGGCAGACAAGTCCATATATATACATAAAAATATATCAATTCCTTTGTTACAATCTGTTTGTATTGAGGGATATGTAGTAACGAAAGTAAATATATTAACTTTAGTGTGTTATATGTAGAACCGGGATCAAGCCTAAGACTGGATATAAACAAATTGACAGCTGCATAGCAGAAGACACTGCTCAAAAATCTATTAAAAACAAACATATTGCATATAGACTTTACATTTAAAATTACAATTAAAAAATTTGAAATACTGGTTGGAAAATAATCTAGATGTAGCATCAATTCATAACAGGGGATGCACTGAATACCACCATTGTTCTAAATTCAATAGTTGTCATATTGGAACACTGTTTCCTTTTAAAGATACTCTAGCGCTGGATCAAAGGTTTTTTCCTTTCTTTTCCTCCACCGCTAACCTACTTATAAACGGTCACCTCTCCCAAAATATAGATCTATTCAGAGGCACGAAATAGGCCTGCCCCCTCTCACCCATCCTGTTTAATGTGTCGTTGGACCCTCTATTGCACCATATCACATCCTCATCCATGTTTAGGGGTATACGATTGGGGAACCAGGAGCTGACATTAACTACATACACAGATGATCTCCTCCTCCTAATCAAGGACCACAAAAATAATTTGGCTCACGCCCTAGGCGAGCTACAGACAATGGGGAAACTCTCTGGCTATACCTAACACGTGGATAAAGCGAAGCCCTAATGCTAAAAGGCCCCTCTCTAAACCTATATGGACATCTAGATTCCCCCTGAAATGGTGTCTGCCTTCCATAAAGTATCTAGGGATAGAGCTCACCAGAAAACCTTCAAATCTATACAAGCATAATATTTCTGGATACATATCTGCGTTAGAACGAACACAAAAATCCTGGCAATACTTCTCTCTCTCCTTCATAGGTTGTGTAAATATACTAAAAATGGTGAATTGCTGCAGGATCTCAAAGGGACCGAGGAACCTGGGAGCAAATTTGTACGATGGCACCCTCAGTCGAATACTCCTGGAGGACAGTCAGACCTTCGTGCCAGGAAGAAACTGAGGGGGTTCTCTTCTCCTTGTGTCCGCCTTCCGCTTCATGCGGTCGACCACCAGCAAGGATGGAGGATCATGTCTGCTGCCAGATCTGCAGAAAGTCCCCAAAGGTCGTGTCAGCAGCTGGCACCTCGGACGTAACAGGAGAGGAATATGGATCAATAAGGAACGGTGTCTTCTGTGTGGACTCGCTGGTATGATTGTTGTAAGAAAACTCAGCCCACGGAAGCAACTGCACCCAGTCATCGTGCTGCTTGGAGTGGCGTAGGTAGTTCTCCAAGATCTGATTGACCCTCTTGACCTGACCATTGGACTGAGGATGGTAGGCCGAGGAAAAGTCCAACTTTATACCTAGGAGTTCGCAGAGGGCTCTCCAGAACTTTGAGGTGAACTGAACCCCCCGATCAGACACAAAATGCTGCGGCAAGCCGTGCAGGCGGAATATGTGTTGGATAAACAGCTTGGCCAGCTGAGGAGCAGAAAGAAGACCGGTCAGAGGAACGAAGTGGGCCATCTTTGAAAATCGATCCACCACCCAGAAAGTACTGCATCCAGCAGAGAGAGGTAATAAAGTCCATAGCTATATGCTGCCAGGGGGCATTGGGCACGGGGCAATGGCTGGAGCAGACCAGCAGGTCTGGAGTGAGCGTCCTTGTTGGCTGCACATACTGAACAGGAAGAAACAAAGTCCATAATGTCCTTGGGCAGCATGGGCCACCAGAAATGACGAGCAATCAGATCCCGAGTCTTATGGGTCCCCGCGTGACCTGCCAGTCTAGAGTGTCCCCAGCGGAGGATTCTTCCACGTTCAGCCAGGCGCAAAAAAGTCTTCCATGGGGGAATGTCCCCAACTTGCAGGGGGTTGACAGAGACAATGCAAGATGGGTCAATGATGTTCTGTGGAATCTCCATGATGTATTCTGTCTTCTGTCGGCCGGTCGAAAATGGAGCTCAAACTGGAACCTGGTAAAGAACAGTGACCACCTGGCCTGACGAGGGTTCAGCCGTTGGGCCGTCTGAAGATAGGTAAGGTTCTTATGGTTTGTAAAAATCAGGATGGGATCAGCTGCACCCTCTAGTTGATGTCTCCATTCCTCCAGAGCCAATTTGATGGCCAGTAACTCCCGATCACCAATCGAGTAGTTGCATTCTGCGGAAGAGAACAGCTTAGAAAAAGATCCACATACCATTGACTTGCCCTTGGAGCCTCTATGGAACAGGAGTGCACCAGCACCGACAGAGGATGCGTCCACCTCCAACGAGAACTGTAGAGAAACATCTGGATGATGGAAGATAGAGGCTGACGTGAAGGCACTCTTCAGGCTATTGAATGCGGACTCTGCCTCAGGAGTCCACGCCTTGGCGTTTATGCCCTTCTTAGTGAGGTTAGAGATAGGAGATGTCAGTGAGGAGAAGTTTAGAATAAACTGTCTGTAAAAATTGGCGAATCCCAGAAAGCGCTGTATGGCCCTCAAGCCTTGAGGGCGTGGCCATTCCAGGACAGACTTTACCTTTTCAGAATCCATCTCGAGACCTTGATTCGAGACGATATAGCCCAGGAATGGTAGAGCTTCTTTTTCAAACACGCACTTCTCCAACTTAGCGTACATACAATTCTCCCTTAACCGCAGCAAAACTTGACGGACATGTCTCTGATGCGTCATAGGATCTGGAGAAAAAAATCAAGATATCATCAAGGTAGACTAGTACACAAACATAGAGGAGGTCACGGAAAATATAATTAACAAACTCCTGGAAGACCGCGGGTGCATTACACAGGCCGAAGGGCATTACTAGATATTGATAGTGTCCATCACGGGTGTTAAATGCAGTCTTTCATTCATCACCCTGGCTAATCCGGACTAGGTTGTAAGCCCCACACAGGTCTAGTTTGGAAAAAATCTTGGCACCATGTAAACGATAACACAGTTCTGAGATCAGTGGCCATGGATATTTATTTTTCACCGTGATCTGGATGAGACCTCGGTAGTCAATACAAGGACTAAGAGAACCATCCTTCTTTTTGACGAAGAAGAACCCGGCTCCTGCCGGGGAGGAAGACTTCCGTATGAAGCTCCTCTCCAAGTTCTCTGTCACATAGGTGGACATGGACAGAGTCTCTGGCAAGGAGAGAGGATATACCCTACCACGGGGAAGGGATGCACCAGGAGTAAGCTCGATAGGGCAGTCATACGCCCAGTGTGGAGGCAATGTCTCCACCTCCCTCTTGTTGAAGACATCCGAAAATGCAGCATAATGACCCGGTAATCCTGCCACTGACCGAGGCAGCTAAGGCTGAGCCAAACGAATCTGCACCAGGCATCGACTTTGACACTCAGGGCCCCGCTGGAGAATCTCCCCAGAATTCCAGTCCAGGACTGGGGCATGTAGTCGAGCCAAGGCAGGCCCAGCAACACAGGGTTAACGGCTTTGGATAGGATATAGAACGACAGGAGTTCGGAGTGAAGAGCTCCCACTTGGAGCCTCAGCGGCTTTGTCACAGCTATAACTGAGTCTGGCAGAGGTAGTCCATTCACTGATGCAACCGTCAACGGCCTCTCCAGGGGGATGGTGGGTAATTGAAGAAGATCCACCAGGTCTCTACGGATGAAATGAGCAGCGGATCCAGAGTCCAGATACGCAGAGACCTGATGCGTTCTCTCGTCGGACACTATGGTCACTGGTATGGACAATTTAGACAGAAGTCCTTTCTTACCCAAGGTTGCCTCTCCTACCAACCCTCCTAGCAATATAGACCCGAAGTGCGTCTGCGTTGTCTATCCTGGGTGGATAACTTATACTGGTCCATCATCACAGACTTTTTAGAAAGATCGACATCTGAGGACAGCAGGGGTTGCTTCAAAGTAGGGACCAGACTAGGAAGGCCTCTCTCCCGACGAACCTCTTGGAGGCGTTCTCGGATCCACATATCAATGCGGGCAGTCCATGCCAGAATGCAGCCGCCAGGGCCTCATTGTTCCATAACAGTTCTCCCGCCAGTGTGCGGAAGTGGATGGCTTACTCACTCATGGAGGTGTCTCCTTGGCGTAGGTTAATTAAGGAAGCCGCTGCAGATGAGACCAGTCCAGGCTTCTCAAACACCATGCGAAAAGTCCGGAGGAAGCCCTGGAAGTCACGGGTCTCTGGTCTTGAAAATCACGAAGCCACGCACCATACACAGATGCCACACTGAGCTTTTGCGCGCGCAAAATGCAGCGTTTTTTGCGCGCGCAAAACGGAAACGCTCGTGTGAATTAGGCCTTATATGCCGAAGTCTGGTTCCGCTCAATGTCAGAGTTTCATGTAGGATGTTTACAAAGATCAACATCAAATATAAGCAAAAGGAAAATCCAATACATACATATGTAAAAGGAAATAAAATTAAATCAATTGAATTAAGTAAATTAAATGAACAGAACTAAAATTAGCCAGTCATCTCCACTTTTCCCAAAAGATGGTCCAATGTCACCATGAGTTTATTTTGCTGACGTGATACGCGAGACATACTAATGACATACGTGCGTAAAAAACGCAGACACGCACCATACACTGATGTCACACGGAACTCCAATGCAGGAAAAATGCTGCGTTTTTTACGCGCGCAAAACGGACACGTTCATGTGAATTAGGCCTTAAGAAACTTTCTGAATGCTGTTTTGAATATGTTCAGGGGTGCAGTTTGTAAAATGGGGTGAGTTATGGGGGATTTCAAATATATAGGCCTCTCAAAGCCACTTCAGAACTGAACTGGTCCCTGAAAAAATAACCTTTTTAAATTTTCTTGAAAATATGAGAAATTGCTGCTAATGTTCTAAGCCTTGTAACGTCCTAGAAAAATAAAAGGACGTTCAAAAAACAATGCCAACATAGTAGACATATGGGAAATGTTAACTAGTAACTATTTTGTGTGGTATTACTATCTGTTTTACAAGCAGACACAGTTAAATTTAGAAAAATGCTAATTTTCACAAATAAATATTGAATTTATTGACCAAATTTTTTCACTAACATAAAGTACAATATGTCACGACAAAACAATCTCAGAATCGCTTGAATAAATAAAATCATTCCCAAGTTATTACCACATAAAGTGACACATGTCAGATTTGAAAAACTCGTTTTTGTCCACGAGGCCAAAACAGACTAGTCCTGAAGGGGTTAAAATGGCAGAATACATAAATCAAAAGATACATTATACAATTATTAATAATATGTATGATCTATATAGCTCACTTATATATCATATACTGTGACCGGGTAATCTGATTTCTCAGTTTGGAATGATACACTATCAATAAGAATTTTATTATGGTAAGAAATATTTTACATTCTTAATCATTTAATAGGGGCAAATAGGGTCAAAAATAGGAATTAATTGTTATTGACCTTTGCACTTAAATGTCAATGAAATCATCTAAAGTATCATCCTGTCATCATGTAATCTAATTAATTATGCTTAGCAATAATAAATATTTATACATTATTAACTAAGGTCCTCATTCTAGATTTGTGGGGGTTCCTTGGGCCTACCAGAGTAAATTATTTTGAGGTTCCTCCCTCTGTTAATAAAAAACATGTGCACGTCCACTTTAAACTGTATCATATACTTTGTTGTTATCATTTTACACGCAAGACCTATCTTTAATAAGAGGTTATTTGTGATTCAACCCATAAAAAATAGACCCTAGTGGCAAGTGATTGGCTCCAAAGCCACCTTCAAATGTGTTCCTTTGGTGCCAATTATTGGGTCAGAGTCCTTACCTTTCCTCTTATATCAACATATCCTGAGATGTATGGTGCGAGATGATCAACTTTGAAAAAAACCCAAACCATGAATTTGCGATACTCTGTCACGAGATGTCCATTCTATATGTGTCTATGTGTGGTCACCCAGTGGCTGTGGGGTGAATTGCAGCCTTAACCAAATTCTAGCAAAGGTAAGGGTGGACACATCTGTACAAAATGTATTTATTAGGAGAATGTTAATTTTGGGGATAAGGATAACTTGTGGGTTTTAAATAATTGTAAATCTATGATATATAGGCACATTGCTGTGCAAAAGTGCAAATGCCCATGTAAACTGTATCCATGTTCTAGATTCTCAATACCAGTATGAATAAGATGGGAGGTATGTAATTCTTTGGTACTTTTTCTTCCTAGTGTGTGAGTGTGTGTGTGTGTGTGTGTGTGTGTGGAGCAGGAGTCAGTCTTTTATGTTATTTTACTATAAAAAAAAACTATAACCAGCTGTGTTTGTGTGCGTGTGTCTGAGTGTGTGTGTGTGTGTGTGTGTGTGTGTGGAGCAGGAGTCAGTCTTTTATGTTATTTTACTATAAAAAAAAACTATAACCAGCTGTGTTTGTGTGCGTGTGTCTGAGTGTGTGTGTGTGTGTGTGTGTGTGTGTGTTGAGCGGGGGTCAATCTTTTATGTTATTTTACTATAAAAAGAACTATAACTAGCTATATGTATTCAGGAACATACAGGGAGCTCATAATATAATTTCTTTAGCAGGAGCGTAGCTAGGGGGGGCAGGCGAGGCATGTGCCTCGGGCGCAGCTTAGAGGGGGCGCCAGCGCCACCTCCTCCTGCACTATAATTGTACCTGTGTCGCAAGGACACAGGTATAATTAGAAGCAATGAATGACCGGGCACGTTCCGTGCCCGGCCATTCAGCGCCTTTCCACGAATGAAGCGACTGGTACCTTTTGTACCAGTGAAGCTTCTGTCGATGAAAGGCGCTGACTGACTGACAGGGAAAGTCATCCTGCCCAGCCAATCAGCGCCTTTCATAGACGATGCGTTTAACCCCCAGGAGACCTGCGCAGAAGAGAGCAGGTCTCCATGGCTGCCGGAAGGCGTGGGAGCGGGAATAAGGTGAGTTTGAATTTTTTGTAATTTTTTTTTAATTGTAATAAAAGTGTGCGGCTGTATCTACAGGGGGGACGACTTTGTCTACGGGGGGACTTTACGGGGGGGGGGGACTTTTTCTTCACGGGTGGGGGGCCTTCATCTATAAGGGGGACTTTATCTACACGCGGGGGGCTTTATCTACGGGGGGGTGTCTATCTACAGGGGGGCTATATACTGGGGTGGGCTATCTATGGAGCACCATATACAGGGGTGGGCTATAGCTACAGGGGGCTATATAGTATATAGCCCCCCCTATAGATATAGCCCCCCTATAGATATAGTCCACCCCTGTAGATATAGCCCACCCCTGTAGATAAAGCCCCCCTGTAGATATAGTCCCCCTGTAGATATTGTCCCCCTGTAGATATAGCCCCCCTGTAGATATAGCCCCCCAGTAGATATAGTCCCCCTGTAGATATAGCCCCCTGTAGATATATCCCCCCTGTAGATATAGCCCCCTGTAGATATAGTCCCCCTGTAGATATAGCCCCCCTGTAGATATAGCCCCCCTGTAGATATAGTCCCCCTGTAGATATAGTCCCCCTGTAGATATAGCCCCCCTGTAGATATAGCCCACCTGTAGATATAGTCCCCCTGTAGATATAGCCCACCCCTGTATATAGTATCCCACAAATATCTCCCCCTATAGTGCTCCACAGAAAGCCCACCCCTGTATATAGCCCCCTTGTACATATAGTCAACCCCTGTATATAGTGCTCCACAGATAGCCCACCCCTGTATATAGTATATACAGGGGTTGGCTATCTGTGGAGCACTATATACAGGGGTGGACTATCTAGTGGAGCACTATATACAGGGGTGGACTATCTGTACAGGGGGGCTATATACAGGGGTGGGCTATATGTGGAGTACTATATACAGTGGTGGGCTATCTCTACAGGGGGCTATATACAAGGTTGGGCTATACGCGGAGCACTATATACAGGGCTGGGCTATATATACAGGGGGCTATATACAGGGGTGGGCTATCTGTAGAGCACTATAGGGGGAGTTATTTGTGGGACACTATATACAGGGGTGGGCTATATGGGGGCACTATCTACAGGGGGCTCTATGGCAGGCACTATCTAAGCACTATCTACAGGGGGCACAGCGTGTGTGTGTGTGTGTGTGTGTGTGTGGGACACGGTGTATGGTGCTATTATAATTAGAGGTGCAGTGTATGGCGCTATTATATTTAGGTTCGTAGTGTGTGGTATAATGATAACTTTATCTTTGTTTATAGGTGTAGAAATGTTGGAAAAGTGAGAAGCTGAAGACATGTGAGCAGCAAACTGCAGAAATGGGCTGTGACCGGGAGAAGTTTTCATAGAGATCTGGACCACATGGAGAAAAATAACTAGAATCTGAGACGTCACCGGTGAGTCACTTAATGTAAATGTTTATTCTGCCTCTAATCAGCACTGTAGTCACTGTATGATCTGCAGCGAGATGGTGATATGATTGATAGGATTTATTTTTGTGAAACAGCAACTCCCAGCATATCCTTACCATTGTTCGGGCCATGCTGAGAGCTGTAGTTTTATGCCGCACACACCTATACAGCAGGGGTTGCACTAAATTGAGCTGTATTTGTGCTGGTGTTGTATTTATGTACTGAGCTTGGTTCTGGTGTTGTGTATAGAACCATATTGCTTGTAAGATGTACAAATGTGTTACATTAAAAGCAATGACACGTCGATTGGTAGAGAAATCACACACGGCGAGGGGGACGGAGATGTCGGGAAAGAGGTTGGGGGGGGCGCCAAACTAAATCTTTTCCCCGGGTGCTGGAGAACCTAGCTACGCCTCTGTCTTTAGTGCCAGTATCACAGAATGCCATTAAACCTAAAGAAAAGTCTTATACAGTAGCCACACCCTCCCAAAAATGGAAATTTTTCAGTAATTGGGAAAATAATTTTTTCTTTATACTGTATTACTTCATCACAAAACTATACTGTATATGACCCCATCACAAAAAAACCATGAATTAGAGATTTTAAAATTAATTTGCCATTTCGTATATTGTTTATAGTAATTATGCCTGCAACTTTAACTATTTAATTGAATTAGAAGCATATGTTATTTATTTCTGTTGTTACGCTGAGATTTATAAATAATTACTAACATTCAGTTATGCTTTAGAGAAAATACTCATACAATCTGTATATATCGTTTGTAGCTTGCGGCCATCTCGGATACATTTTTTTTTTTTTAAGTACTGTACAACTTATCTCAGATGAACCAGAAAGGTAAATTAGACAGTAATCATTTTAAGTTTCGTTAAAACATGTTCCCTTGTCCCATTTAAACACTGCCCTATCAAACATAAATGTGTGGGAGCAATAGCATAAAATAAATGCCTGCCCCCAACAATCATTAGGAATCAGAGTAATTAAAGGGGTTTTCCACCAAAAGACATTTATTACATATTCACAGGATAGGTCATAAATTTCTGATCTGTGGGTGACCCACCGCTGGGACTCCCACTGGTCACTAAAACAAGTGTCCCGAGTCTCTCCTTTCATCTTTAGTGCCCAGCCGCAATGAGGAGGAGTTTGAATAAGGCTTGAATAGGGATTCATGCATGCGTGGTTTTGCTCTATTGTCGCTCTAATGTCTGTTAGGCTGATGGAAACAGCCACATGCAGTGCTCAGCTGTTTGCATCGGTCCTATAGACATTGAATAGAGTGCATAGTAAACAGACTAAAAATAAAAAGCAAAAGACAAAAGGTGGAATTGCGTTTTTCTTATATTCTTCCCTCCCCTGCAGAAAATGAATAAGTATTGCTCAGGCCTTAAGGTGTAAATTAATTTGGTCCTTAATGGGTTAAAGAAGCTTGGTGGACAACGTGTTTCATAGCTCTCTGCCAGCCCTATGTTCTGGTCAAGATTTGTCAACTGCTTTGCCTGCCTCATTCCTAGCATCTTTGGTCAGGCTAAAATAATTTTGTCATCACTACTGTAAGGCTGGGTTCACACGAGCGCGGCATTTTGCGTGCGCAAAAAACACTTAACAGCTGCGTGTGGCAGCAACATATGATGCGCGGCTGCGTGGTTTTCGCGCAGCCGCCATCATTATGACACGCCATTCGGATGTTTGTAAACAGAAAAGCACGTGGTGCTTTTCTGTTTACATTCATCCTTTTGACAGCTGGTGCGCGAAACAGGCAGTTCGCACGGAAGTGCTTCCGTGCGACCTGCGTGGTTTTCACACACCCATTGACTTCAATGGGTGTGTGATTCGCGCAAAACGCCGAAAGAACGGACATGTCGTGACTTTTTTTCAGCGGACTCACGCTGAGTAAAAATCACGCACATGTCCGCACAGCCCCATAGACTAATATAGGTCCGTGCGACGCGCGTGAAAATCCCGCGCGTTGCACGGACGTAATTCCCGTTCGTCTGAATGAAGCCTAAGGCTGTATTCACATATGCAGTTTAGGCGGAAGCTAGGAGTAGAACCAAAAGGACTGAAGAAGAGTATAAGACAAAAACCTACTTCTCTTATCTTTTTGATCCACTCGTGTTTTGTTACAAAAACTGCATGTGTGAAAACAGCTTAAGGCTAAGTTCACACGTAGCGGATTTTCTGCAGGTTTTCTGTCAAGACTTGCGGAAGGAAAATCTGCAGTGGAATACAGTCAATTTCTGTCAATATCTGCTGCAGAAAGTGGAAAAATTTGTTGCCGATTTTCCCCATTTAAAGGGGTTTTCCCATAAACGATAGGTGATATCTGTCTAAATTGGTGGGTGTCCGACCACTGGGTGCCACACAAATCCTGATAACAAGCTTACCTTTCTGTCTGTGTGCACTTCATATAAATGGAGCGATACTGCTCCATTAATTTTCTATGGGGCTGATGGATGCTATCTCTGGCAGCCCCAAAAAAAGTGAATGGAACGGTAGCCAAGCATGCACAAAACCATTTGGATTCGTAAACTCGTTCTCGGAACAGTGGTGGTCCCAGCGGTTGGACCCCCGACGAGGAGATATTTATCACCTATCCTGTGGTGGAGGAGAAGAAATCTGCAAGCAAATCCTATTGTTGCAGATTTTGCTGTGGATTACCTGCAGATCCACAGCAAAATCCACAAGTCAAAATAAGTTTAAAAGAAACAAAAAACACTATACACACTTTTCCTGGTGCTTCTGTTTCAATGCTTCCCTTCTCCCCCACTGGTATCTGTATGCCCAGCCTCCAATGCTGAAGAGTCATGTCGACAGGTGACCGCTGCAGCCAATCACAGGCACGTTATTGCTGAAGGCCCGTGTACAGAGACCAGCAGGGGATCACGGAAGCGCCTGGGGAGGCGAGTATCATGGGTTTTATTTTTAGGGAAACGCGCACCAAAATCTGCACGATTTGGTGTGGATTTGCCATTGTGAATTTCTCTGCAGCTTTTTGTGGATTTGTTGAAGAAATCCGATACGTGTGAACTTTTCCTAACAGTGACAGCTCTTGATGTTTCAAGATTTCGGGGTATGGGAAAAACTGACTAATGTTTACATTTTAATATTGAAAAACCAAGGACTGTTGCAATATTCGTCACTATTTGACTGTAATGTATGATTTTTTATTTTTTTTTGCAACTTTACTGTACAGCACTGTAACAAGGATAGTTATAACCAAGGAAAGACATACCCTATACGCATCCTGCAGCTCCACAGGGACCAAACAGACAAGGAGGCCCACTGTTACATTACCAAAAGTAATATTGTTCTCTAGTATCTATTAGATCAGATGTTAGGCACTCATTCACATCCATGTCTCACAATTCCTCTTGGATTGACACACCAGAGGTATTTTCCGGGGAGCCATGAATAAGGTGTTCTATGGCTTGCAAAGTGGCCCTCTATTGTTTGTGTCTGCCCTGAGGATAACTAAAATGACAACTAAAATTGCTATAATCAATATAAATAATAATACACGTACCTTTTTGCCAACTATATCTTCGGTTGAAAAATGACTCCTTTTCACATTACCGTTAAGATCGGGATCAAGCATATGAAATCTGCTCCAGCATCTCTGGACCTCTGGGATGGACACTGCAAAAAAAAATGAAAAAGAACCCTCATATAGTTTCACCGTAGTCAAATAAGATAACTTTTGTTACATACAGTACAGTACTGGATGTACATCTCTGGAGACTGTAGGCACAATATACCTTGTTCTTTAGGCCCTACAATTAACAAATTCCCATCAAATTGAAAACAGAAATAGAACTGAAAATACATAGTCCCCTGACCCTGGATAGATGCCCTTCCCCATTCTGCTGTCTGTAGACATGAGAATTTTGTACCTGCCGGTTGATTTAAGATGTTTAGCACTGCTGTAGGACTAGTAATACAATACAACAGCAAACCATTTTATAGTCATTTCATACTACACTCACTGCCGGATACTCCTCCATAAGAAATTATATTTTTAGAGATACACAATCAGATACAAGCTGCTTAAAGAGCAGACAAAAAGACAAAGACTGCCACACATTTTTTTTTCTTTTTAATTATTACTTCTCTGACATATATAAGAAAGAATAACGGCACTCAATCCCCTCTATAAATCTTACAAATAATTACACACTTAGGGCTTATTCAGACGAAAGGGATAGCCGGCCGTGTGACGGACGTTTTTTAACGGCTGTCACACGGCTGCATTAGAATTAATGCATGTCTATGGGGCTAATCACACAGCCGTTTTTTTAACGGACCATGTGAACGGACCGTGAAAAAAATAGGATATGTGGTATATTTGCCCGTTTTTCCGGAACCCTCAATAGACTTATGTCTATGAGGGATCCGTGAAAACGGGTCCCGCATGGGTGCAAATCGGCTGTGAAAAAAGGCAGTTTGACACCTGGTCGTGTGACTGTAGCCTTAAAGGGGTTTTCCCATCATAGACAAGATATGTCATATATGTCAGATAGATGCGGGCCCCATCTCTGGGACCCACACCTATCTCTAGAACGGGGTCCCCTAATCCCCGTTCTAGCTTTTTGTGCTCACACTGCCCTCCGGCCACTTACTGATTAGATGGTTGGGAGTTACAGAAACAGCGTAACTCGCTGAGCTACACTGTTTCCGTAACTCCCATAGAACTGAATAGCAGTTATGTAAACAGCGTAGCTCGCATGCTATGTTGCTTCCTTAACTGCATTTACTACTATGGGAGTTATGGAAACAGCATATCTCAGCGACCATGTATAGACCATGTAATTAGAAAGTGGCCGGGAGTCAGCGTGAGCACAAAAAGCTAAAACAGGTTTTAGGAACCCAGTTCTAGAGATAGCTGCAGGTCCCAGAGGTGGGGCCCGCATCTATCTGACATTTCTGACATATCCTGTGGATATTTCATAAATGTCCCTCATGGGAAAACCCCTTTAATATAGTTTTCTCCTCAATACCACAACTCTTTTTGTGAAATTTATAGAGGGGTTTAAAACCTGTGTAAGCAATTCCTGTAAATATAATTATTTCTGTTTATATGGTGCTAACATATTCCGCAGTGCTGTACATAAGTTTTCATCACTCACTTGCACCAGTGGGTCTCACAACCTAAATGCCCTATCTGTATGTTTTTTGGAATGTGGAAACCGGATTATTTGGAAGAAACCCACGCAAACACAGGGAGTACATACAAACTCCATGCAGATGTTTCCATTGGTCAGTATAAAACACAGAACCCCAGTGCTGCAATGCAATAGTGCCTACCACAAAGCCATTGTACTGCCAAGAACTTACATGTCCATGTTCCTAAGATGTCTGCAGGACTCCAACTGCCGCTGTTCATTTTCTATAATGGAGCCAACCAGGATGTACCCTATTTAAGACCTAGTCTAAGACCCTTTCACATGGTCAGCATTGTTTACATGTGTATATATATATATATATATATATATATATACACACACACACACACACACACACACACACACATATATATATATATATATACACACACACACACACACACACACACACACACACACACACACATACATATATATATATATATATATATATACATACACACACACGAATATATATATATATATCTATTTTAATGTATGCTGATCATTTATTATCTTGTGAAGTTGTTTTATGAGACCGATATGTAAAAAATTGAATACTTTTAAGAAAGTACTTCTGGGACCGAGCAATAAAGAAAACAATTTTCCAATGAGAAAGATTTATCATATTTTAAGCCAATATATTCTGGGTCTGATCCATTAGCAGCTGCACCTATTGTTACAATGTTTAGTGACTCCCATGTGTACATACAGATTTGAGATCCAAGAATCCAAACAGATTTTTTTTTTCCATTCCAAAAATATATGCAACATTGAGCAACTATAGAGTGTTCTGGACATTGGCCCAGAAAGAACAATGATGTCATGTAATATTTTAACCTTTAAAAGGTAGTAACTTTATAATAATGGAAAACTTAAATTCTTGAATAACTTATTGTAATATTTTAACCTCGAAAAGGTAGTAGCTTTATAATAATGCAAAACTTAAATTCTTGAATAACTTATTGTAATATTTTAACCTCGAAAAGGTAGTAGCTTTATAATAATGCAAAACTTAAATTCTTGAATAACTTATTGTAATATTTTAACCTCGAAAAGGTAGTAGCTTTATAATAATGCAAAACTTAAATTCTTGAATAACTTATTGTAATATTTTAACCTTTAAAAGGTAGGAGCTTTATAATAATAGGAAACTGAAATTCTTGAATAACTTAAAATTATACTGTACACAAAAAGATTTTAAATGTATATTCATGTCTTAGAGTCCTACACAGAACTTGCTAGATGGTGTTACAAAATGCGCTCTTGCTTACCTCTTCACCTGTGGCCCATCTTTCATCTATACAGTACTGCGCCTTGACTTAAATTTAATCACAATCTTTGTTGTTATCATTGTACACACAGGACATATCATCAATAAGATATAAAAGGTTATTTGTGAATCATCCTATAAGAAATAGACCCTAGTGGAAAGTGATTGGCTCCAAAATCAACTCCAAATGTGGATGTCTTCTGCTGGACTTTGGGGCCAATTAATTTATCAGAGCCTTGGCCCACCGGAGAAATCTCTGGTAATCTAGTGGGCCAGTCCAACCCTGTCCAAAATACAAAAGCAATATCTGAATGACTAATAACTTTATTTAGGGTACTTTTACATGTGAAAATAAATTAGTAGAAATGAGTGCTGATCGATGAAATGCCGAGTTCTCAACATTAAGCCTTTCCCGCAAAATGACGTGCCAGGTACGTCATAGTGCGGAGCATGATGTATGAAGTGAACTCATGCTGAGCCTGATTCATACACGCCGGTTGTCTACTATGTATTACAGCTGACACCCGGGACTAACGGCCAGGAACAGCGATCTCGCTGTTGCTGGCCATTTAAGGCCTTAAATGTTGCGGTCAATTGCGACCGCAGCATCTGAGGCGTTAAAAACAGGGGGACGGCCCCCTCGGACAGCTCATCGTCCCTCCCCCATGATGCGATTGTGGAGTGCAGATTGTAGTCACGGCAGCCGGGGGGGGGTGGGCGAATTAAGTCCCTGAGGACTGCCTTCTGTCTGCCTTTGCTAAGCCCTGTCTCAGGGCTTAAAGGGTAACTAAATGTTCGACAAACTTCTGACATATAGTGACATGTCAGAAGTTTTGATTGGTGGGGGTCCGAGCACTGAGACCCCACCAATCACTAAAACTAAGCAACAGAAGCGCTCGTGTGAGCGCTCAGCCGCTATGTGTCTGTTTGGCTTATTCCGGAAAGCCGATGTATCAGAGTATGGGCTAATATACTTTCTATTGAGTCCGTCCGCCGATGCATTGATTTCCGGAAAAGGCAGAACAGAAACGAAGCGGCTGATCGCTCACACGAGCGATTCAGCTGCTTTGTTCTAGCGATTGGTGGGGGTCTCAGTGCTCAGACCCCCACCAATCAAAACTTCTGACATGTCACTATGACATGTCAGAAGTTTGTCAATTGTTTAGCTACACTTTAACAGGAGCCTGTAAAACTGACAACATACTGCAATACATTATTATTGCAGTGTATTGTACCAGCAATCTAATGATTGCTGGTTCAAGTCCCCTAGGAGAACTAATGAAAAGTGTAGAAAAAAGTGAAATAACATTTTTAGTAGTGAAATATTTTTTTTAAATTAATTAAAAGTTTAAAAAACAACCCTTATCCCATTTTTTCCCTAAAGTAATGTTAGAAAAAAATAAAAGTTAACATAACTGGTATTGCCGTGTCCGTAAAAGTCTGAACTATTACAATATAATGTTATTTAACCTGCAAAAAAAATTCAAAAAGTTCAAAAGCCCAAATTGCTGTTTTTTGGTTACCTTAGCTCCCCCCAAAAAATGGAATAAAAAGTGATCAAAAAGTCGCATGTACCCCAATAGTACCAATAAAAACTACAGCTTGCCCTGCAAAACATAAGCCCTGGCTTTCAGAATGTGGCGACACAAAACAATTTTATTTTTTAACAAATATTTTTTTATTTAAAAAAGTAGTAAGAAAAACAAAGAAATTTGGTATTGCTATATTCATATCAACCCATAGAATAAAGTGAACAATAGACGCCGATAAAACGAAACCCCCAAAAATGGCGCAATCACGTTTTTTTGCCCATTTGACAAATAATTTGTTTTTAGTTTCCTAGTACATTACAGGGTACAATAAATGGTACCATGCAAAACTACAACTTGTCCCGCAAAAAACAAGCCTTTATATGGCTATGACGATGAAAAAAAAGTTATGGCTTTTGGAAGGCAGGGAGGAAAAAAACAAAATTAAAAAAAATTAAATTGGCAACGGCGGAAAAGGGTTAATGTTATATATAACAATAATAGTATGTTTATTCATTAATTAGTCAAAGTCCATACTAGAACCGAATAAATATGCTGCGTCAGGACCTAAAACAAGCAGTTCAGTCACAAAAGTCTGTCTGATCAAAAATAAGGTATCCCAAGAGTCAAGTTGACTTTTTTAGTGACCAAAAAGGATGTTCATAAATATTCATATAAAACAACTTAAAATTGGAGGAGCCAGTAGAAAAATTCTATACATATTTGCTATAGAGCTTCAGGGATTTGTCCTGTCCTCCTGATGACAAATTAAAGGAAGTGTATGAAAAATGCTACAATGAGCCAAGAGGACTGTGCCATGTGTCTTGTGGCCTTCAAAAAGGGAATTTGGGGAGGCCTAAGGGCACGTTCAGACGTGGCTGAGTTTTTCCGCTGCAAATGTTGGTGCAGATTTGGGGCATTTACGCAACGAATCTGCACCAACATTTGCATATTTGACAGGTAATTCAGACGTTGCAGAAAAGACAGCGGACTTGACACAGATTTCAGTTTTTGCATTGCAAAGGCTGAAATCCGCAGTGAAATTCCGCTTCTTCTCCGCAACAGACAGTGCATGCTGCGGAGGGAAAATTCCGCACCACAGCCTATGGTCCACAGCAGAGATTTTTCCGCAACGTCTGAACTAACTTGCCTAAAAATGTATTGAAACAAATGTAAAAAAAGCCCGCTGGAGAATTCCACAGCGGACTGTCCGCAGCGGAATTCCACAGCAATTCCGCCACGTGTGACCATGCCCTAACTCCTTTGCTTCAATAAATGAAAAACTCTTGGATTCCTGCCGATCAACTGTTTTGAAAGGGCATCAAGTGAATGGGAGAAGGCTGTAACACTGTGAATTCATAGTACGGAGTAGTGCCAAAAATCTTCTGCAATAATATTAATTCTGCTGCTGATCTCACGCATTTTATTGCATATATCGAATAGTGCCACCAAAAATTAGCGTATTGTTCAGCGTCAAGCATTTATACAACACAGTTATACTGTCTGTGTCCAAGTGACAATTTGTCTTCAAATAAAGAGATTTTTAACTTTAACTTGAATCCTGGTGCTTGCCGCTGCCTGCTGATACAGAGGTCACACATGCGATGTCACTCATTGTTTTACATATATCTAATTGCTAATAATAGTGCCACTAAAAATTGGCGTATTATTCTTCATTGAGGTATACAGTGCCAATATACATCAGACTGTGTCAAAGTGACAATTTTTATTGCATTAAAAAGTCATTGCTTCTTCACTTTCCAGGACGATCAGTCACATGTATTCGTGGCAGTGGAATATAATATATATATAAATATATATATTTCTATATATATATATACACACACACACACACACACATATACATACACATATATAACTATATATAAAACAAATAACAGCAAACTTGTTTCTACTCCCCAAAAAGTGATAATGTTTGGATCTCTTGTTAAAAAGCTATTGCTTCTTCCGATACCACGTGAAGGGACGTAACTAGGAAAGAATGGGCCCCATAGCAAACTTTTGACTGGGGCCCGCCTCCCCTGGGTATCACACAACCCCCCCTTGTAGATAGTGCCTCCCTGTAGATTCTGCCACACAGCACCCCCTGTAGATAAGGCTATACAGCCTCCTGTAGATAACATCATACAGCCCCCCTGTAGATAACGCCATACCGCCTCCCCACTGCAGATAACGCCATACAGCCCCCTGTAGATAACGCCATACAGCCCCCTGTAGATAACGCCATACAGCCCCCCTGTAGGTAACGCCATACAGCCCCCCTGTAGATAACGCCATGCAGCCCCCTGTAGATAGCACCATACAGCCCCCTCTGTATATAACGCCATACAGCCCCCTGTAGATAATGCCACACCGCCCCCCTGTAGATAACGCCATACAGCCCCCCTGTAGATAGAGCCATACAGCCCCCCTGTAGATAGAGCCATACAGCCCCCTGTAGATAACGCCATACAGCCCCCATAAATAACGACATACGACCCCCCTGTAGATAACGCCAAAGAGCCCCCCCTGTAGATAATGCCATACAGTCCCCCCTGTAGATAACGCCATACAGCCCCCCCTGTAGGTAACGCCATACAGCCCCAAACCCCCCTGTAGATAGCGCCATACAGCCCCATGTAGGTAACGCCATACAGCCCCCAACCACCCCCCCGCCAAAAAAAACGGCCTATAGTTTGTCCTACAAAAGAGATGTATCCCCTATCCACAGGATAGGGGATACATGTGTGATCGCTGGCAGCGATAAGGAGAGCAGGGGACCGAAATTTTCCTGAAGTTCTCCATGACAAACCTCGGAGTTCCGGAGTCTGCGCAGTTTAATAAAAATGAAAGGAGCGCTGCTCACGCATGCGCAGAGGCACAACTGGTGCACAGTTCATTTCTATGGAGCTGCTGACAAACCCCGGATGTCCGAGGTTTGTCATGGAGAACTTCATTATCGCTGCCAGCGATCACACATGTATCCCCTCTACTGTGGATAGGGGATGCATGTCTTTTGTAGGAACAAACCCTTTAGTGGCGTTGCGCTGTAGCAGCCATGGCGGCTGCTAGCGGAGCCTCCGGCCATGTGGGGGGCCCGTGCCGGCGGGCGGCGCGGGCCTCCTCATGCTGCGGGCCCCGTAGCGGACGCTACAGCTGCTACAGCGGTAGCTATGCCACTGACCACGTGTGTGTATAAACACTGGCAGGCATCTGCGAAAAAAAGTGATAACTTTTGGACCGTTTTTTAATTTTAAAAAGGATAATAAATCTGACAGTACAGTGTGTTTTTAAACAGACTATTTGTTACCACCAGCTACCATCCGTGTACCCATAGCCGTATATTTTGCTGTCACTTTGACATTACTAACGGTGTCTTGGCGTTAACCCCTTCGCGCTCAGCGACGTAATATTTAGTCGCGCTAACCAATACGTTCGCGCTCAGCGACGGAATATTAAGTCGCGGGAGTAACGCCCATTTCGGTCGTCCTCCCAACACATGCAGGAGCTGTGACAACTGAATAAGAAAACAATAGTAGAATTGCGGGTTTTTAGTCACCCTGCCACCTAAAAATAGAATAATAACTGATCAAAAAGTGGCATGCATGACATGAAAACTACAATGGATTCCGCAAGGGGTCTAGTTTCCAAATTGGGGTCACTTTTGGGGGGTTTCCAATATTTTGGCACCACAAGACCTCTTCAAACCGGACATGGTGCCTAATAAAAAAGAGGGCTCAAAACCCACTAGGTGCTCCTTTGCTTCGGAGGCCGGTGCTTCAGTCCATTACCGCACTAGGGCCACATGTGGGATATTTCTCAAAACTGCAGAATCTGGGTAATACGTATTGAGTTGCGTTTCTCTGATAAATCCTTTTGTGTTATAAAAAAAATGGTATAAAGAGGATTTTCTGACAAAAAAAAAAAGTAAATTTCACCTCTACTTTGCTCTAAATTTCTGTGAAATACCTAAAGGGTTCATAAACTTTCTAAATACTGTTGTGAATACTTTGAGGGGTCTAGTTTCTAAAATGTGGTTTTTGATAGGGGTTTCTAATATATAGGATAGGCCCCTCAAAGCAACTTCAGAACTGAACTGTAACCTAAAAAAATAAATAAATGAGGCAATACTTCGCTTCTCACATTATACTGATAATGAGCCGTGCCCACCCCGAGATTACAACAGTTTTGACCATTTGTATAAACGGAGACCCCTATTAGACCGTTTCAGTGCCCGCTTTTCCCAAGCATACACCCCCGAGAAGTGTATTTCTATTGATGAGTCCCTGGTACATTTTAAAGGGAGGGTTCAATTCCGCCAGTACCTGCCGAGGTAAGAGGGCAAGGTATGGTGTGAAGATGTATAAGCTGTGCGAGAGTGCATCAGGGTATACCTACAGATTTAGGATATATGAAGGAAAGGCCACCCCCAAACCAGACTGCATCCTGGACTACAATAGGTACATGGGAGGGATGGACTTGTCAAATCAAGTCCTGAAGCCCTACAGCGCCATGCGGTGTGGTATAAGAAGCTGGCCGGGCACATCATACAGATGGCTTTGTACAATGCGTACGTGCTACGTCGATGTGCAGGCCAGAGGGGAACTTTCCTGGAATTTCAAGATCTAATCTTTAAGGACCAGGAAGGGGGGGCACCCAGTACTTCTGGAAGCGAGGCCACACGCATCGTACCAGGGCAACACTTTCCAGGAGAAGTTCCCCAAACCAGTGGAAAGGGAAAGAGTCAAAAGAGGTGCAGAGTCTGCTATAAGAGGGGGATAAGGAAGAACACAATATACCAATGTGACACGTGTCCCGAATAACCAGGGCTCTGTATAAAAGATTGTTTTAAAATGTATCATACATCCCTTGATTTTTAATTTACCCTGATGCACTCCGCACAGCTTACCCCCCTCATCTTTCCCTTATGAGCCCAGGCAGCTGATAACAGCCACATGTAGGGTATTGCCATACCCAGGAGAACCCACATTATTATTTAAGGGGTGTATATCTCCGGTGGCACATGCTGGGCACAATATATTGGACACTGAAATGGCATATATATATATATATATATATATATATATATATATATATATATATATATATATATAAAATTGCAAATCTCACACTGCACCATCTGCTGCGCATTATCTTTTACACAGTACCTGTGGGGTCAAAATGCTCACTACACCTCTAGATGAATGTCTTAAGGGGTGTAGTTTTTAAAATGGGGTCACTTCTCGGGGGTTTCAACTGTACTGGTACCTCAGGGGCTTCTGCATACATGACTTAGCACCAGAAAAGCTCCAGTAGGCCAAATGGTGGTCCTTTCCTTCTGAGCCCTCCCATGGGCCCAAACGGCAGTTTATCACCACAAATGGGGTATTGCCGCACTAAGGACAAATTGGGCAACAAAATGGGGTATGTTGTTCCTTGTGAAAATAAGAAATTTTGATCAAAAATTACATCTTATTGGAAAAAATATCATTTTTTTTCATTTCACAGCCCAATTCAAATAGGTGCTGTGAAAAAACTGTGCAGTCAAAATGATAACAAAAACCATAAATTAATTCCTTGAGGGGTGTAGTTTCCAAAATAGGGTCACTTCTGGTGGGTTTCCATTGCTTTGATACCTCTGGGGCTCTGCAAATGCGACATGGCACCCGAAAACCAATCCAGCAAAATCTGGACTCCAACAAACACATAGCGCTCCTTTCCTTCTGAGCCCTCCCATGGGCCCAAACGGCAGTTTATCACCACAAATGGGGTATTGCCGCACTCAGGACAAATTGGGCAACAAAATGTAGTATTTTATTTCTTGTTAAAATAAGAATTTTTGAGCTAAAACTACATATTATTGGAAAAAATATATATTTTTTAATTCCCAGCCCAATTCAAATAAGTTCTGTGAAGAAACTATGGTGTCTAAATGGTCACATTACCCATAAATGAATTCCTTGAGGGGTGTAGTTTCCAAAATGGGGTCACTTCTGGTGGGTTTCCATTGCTTTGATACCTCTGGGGCTCTGCAAATGCGAGATGGCACCCGAAAACCAATCCAGCAAAATCTGGACTCCAACAAACACATAGCGGCTCCTTTCCTTCTGAGCCCTCCCATGGGCCCAAACGGCAGTTTATCACCACAAATGGGGCATTGCCACACTAAGGACAAATTGGGCAACAAAATGGGGTATTTTGTTCCCTGTGAAAATAAGAAATTTTAATCACAAATGACATCTTATTGGAAAAAATGAATTTTTTTTAATTTCACAGCCCAATTCAAATAGGTTCTGTGAAAAAAACTGTGCGGTCAAAATTGGGCCCATAAATTAATTCCTTGAGGGGTGCAGTTACCAAAATGGGGTCACTATTTGGGGATTCCTACTGTTCTGGCAGCTCAACACCTCCTCAAACCTGGCATGCTGCCTAAAATATATTCTAATAAAAAAGAGGCCTCAAAATGCAGTAGGTGCTTCTTTGCTTCTAGGGCATGTGTTTTAGTCCACGGGCGCACTGGAGCCACATGTGGGACATTTCTAAAAACTGCAGAATCTGGACAATACATATTTAGTAGTATTTCTCTGGTAAAACCTTCTGTGTTACAGAAAAAAATTGAATAAAATTGAAATTCAGCAAGAAAAATTAAATTTGCAAATTTCACCTCCTCTTTGCTTTAATTCTTGTGAAATGCCTGAAGGGTTAAAAACCTTTCTAAATGCTGTTTTGAATACGTTGAGGGGTCTAGTTTTTAAAATGGGGTGTTTTATCAGGGGTTCTAATACATAGGCCCCTCAAAGCTACTTCAGAACTGAACAGGTACCTTAAAAAAAAAGGCTTTTAAAATTGTCTTAAATATATGAGAAATTGCTGTTTATGTTCTAAGCCTTGTAACGTCCAAGAAAAATAAAAGAATGTTCAAACAACGATGCTAATCTAAAGTAGACATATGTAAAATGTGAACTAGTAACTATTTTGGGTGGTATAACCGTCTGTTTTACAAGCAGATGCATTTAAATTCTTAAAAATGCTATTTTTTCAAAATTTTCTCTAAATTTGGCAAATTTCACCAATAAACACTGAATATATTGACAAAATTTTACCACTAACATGAAGCCCAATGTGTCACGAGAAAACATTCTCAGAATCGCTTGGATAGGTTTAAGCATTCCGACGTTCATAAAGTGAAATATGTCAGATTTGAAAAATGGGCTCTGAGCCTTAAGTCCAAAACAAAGCTGCGTCCTTAAGGGGTTAAAGAGCTTAAAAGGGGTTGGACACAGTTCTAGAAGACCTCAGACTTGTAAAAGAGACTTTTGAGGGCCATCAAGGCACTTTCGATTCGCAAAAAATGTATTCAGATTAAAACAAATCTGACGTCCATGTCCGACTGAAGTTTTTGTAAAGTTCACTCAAAGTAAAGTTGAATAATTGCAGTCTGCCATTAATTTATGTTGCACTTGTACAGAAAACAATAGCAATCAAAGCCTTATGGTGTCTGGGTGCTATGAGACTCAACTCACATAAATGATTTTAAATTAAAAAGTTGCAGAAAGAAAACTAAACTGAATTATACCCAAAAATATTAAATATAGAAGAAAGTTCATAACCTGTAAAATAGAATAAATGGTTTTAGTTTAACCCCTTAATGACCGCCGATACGCCTTTTAACGGCGTTCTTTAATGGACTTTTCACGGCGGCCTAATCAACATCCTGCACGGGTCTCTCATGCAGGCTGGAGCTGGGGCTCGGCTGCCTGATGACAGCAGGGCTCCTGATCCAACCGTAGCCAACGAAGTTTACTTTGATCGCGACCGTTTAACTCCTCAAATGCCCCGGTCATTAGCGACTGCTGTATTTGAGTTGTTTACAGAGGGAGGGAGCTCCCTCTGTCACCCATCGGCGGCCCACAATTGCAATTGCGGCATCCGATGGGGTGCCATGGCAGCCGGGGGCCTACCAAAGGTCCCCAGGTCTGCCCTGGCTATATACCTATTAAGATGTGCCAGAGGCATGTCCTAATAGATGCCTGTCAGTATTATACTGACAGGCAATAATGCTCTGATAAACGAAGTATACCAAAGCATTATATCTGCGATCTAAAGATCGCATAGTGAAGTCTCCTAGTGAGACTGAAAAAATAATTAATGTGAAATAAAAATGAATAAGGTACACATTAAAAAAATAAAACAATTTTTTTTGCCATCAAAAAATTGTTTTATTTAGTAAAAGTGTAAAAATAAAATAAAAACTACACATATATGTTATCGCCGCAATCATAATGACCCAAAAAATAAAGTTAGCATATTATTTAAACCGCAAACTGAACGCCGTAAAAAAAAAGAAACGCAAAAAAACCCCGCAAAAAACAATTGCAAAATTGCTATTTTTTTCCCATTCCCCCCAAAAAATTTATATTAAAAGGTTAATCAATAAGTCCCATGTACCCCAAAATGGTAGCAATTAAGTCCCGCAAAAAAACAAGCCCTCATATGGCGACATTGACGGAAAAATAAAAAAGTTATGGCTCTTGGAAAGTGGCGATGCAAAACAAAATTATTTTAGTTCTAAAGAGTATTTATTCTGCAAAAGTAGTAAAACATAAAAAAAACTATACATATTTGGTATCGCCGTAATCGTACTGACCCATAGAATAAAGGTAGCATGAAATTTACGCCGCACAGTAATCGGCGTAAATGTAAACAGGTCTCATCCTTGATATTGTTGTGGACATAGACGCCTTTAAGAAGTGCCGACTGTAACTCTGTTGCATCAATTATATAATTATATTTACTCTCTGGTTTCCATTTAAAATCGAAACTAGTACACAGTGTGAATCCATCGCACGACGGTGACCACCGCCACCTGATTTACACCATTATATTCCTAAAAGGGTCCATTGGGTTCTGTAATTTTAACAGAAAGGATAGCCCTGCATGCAGCAAAAAAATTTAAATCAAATCTGACAGAACCTGTGATAGAGGCTCCGAACAGAGCCTCTAGCGCAGATGTGAACAGAACCTAAAAATTAGAGAGGCTGTTCCTTTAAATGTAACAAAATTTTATTTTTTTCATTTTCTGTGAATTAATTTTCATTCCTTATGTTTGTCTATCCATCTCCAGTCTAGAAAACATCTAATTCATAGTTCAAAGCTGTGACCACAGGTATAATATAAAAAAAAGCATGATATAATCTTTCCCCTATATAAGCAAAACATTTCATTTTAGTGCCAAAAGCAAAAGCATTTTATATTGAGAGTCTGGCACCGTTGACAAAAAGGCAAAATAACATAGGCGTGAAAGTCAATATTTGTGAATAATGAATTTTGCTGATACTTGGTTATTGAAAAAATGATAACAAATTTTAATCTCAATCTAACAAAAAGATGCCTAATAAAAAAGATACTTATTTGAGATTGAGAATGCAGAAACTGATAAATGTTTCCTTATTTTGTTAATGAAATCCTGGAGCTATTTTTATGACTCATAGGATCAAAGCGTCCAAATTGTATTTCTGAGTTCATTAGAGAAGGCATAACATTAACACAGAATTTATAAAACTAGATCTCAGATTTTAATACAGCAGATGACAATTACTATTATTAAATTGCTGCAGTCTGTACATTTTACTTCGTTTTTTTTTTTTAAAGTATTCTTGTATAACAGGAGGCAACAGGACAAATGCTTTTATACAGGTCATCGAACTCAAAGGTGACTTCTTAAAGGTGCTATCTACGACATTTCAAAATCAACAGCAGGGCAGGGGATGGCATAACGTACAACACTAGAAGATACTCGCCCCTTGAATTGCCCCCATCTCCAGCAATGAGGCCCCATTCTCTGCCGCTTTGATCCCGAAAGCTCCTGCAGCAGTCACGTGACGTTCATCGGTTACGTGCCACTGCAGCCATTTGCTTGCCTCAGCGGTCAGGTTCCATTTATGGAAGTATCATCACCAGAAAATTGCTGCAGCAGCACAGGACTGCTGCAGGAACTTCTAGGATCACAGTGGAGAATTTGGCCTCAATGCTGGAACAGTAGGGAGGCACTACTGGGGGTATCTGCTAGTTTATTAAGTTATGGCATTCTCTGCTGCCGATCTTGAAAAGTCCAGGATAACTCCTTTAACAATTTATAATAGGGGTACATTATTTTTTTATAATACATACCACAGTTGCTGCAGAATCTATTTTTCCAAGAGGAAGCTGGAGCTTGTCACATTAACTACTTTCTAGTTCAAAATGAACTTCTAGAGCAGCTGAGATGTGTATTACAGTGCCAGCATCAGTGTGCCCCCTCGTACAGTACCAGCCGCAGTGGGCCACCAAACAGTGTTAGGCCCTGTTTACATCACATTTGTGATGTATGTTTAACATAAAAGCTCCCAACGTACGCGCTAAGGATTGCCAAGGGGTTACCAGCCTGACGAAGGCCAAAAGTGAGTCCTTTTGGCCTCCGGTGATACTGGAAACAAGAGCTATCCAGCATCCCAGATAGCTCAGCGAGCAGTACTACTACTTGGAATAGGATAGTTTCCGGGATCGAACCCTGGTACTCCACTTTTTCTAGGATGTCCTCAGGACATCCTATGGGCTGACGTGTTAGGAGATCTCTGATGAAATTTCCTTGTAAGCCTAGGAGCATGAACATTTTCTTCTGGTTTCCAAGAGTTCTCCTCAGAGCCATACCCCTTACACTAATTCAAGTACTGCAGCTTATTCCAATAGATTTTAGGGTCCAACTCATCTTTACCTTGCACATTTATCGATAGTGTGGGGGGTGGGGGCAAACTGTGGCTTGAAAAAGAAGTTTGGTGAAATGGCATTAAGAGAGAGCAATGACAAACAGGATACATCTTCTTAGTCTCAAGAACTTTTAAATGAAAAGAGACTTTATTAATTTGAAAAGAAATTTGCCTTCAGGCTATGGGTCGGCTCGATTACGGGGATACCAAATATGTAAACGTTTTATATGTTTTCCTACGTTTGCACAATAAAAATCCTTCTGCATTTTCTTTGGGTGCCATTTACACGGCGGTTTAATTAATGAGTTAACTTTATTGTTCGAGCCTTTATGATTGTGGTGATACCATATACAGTTAGGTCCAGAATTATTTGGACAGTGACACAATTTTGTCATTTTAGCGGTTTACCAAAATATATTGAATATACAGTTATATAATCAATATGGGCTTAAAGTGCAGACTCTCAGTTTTAATTTGAGGGTATTCACATCCTAATTTGAGGAAGGGTTTAGGAATTACAGTTTTTTAATATGTAGCTGCCTCTTTTTCAAGAGACCAAAGGTAATTGGACAATTATCTCAAAAGCTATTTAATGGGCTGCATGGGCTATTCTCTCATTAATCCATCATCAATTAAGCAGGTAAAAGGTCTGGAGTTAATTCCAGGTGTGGCATTTGCATTTGGAAACTGTTGCTGTGAACCCACAACATGAGGTCAAAGGAGCTCCCATTGCAAGTGAAACATACCATCGTTAGGCTGAAAAAAATGAAGAAATCCATCAGAGAGATAGCACAAATGTTAGGAGTGGCCAAATCAACAGTTTGGTACATTCTTGAAAAAAGAGCGCACTGGTGATCTCGTGAACTCCAAAAGGCCCGGACGTCCACGGAAGACAACAGTGGTGGATGATCGCAGAATCCTTTCCATGGTGAGGAAAAAGCCCTTCACAACATCTACCAAAAGGTGCAAACCATTAATCAGCCGCAAAAATAGAAAGCCCAGATTATACTTTGCCAAACAACATCTAAAGAAGCCTGCCCAGTTCTGGAACAGCATTCTTTGGACAGATGAGACTAATGTCAACCTGTACCAGAATGATGGGAGGGAGAAAGTATGGAGAAGGCTTGGAACGGCTCATGATCCAAAGCACACCACATCCTTTGTAAAACATGGTGGAGGCAATGTGATGGAATGGGCATGCATGGCTGCCAAAGGCACTGGGTCACTAGTGGTTATCGATGATGTGACTGAAGAGAGAAACAGCCGGATGAATTCTGAATTGTTCAGGGATATACTTTCTGCTCAGATTCAACCAAATGCATCAAGGTAGTTTGGACGTTGCTTCACAGTACAGATGGACAATGACCCTAAACATACTGAGAAATCAACCCAGGAGTTTTTTTAAGGCAAAAAAGTGGAATATTCTGCAATGGCCAAGCCAATCACCAGATCTCAACCTGATCGAGCATGCATTTCACTTGCTTAAAGGAACAGTGTCACCAAAAATTTTTTTTTTATATCAGTTTTATGTTAGGGTTTTATTAAAAACGTTTATATTTATTTGTGTGTTTGTGTGTTACTTTTTTCTATTTTCTATTCTTCCCTATGGGGGCTGCCATTTTTTTTTCCATTTCTGTGTGTGTCGATTAACGACACATACAGACATGGAATACGGCAGCTCCAGTCCCATAGGGAATGCGAACGGGGCCCGTTCCATCCACTATGGTGTACGCCGTGTGTGTGGGAACGGCGCATGCGCCGCTCCCACACAGTCCAATTTGAAATGCGCGCCGTCCGGCGCCATTTTCCTGTGGACCGGAAGTCGCGGCCGGACAGTAAGATTACTACTTCCGGTCGCGGCTTCCGGACTTGTGCACATGGAGCAGCGGCAGCAGACGGAGCGGACGGACCGGAGGGAGCGGCGGCGACTGGAGCAGGTAAGTGATTTCTGTGTATGTAAGTGTTATACTGTGTGTGTTTACTAGTGTATTTTAACCTTCTACACTGTGTGTTAGCTCAAAAAATGGCGACACACAGTGTAGGAGGTTAGACCGTTCAAACCCCTCGTTTCTCCCGGCACTAGCCAGGATAAAGGAGGGGGGGATTCTGAGAGCTCACTAGAGCGAGGGATTTTTTCCCAATTTTGCAGCATAAAGCAATGTGGTTGCTTTACCACATGCAATGCTGCAATTTTGGGAATTGCTCCATCTAGTGACCAGTGCTGGGAAATATTATAAATTGAATCCAATTTATAATATTTCCTGACAAGTGAAAAAAATAAAAAAAATTAGATCAATGTTTAATGTTTTGCTGGCAACACATTCCCTTTAAGACAAAACTTAAGGCAGAAAGACCCACAAACAAGCAGCAGCTGAAGACAGCTGCAGTAAAGGCCTGGCAAAGCATCAACAAGGAGGAAACCCAGTGTTTGGTGATGTCCATGGGTTCCAGACTTCAGGCAGTCATTGCCTGCAAAGGATTCTCTACCAAGTAATAAAAAACAACATTTTATTTTTGGTAATGTTAATTTGTCCAATTACTTTTGAGCCGCTGAAATGAGGAGACTGTGTAGGAAAATGATTGCAATTCCTTCCTTTCACAGGATATTTTTGTTCAATCCCTTGAATTAAAGCTGAAAGTCTACACTTCAATTGCATCTCAGTTGTTTCATTTCAAATCCAATGTGGTGGCATGCAGAGCCAAAATCATGAAGATTGTGTCACTGTTCAAATAATTCTGGACCTAACTGGATGTGTTATATTATTTTTTTGACACTTTTACCTGTTTATTTAACTGTTTTACTTTTTTGGCCCACTAGGGGACTTCACTTTGCGATCTTCTGATCGCAAATATCATGCTTTCGTATACTTAGTATACCAAAGCATTATTGACTGTCAGGGTAAAACTGACAGGCAATCTATTAGGCCATGCCTCTGCCATGGCCTATTAGGCAGTTGCTAAAGGCCGACCTGGGGGCCTTTGTTAGGCCCCCGGTTGCCATGGAAACACATTGACACCCCACGATCTTATCACGGATGTGCCGATGGGGTGACAAAGGGAGCTCCCTCCCTCTGTCAAACACATTAGATGCTGTAGTCGCTATTGACATCTAAGGGGTTAAACTGCCGGAGTTGCAGTAGGAGCCTGGCTGTGTATAATAGCCGTGCTCCTGTCACTGATCTTGTGGGTACAGTGGCAGAACCCACGAGATCAGAGCGACAGATATATCCGTCACGATGCGGGAACTAGCACCTGCTTGTGACGGATATTTGTCACTTGTCGTCAAGGGGTTAAATTGCTTTTAAGCATTGTGCAAACGCTTAACAATCTTTTCTTAAACCTTTTGTAGTATCATCAAGCGTTCTTTTCAGATGAGAACATTTGACCAGAATAAAAAAGCACAACTTATCTCTAGACCACTGAGACAGGACTGCCCCTACTGCAGAATCAGATGCATCAACTTCCACAGTGAAAGGTAACTGGATTTGTATGAAATAATATGGGCCCTTAGCTAAAGAGAGTCTTTAATTTAATGAAAGCATACTGAGCCTCTGGTATCCAAAAGAAATAACAAAATACTCAAAGTGTCCATACCGTGTCCTGAATCAGTCTTCCATTCATCAAGGTTACAGTATATGCTCCTCTTAGAGCAAGTTTATTAAATCTTTTAGTTGTACACAGCCTTTCAAGTAATTCTGACATTAAAAGGGGATAGGATATCGGTTTTTGACTGTGACATTATTAAGCTCGCTATAGTCAATACAGGGACACAAGGTGGAATCCTTCTTCTCAACAAAGAACAAAAGCGTAGGAGATGCAGATGGCCCGATAAACCCTTTTCATCAAAATGTTCCCGTAAGGCTTTCAATTCTGGTTCAGAAAGAATAGATATGACAAAAGGGTATTATAGCTCCGGGTAACAGTTCTATTGGGCAATCATATGAATGATGTGGAGGTAGCTTTTCTGCATTCTTTCTATCACAGACATCCTAAAAAAAAAATCGTATTATGATGTAATGAGTCTTTAACAGGAGAAACTGAATGTATTTTTGAATCCAACAGATTCAGAAGTCTCCAGTTTCATCTGTTCTTTTATAGGAATGACACTGGTTGCCCTACTTATCCTCTTTGGGCAATAAATAGAATTGTACCCTATACCCTCAATAACGGCAAATATTTTCGGTATATGGTGTTTCTTTTTCTGCTGTAAAAAGGCGTTTCCGAATAACATCAATCTACATTGGTTCAGATATAGTTTCAGTATCTTGCTGGACCTTCAGTGCTGATACACTGAAGGGAAAAAGGCAGGATTATTTCCAAATGCCCGCAGTCTTTTCTTTCTTATTTCAGTAAGTCTCTGATCAATTCACATGCCCAATTTTATTTAGTCCTCCAAGTCATCTGGGGTTTCCACTCTGGAAAGTTCATCCTTTACTAGCTCTGAAAGCCCTTACCAAAATTAACTCTTCTGTGCTGCTAAACTCCACGTGGTATCAGCGACCCAGTGACGAAATTCTGCTATGTATTTAGCTGCAGAGTGATTTCATTGACGCAAATAATGCAGTTGAGCTTTAGCTGCGATACGACGATCTTAGCAGGGATAAAGTCATTCAAATATTTCAGAAGATTACTTTTTTTTTTCCACATTAGGGAAAGCCCACACTAGAGCTTCATCTGTCAGAGGATTGATGATAAATAATACTTTTTTTTTTTTTTTTTACTGGTAAATGGAGTAGGTTGCATTTGAAAATATATGCGGCATTAATGGAGATGATCACTGAACTTTGATGGTAGTGGCTTGCATGAATTTAAACCTGTGGCTGAGCAACGCTCATCCAGAAGTTGTCTTTCTTGATCTTGCACTAGATATTGCAGCTCAGAGAATTTTTTTTTAATAAGGGTTGTCAAGATAATTTCAGTTCTGGAAGCAGTTTCAGATTCCAGTGGCTGAAACAAGCAGGAAGGATGCCCAAAAATCACAGAAAGGATCTAGTACTGTATCGGTCTTTTAAACAGGAGTATTATTTCATCAGATCTAAAGCACATGCAGAAAAATTGATGACGTCAGAATAATGTAACGATGGGATAATCATAGCAAGAAGGATCTGGAAGGATGGTGTTTTTAAGCAAGAATAGTCAAGGAACAGTTTAAATTCGGTACATAAGTGGCAACAGTTTGTATCATAAGGCAGAAAACGTGGTCAAAGCATTCTAAGTTCGGTACACAGATAAGCAGCAACAGTTTGTAGCTTAAAGAGGCTCTGTCATCAGTTTAATACTTCTCTATCTCCTACCTAATCTAATAAATGCTTTGATGCTGATAACTACTGTGTTGTTTTTTTTTTTTTAAAAAACATTTATTATTGACAAAGTTCTGATCATTTTTAGATTTATGCTAATTTTTTCTAAATGCCCAACTGGGCGTTTTTTTTCTTCATTTAACCAAGTGGGCGTTGTAAAGAAAAGTGTATGAAGCTGACCAATCAGCGTTATACAATTCTCTTCATTCATGCCCAGCTTTATTCACAGCACAGCGTGATCTCGCGAGATCACGCTGTGCCGTCACTTACTCCCACAGTTCCTTCACCGAAGCGATGGGAGAATGACCAGATATCGCCTCCAGCCGTGGCAGGACTATTATCCTCCTCAGCAGCAGTCCTGGCACGGCTGGAGGTGATGTCTAGTCATTCTCCCGTCGCTGCGGTGAAGGAACCGCGGGAGGAAGTCACGTCAAAGCGTGATCTCGCGAGATCACGCCGTGCTGTGAATAAAGCTGGCATAACTGAAGAGAGGTGTATGATGCTGATTGGTCAGCGTCATACACTTTTCTTTACAACGCCCACTTGGTTAAATGAAAAAAAAAACGCCCAGTTGGGCATTTAGAAAAAATTTACATAAATCTAAAAATGATAAGAACTTTGTCAATAATAAACGTTTTTCAAAAAAACAACACAGTGGTTATCAGCATCAAACCGTTTAGTAGATTAGGTAGGAGATAGAGAAGTATTAAACTGGTGACAGAGCCTCCTTAAGACAGCAAGAATCAATGAGCTAGACTAAAGGCAGGAAGCTCAATAATCTGGCAATCTGGAAGTGCAAAGGCAAGGCTTATTTAGGAGGTCAGAGGGTGTGGCTAGACAGACCTGGAACAGGAATACTGATTGGCAGAACTTGGTAAAACTGAACACTGACACTGCAATAGCATCCCTGAAAGCTAATTGAGCTGTGCTGCGACCTGTAAGGGTATGTGCACACGATAGCAGGCATTTACGTCTGAAAAGACAGACTGTTTTCAGGAGAAAACAGCTGCCTCGTTTCAGTCGTAAATGTTCCTCCTCGCATTTTGTGAAGCTTATCAGACAGCCGTAAATTTTGAGCTGTGCTTCATTGACTTCAATGAAGAACGGCTCAAATTACGTCTGAAAGAAGTGTCCTGCACTTCTTTTGCCGAGGCTGTAATTTTACGCGTCGTCGTTTGACAGCTGTCAAATGACAGGCCGTTTGCACAGTACGTCGGCAAACCCATTCTAATGAATGGGCAGATGTTTGCCGACGTATTGTAGCCCTATTTTCAGACGTAAAACGAGGCATAATAAGCCTCGTTTACGTCTGAAAATAGGTCGTGTGAACGCAGCCTAACAGGGGAGTATCTGTGATCGAATACTGGCACCTTCACCCAATGCTCCCTTACAGCTTTATTAAATCAAGACTTTCCTCAAGCCTGGATCTTAAAAGACAACTACCGCATAGGCAGGGCCGTCTCTAGCATCAGGCAAGGGTGCAACCACTCAGGGCACCGACTCATTGGAGGGGGTGCAGCAAACTATATTTTAAACGCAGCTGCTGTGCTAATCAATCTTACCTACTCTGCTGCTTCTCTGTGCCCCATATGGTTCGCAGGGAAGCAGCAGAGGACCAGGCGTTATTGAGTGGAAGTGATGAGCGAGCTGGCCCCGCCCCACTTGCAGGCATCTGGAGCAGCAGGCCAACTAAAGAAAAACCTCGGCTCTCCAGAAGGATTGAGGGAGAACGCGGTGGGACAGTAAGGAAGGGGTGGAGCAAGAAAAAAAGCGCGGATAGGAGACAAGTAGGGGAGCTGGTCTTCTACACAGGGGACCTGGCATAGTTAGTATCTGCATTTCTCTTCTTTATTGCAGTTTCTTACATTCAAATGACACTTTATGCAATTGGATAGTACTCTTTTCTTCACCTTACACCATTTAGGAAAGAAATAACTGAAAAATTGACATGGAACTTAGCAGCTTCCATAAATAAAAGACTCACATATATTTCATGACCTCATCTGGCCATCATTTGTGACACAAATGATGGCCATAAGAGGTCATGCAATACTTGTGGAAGCTGGACATTCATTCTACTCACAATGTGGTCCTTAGTTGAGTTCCTTCTTCAGTTTTTAATAGGAATAAAAAGATGATTCCATCTGTTGGTAACATCCACACACCTTATACTAAATAACATACATTTTTGGGGACAGATCCTTCTACATGAAAGTGAATAGGCGATTGTCTAATTTAAAATTTCCCAGAATGTTAATTTTCTGATCGCTGAGGGCCCCACTGCTTGGACCCTCACCAATCGTGAGAACGGGGGTCCCAAACCCCCCCGTTCCTTCTCACTGCTCGACCGCTGTGAGGAGGACATTGAATTGTGAATTTTCAGTTGAAGCCAGTCGAGCATGAAAGTGACAATTTATGATTCTGGGAAAACCCCTTTAACCCCTTCCTGCCGCAGCCATTTTTCAGGTTAAATTTTTTCCTTCCCACAATTCAAAAGCCATACATTTTTTATTTTTCCGTCGATATAGCCCAATGAGGGCTTGATTTTTGCGGGATGAGTTGTAGTTTTTCATTCCACCATTTATTGTACCATATAACATACAAGGAAACATTAAAAAAAATGGTGGTGTGGTAAATGAAAAAACAGAGCTTCCTCCATAGTTTTGTGCACTTCGTGTTTACGGCGTTCACCGTGTAATTAAAATGGCATGTTAACTTTATTCTGTGGGTCAATACGATTATGGCAATACTAAATTATATAGTTTTTATATTTTACTACTTTTACAAGGAAAAACCTAACTAAACAATAACATTTATTTTGTGTCGCCAAATTCTGAGAGCCGTAACTTTTTTTTTCTGTCTATTAAAGAGGCTCTGTCACTAGTTTAGTAATGCCCTATCTACTAGGTAATCTAATAGGCGCTGTCACACTGATAATGCTAGTGAAAATTGTGTCCAAAAACTTTTATTATTTTAAAAGTTATGAGCTTTTTTCTAAATATGCAAATGAGGCTATATTAGACAAGTGGGAGGTGACAGCAGCGATTCTCCTGAGGTGGAGCTACCTCACAGCCTCTGACGCTGTCCAATCAGCATGAAGCTGCTTCACACAGTGTGAGAGACTCTGGCTGGAGGGAGAGGGATCACTTAAAACAATCATATTTCGGACTGCGGTTCTGGTGTCATATGAAAGAGGAGATTATAATCTCTCATATCACACCAGGATCACTGTGACACAACCGGAGATATCGCCGGTTGAAAACACAGTCGGAATGGAAGCTGTATACTATATGATCAGGCTGTGTTGCTGGGCAGGGAAGGGGGGGGAAGCTGTATGCTCATTGGACAGCGTCACACAGAAAACATTACTCCGCCCAGAATGAAAAGAAAGAGTCACCTCTTATTTGGCTAATAAAGCCAAATTAGCATATTTAGAAAAATGCTCATAACTTTTAAAATAATAAAGTTCTTTTTAAAACAAATCACACTGTAGTTATCAGCAGCAAGGGCCTATTAGATTAGTTAGGATTATAGGGAATTAATAAACTAGTGACAGAACCACTTTAAGTGGTATTTGGGGAAAAAAATGTGCAGGACGAGCTGTAGCTGTAGTTTTTAATGGTATCATTTTGAGGTACATGCAAGTTTTTGATCACTTTTTATTAAATTTGTTTGTGGGAGATGAGGTGCCCAAAAAACAGCAAGTGTAGCTTTTCATGCATGTTAAATGTTATATTCTAATAGTTCATACTTTTATGGATGCGGCAATACCAATTAAGTCTAGTGGTTTTTTTTTTACAATGCTTTAGGGGGAAAATGGGAAAAGGTTGTTTTTTTTTAATGTTTAATTTTTTTGTACATATAAAAACTTTATGTAACTGAATTTAACTTTTTTTTATTAGTCCCCCTAGGGGACTTGAACCGCTAATGTACTGCAGTATATCGTGTTTCTGACAGGCCTTTATTAAGCCCTGCGCTAATAGGAGTACAAAGATGGCAGGCCATGCCAACCATCGGCACACCACAATTGCGTAGCGGTGGGGGCGATGAGGTGTTAGAGTGGGTGGCCGCAGTCGCTATTGACCACGGCATCTAAGGGGTTAAACGAGCAGGATCGCACTTGAGAAAGAGCCCGCTCATTACAGTGAAGTGTTGGCTGTAACATATAGACGACATCCACATTATATGAAGCGGGCTCAGCCCGTGAGCCCGCTTCATACTTCCCCTACCCGGCTATGACGTAGGTATACGTCATACATCGGGAAGGGGTAAACAACACTGACTAATAATATAATGTTGTGTGAAGGTGCAGTCACATGCAGGCAGATTTTGTTACAGAAATTTTGTGCGATTGAAAATCAATTCCATTTATCTATGCACCTGCTGCAGAAATAACCCCATTCAGATAAATGGAACAGATTTAAAAAATTTGCCACGTATGACTGCACGTTTAGGGTATGTTCACACAGGTGGACATGCAGCATAAATGCACACAGCGTATCCGCCCTAGGTGCAGCAGGGAATTCCGGCCGAAAAACCGCACTAAATTGTGGTGCATTTTTTTTTCTGGAATCTCCGCTGCAGAAAACTGCACATAGAAAAAAAAATAGTTTGATACTTAGCAACGCGTCCCTCTGCCATCCTGCAGGCCGACCTCCTGGGAGAGATGTTTCACAGGCTGCAGCGGTCACATGAGATGGAATGTCATCCCAGGGGGCCGGCCTGGACGAAGAATCACAGAAATATAAGATTTTTTCTTTCTGAGTTATGTTCTTTGCGGCGGAATAGCTTCTTTTCCACTGCATAAAGTGCAACATCTGCTATTTGTTGTGAATTTTAATTCCAGGTCAATTTCTGAGCGTTTTTTCCACTCGGCATTTACGCCGCATATTTCATCAAATCTCATCCACTCTGCTGCTACTGTATTATGCAGCGGATTTTCTGCAACTAAATCCGTTGCAGAAAATCCACAGTATTTACTTTACGTGTGACCTCCCCTTTAAAGAAAATCTGTCATGCAGAAATGTTTCTCTCCATATGGAAGTTTGTCTACTTGTGATACAAAAGCTATAGCTTCCATCTCTGATAGAATCATTGATGTATATGTAATCTATGGGTTTCTTGATGTTCCTTATTAACATTGGGATCTGTAAAATGTGGCCATACACAATAGATGTCTGCCGAAACCCGCCAATTTTGTTGGGACTAGCCGACCATCTAATGTGCATGGCAGTGAACTGACTCTCCCCAACGGCAGAAGTCGGCGGAGAGAAGCGTCGGGCATGTTGGATTCCAACATGCCCGATCCTTTTATTTGCAAGGGCATAAGCCGCTGTAAGAGGAGTCTAGCAGTAGCTTTACTAATTCTCCCTATTGAAAATGAGTGCACGCTCTGCTGAGCATTCATGTGTATGGAGGTGTCAGGAGGAATATCTGTCAGCCAAACAAGCTTTTGGCTGACATCTATCTGAAATGTATGGCCAGCTTTAGAAATCATTTTTTTCTAATAAACAGAGATTGTAAAGGGGAAATAGGTAGCGGACACATCTGCCAGAAGTAGGCATCTTAACATTGATATTGAGTTGGTTTATTCTCTTGCTGCTATATTAACTTCCATTTTTCTAGGAAAGCTTTCACTAGATTTTGAAAGAATACGGCAGGGGTTCACGTCTATTCAACCTCAAGAGCAATTGTGAGGTTGGGTAAATATGCTCGGCATTCATGGCTCTGTGCAGGTTGTTGTTAATAATAATAATAACAATAATAATAATATATATAATATTTATATCATGATATTCTGCAGCAGCTGAGATGTTTATTATAGTGTTCTGCAGAAACTGAGGTGTGTATTATAATGTTCTGCAGAAGCTGAGGTGTATATTATAATGTTCTTCAGAAACTGAAGTGTATATTATTATATTCTGCAAAAGCTTCGGTGTGTATAATGATGATCTGCAGAAGCTTAGGTGTGTATAATGATGTTCTGCAGAAGCTTAGGTGTGTGTAATGATGTTCTACAGAGGCTTAGTTGTGTATAATGATGTTCTGCAGAAGCTTAGGTGTGTATAATGATGTTCTGCAGAAGCTTATATGTGTATAATGATGTTCTGCAGCCATAGACTTTTTTGCATCAGATAAGTTGAGAAAATTGAGCTTCGTTAAATGTTGATGTCTTGAAGATCAACATACTGAAGTTAGCAGTAGTCATATTTTGTTCCATCGATCCAATTATGCAGCATTATTATTAACTTTAACACCCAATTATATACCTCTTCCCGTGACATCACCCCTGCTCTAATACAGAACACCAGTTATTGTCTGTCCGCGGTCTCTAACATCATGTCCTCTCTCTATCTGAAACTGAATCTTTCTAAAACTGAGCTCCTTGTGTTCCCACCATCTACTAACCTCCCTAAACCTGATGTCTCCATCTCTGTGTGTGGCACTATCATAACTCCTAAGCAGCACGCCCGCTGTCTCGGGGTTATTTTTGACTCAGATCTTTCCTTTACTCCTCACATACAATCACTTTCACGCTCCTGTCATTTTCACCTCAAAAACATCTCCAGAATCCGCTCTTTTCTTACGGAGGAAACTGCCAAAACTCTCATTGTTGCTCTGATTCACTCTCGTCTTGACTACTGTAACTCATTACTAGTCGGTCTTCCCCTCACTAAACTCTCCCCTCTCCAATCTATCCTCAATGCAGCAGCCAGGCTCATCTTTATGACCAACCGCTACACCAACGCCTCTAATCTGTGCCAGTCACTGCACTGGTTGCCCATCCCCTTCCGAATAAAATTCAAACTTATTACTCTCACTCACAAAGCTCTCCACAGTGCTGCACCTCCTTACATCTCCTCCCTCATCTCTGTCTACCACCCTACTCGGACTCTACGTTCTGCCAATGACCTTAGATTAAAATCCTCCATAATCCGAACCTCCCACTCCCGTCTCCAAGATTTCTCTCGTGCTGCACCCGTCCTCTGGAATGTGCTACCCCAGACAATCAGATTAATTCCCAATATCCACAGTTTTAAACGTGCCCTGAAAACACATCTATTTAGACAGGCCTATAACATTCCCTAATCTGACTCCTTTCCATGGCCCTCCATTTAGATTAGTCATCAGAATAAGATTCCCTCACACTCCTTCTCTTCATGTCCGTCATACACGGATAGTGGCTGGTGACCGGCTCATGCAGCTTTATGTTACCACCGCATGTGTATAAAAATGGCCGGACTATTGTACAGAACAAACACTGTTACACTTTGTGTCTCCCTTATGTCCTCATAGATTGTAAGCTCTTGCGAGCAGGGTCCTCACTACCCAGGTTTGAATTGTAAATGAACTTTGTCACTATGTAATGTCTGATATTGTTTGTTTCATGTTCCCTCTAAATTGTAAAGTGCTGCGTAATATGTTGGCGCTATATAAATAAAGATTATTATTATTATTATTATTATTATTTGATGTTGAGCATGGGGGTGCATTTTTCATTATCGTCCTGTTGGCAAAATTCTTTAGAAAACGCCCTGCACGTAAGAAACTTACTTGACCATAGAAATCTACTTAATCGAATCTTGGGCCAACAATTTTGACAGTGATGTTGTGCAATAGGAGTCTAAAATTAATATTCACATTACCACAGAATAGGGAGGTATGTCTATATTATATAATAAGGCTATGTTCACATCTGCATCAGGGTTCCGTTCCGTCGTTCCGTCTGAGCTTTCTGTCGGAACGGAGCCCTGACTGACACAAACTGAAACAGTAGGTTTCCGTTTCCATCACCATTGATTTCAATGGTAACGGATCCGGTGCCAATGGTTTCAATTTTATAAAAAGGAGACCCTGGTAGTTGGCGGGCACTATCACAACATATATACAGAATGGATGCCAACTGGCGGAAAATAAAACTATTTCCCAACTACTATATCAATGATTACTATCTTTATTAGGCTACGAAAGCAACTAAACGAACAACATAAATGATTAAAAATAACCATGCGTGCTGCTGGAATGGTAACACTATAAGACTATGCGTGTATTGTAAGTGGTGCAGAGCACTAATTGACAAGTATATGAGAAGCCAGCGGCTGCAGGATGCTGAGCAGTATCAACAACAGAGTGCAAATAAATCCAGCAACAAGGCATGTTTTAAAATTCAAGAGAGCCCCCCTACATGTTTCGCTACATATGTAGCATCCTCAGGGGTACTGGGGCTAATGATGGCGCTGCAGATTTCCTGGTGTTAAATAAACCGGACATGCAAGGCAGATGGAGATTCAGCCAATGAGGATGATGCAAACAATCGAGCCCCTTGCTGTGTGATGGACACACGGGTGGACAAATTGAAATGCCACTATGGCAATGGCCAATGAGACAGTGTCTTGGGCGCATGCGCAGAAAGGATTCATGATCAACGGCTTGTTACAGAGATGCCGAACTCAAAATAATTGCCGCGCATGCGCTCGGACACATGCGCAGAGGTGAAAGTATCACGGAGCTGGAAAGTGTACCGTTACTGCGCCGGTGCGCGGACTTAGTGAACACACATGATTGCATCTATCGTGGCTGTCCATAATAGGGTAAGAAATAAATACTGTATGAATACAAATGGATGGATAAACCAGGAAAAACAAAAAAAAGTGGCCATCATATTACTATAGTCAGAGTAGAGTGGTTCAGATAGATGGACCAATAAATAAATTATGTAAATATATATATAAAATTATAACCTCTCAGTTAGGAAAAATATCAAGTGAAAGGTACTGTATGTATCCAAATTATGGACCCAAGGTAATTATATTATTAGGTATATAATAGAAGTGTCAACAAAGGAATGCTACAAAGGTGAAACCTTAGTTGAGCTCTACAGGGCTAAGAGTGCCCAAGCGGTGAATCCACCGTGCCTCTTCTTGTAAGAGTTTACGGTCAAGATTCCAAGCTCTTGGGCCCAACTTGATCTGAGTAATGCTCCAAAATTGTAGTGTGGGGCATTATGGATCGAATATTTCTGGATAGAGGTGTGTCTTCCTTTTTATTGATGGTACTGAAATGTTTGGAGATTCTTCTCCACAATTCCTGGACAGTTTTTCCCACATACAGTTTGGGACAAGGGCATTTTGCTATGTAAATAACTCCACTGCTTTGACAGTTAATAAATTGTTTACTCTTATAAACTTTGCCATCTAAGGGATTACAAAAACTTTTTACTGTAAGCATGGATGGACAGAAGGAACATCTCCCACAGGGGTGAGATCCTATAGCTGGCGATTTAAGCCAGCATTTAGATGCTGACAATGGTTGAGAATAATGACTATGCACAAGATAGTCACGCAAATTCTTCCCTCTTCGATAGGTAATATTAGGAGTGGTAGAAATTGCAACAGAGATCAGAGTCTGCACGAAGAATAGGCCAATATTTTTGTAGTATTTTTGTGACCTGATTGGAACAGGCATCAAAAGTGAGAAATGCATCTGACAAGGGACAAAAGTTGAGTAAGTTTAGAACTTAGTCTAATGTAGGAAGAGGACTGAGGGGTATGGCGACTAGGCTCATACAGAAGATCTCCTCTGTCTGTCTCCCTGGCCCTGGCATAGGCTTTGTGTAAACATTTCTTCGGGTAGCCACGTGCAAGGAATTTTGAAAAAAGACCATCACATTCGATCTGAAAGGACAGTTCATCAGAGCAATTTCTCCTTGCTCTCAAGTATTGCCCTATTGGGACTCCCCTCTTTAGGGCGGGAGGATGGTGACTTCCCCAATGTAAGAAGCTATTTGTAGCAGTAGGTTTACGAGATATGTTAGTGTGGAGACCACCACCAGGGTCCAGAGAAATTCTAAGATCCAGAAAGGTAATTTCTGTGTGATGTATTTCATGAGTGAATTTCATACCCATTGAATTGTTGTTGAGTATAGACATGAAATCAGTAAATAAAGAGGAATCCCCATCCCAAAGAATAAGAATATCGTCGATATATCTCCCCCAAAACAGAATGTGACATGTGACATGTGAAAAAAAGTAAATCTTCATTGAAAACAATAGTTTCTTCCCACCATACTAAAAATTAATTTGCGTAAGTGGGTGCACAAACTGTGCCCATGGCAGTTCCCTTCATTTCATGATAGAACTTCTTATCAAAAATAAAGTAATTGTGTCTTAACAAAAAACAAAGAAGTGACAACACCAATTTATTGTGCGCTTGAAATTGAGTGCTCAATTTTTGGTGCTCAAAAAATGTGTGATGGAAGTGAGACCAAATTCATGCTGAATGTTTGTGTATTGGGACTTAACATCAATAATAGCAATCATAGTAGTTGGAGTAAAATGAATGTCCTGCATCCTGGTAATGGTGTCCTTGGTGTCCCACAAATATGAGGGCAAAGACGTGACAAAGGACGAAAGCATTTCGTCCACATACAAACTGATTCCCTGCGTGAGGCTGTCATTCCCAGACACAATGGGCCTGCCAGGAACAGGGCGAGAGGCCTTAAGGATTTTTGGTAATGCATAAAAATTAGCAAGTGTAGGACTTGGTTTGAACATACACTTAAATTCATCCTGTGTGATGATGTTTTGTGTTTTAGCCTCAATGAGAAGAAGGCGTAGCTCTGCCAGAAAGGAATCTGTGGGATTTTTTTTATCAAGGATGAAATATGTAGTAGTGTCATCAAGTAGTCTATGGACCATATAGACATAGTCTCTCTCATCCATGACCACAATGTTACCTCCCTTGTCGGAGGGTTTCAGAATAAGTTGTTCATTTTGGCATAGTTCATCCAGTGCCAATCTCTCTGTCTCACTGAGGTTACTCAAGGCCCTAGCTCTATCAGGTTTAAGTTTCTTCAATTCTGCACTAGCCATCTTGACAAAGATGTCAATATGGCCATATTGGGAGAAAGGTGGTGTTAGTTTGGAATTAAGTCGTAATGAGGAGAAAGAGCCGTGGACACTGACGCCTCAACTTCATTGTCAAGAAGTAAGTCTTCAAGGTCTTTAAGAGTATTAGTTTCTACCCTATCAATATGACTCATGCCCTGTGTGTTGTTTATAAAGAATTTGCGTAAAGCCAGTTTCCTGGCAAATAAATTGATGTCCTTCGTCCAGGTGAACTCATCAAACGCAGGAATAGGGGTGCATGATAATCCTCTACGTAACAGAGTCTCATGTTGCGGACTTAAATGAACAGAGGAAATATTGTGGATCTGAATTTCATCTCCCTTTATGTTGTCACGGGAGGTATTCAATGATGTTATTGGTTTAGACCCCATCGTAGAATGGGTGGTCCTAAAAAAGGAAACCCATTGGAAGGTCCAGTATTGACAGTACTTATGCTAGTGGGGCATCTGATACTCCCTCCATTCTGATTTAGGATTGTACCCACAGGACGAGGGGTAGATGGTATATTTGGAATAGTAGATGTAAAAGAGACTGAGGGTGAAGAGTTGGAAGTAATAGTAGGGTGTGCTGGAATCGAGTTTGTTTGACATGACACAATTGACTTGGGTTGTGTCAAGATTCTTTTAGAAGAGCTGTGTCTATTATTCTTAATTTTGAGTTTTGTGCCTAGTCTAGAATTAGTAGACTCATCCGTACCCGAAACATCAGATTCGGAGAAGTCTGTGGTGATTCTGGTATGTCTAGGCACAGGATATGCCCTTGTTTTGTAAGTGTATGCTTGACCTGTGTCAAAATCTCTACGATCCCTCACGTACTTACGATGTTTGCTTTCTTTAATGTCACCCTGTAATTTTTCAATGTTTTTTTGTAATTTGTTCTCACAGTTGATTGAATTAAGGTAGGGAATTGAATACTTGGATATCCCCAATTTATTTTTACAATTGTAAAATAGTTTTATTAAAGTCTTTTTTTTTTCAAATTACAAAATATAATTGAGCATCCGCAAGGAATTACCTGTCAAAAGTTCTTCCCATCCCTTGATAAATTCTGCATCACCTCGGTACGAATTTGGGGTTATATTAATACGTAGGCCTCTGTATACAATCTGCTGTTGGGTGTATGTTTCAAGACTTGCTATTTCCCAACAAGATCTAACGTATTTTTTTATATGTTTTATATGTCTTTTATATGTTTTATATGTTTTTTTGTAAATCCCTAAAGTCTGTTTGAATGTCAAAGTGATGTAAAGGAATATTATCAGTCGAGAAAACATAGGGCACTTCTGCAGATAGATTATCTGAGTTAGATTTTTTATACAGAATACCTGCCATTACTTATATGCAGTGAGTGTATGGAAAGTTCCACAGTGGGAACAGGGTCAGAGCAGAGTGGGAACAGGGTCAGAGTAGAGGGGGATTAACCCGGCACTAAATGCACAATTCTAAAAAGGAGACCATGGTAGTTGGCGGGCACTATAACAACATATATACTGAACGGATGCCAACTGGCGGAAAAAACCCTACTTCCCAACTACCATATCAATGATTACTATCTTTATTAGGCTATGAAAGCAACTAAACGAACCACATAAATGATTAAAAATGACCATGCGTGCTGCTGGAATGTAACACTATAAGACTATGCTTGTATTGTAAGTGGAGCAGAGCACTAATTGACAAGTATATGAGAAGCCAGCGGCTGCAGGACGCTGAGCTGTATCCACAAATGAGTGAAAATAAAACCAGCAACAAGACACGTTTTAAAATTCAAGAGAGCCCCCCCCCCGACATGTTTCGCTACATATGTAGCGTCCTCAGGGGTACTGAGGCTAATGACGGCAGCCAATGAGACACTACGGTGGCCAATGAGACAGTGTCTTTGGCGCATGCGCTGAAAGGATTCGTGATCAACGGCTTGTTACAGAGATGCCGAACTCAAAAGAATTGCCGCGCATGCGCTCGGACACATAACAGCATCCTCGGCGCATGCGCAGAGGTGAAGGTATCACGGAGCTGGAAAGTGTAACGTTACTGCGCAGGTGCGCGGACTTAGTGCACACACATGATTGCATCTATCATGGCTGTCCATAATAGGGTAAGAAATAAATACTGTATGAATACAAATGGATGGATAAACCAGGAAAAACAAAAAAAAGTGGCCATCATATTACTATAGTCAGAGTAGAGTGGTTCAGATAGATGGACCAATAAATAAATTATGTAAATCTATATAAAATTATAACCTCTCAGTTAGGAAAAATATCAAGTGAAAGGTATGTATCCAAATTATGGACCCAATGTAAGTATATTATTACACCGCGTTCCAAATTATTATGCAAATATTATTTTTCGCTGATTTTCCTAAATAGTCGATGCAAATGACAGTCAGTATAATCTTCAAGCCATCAACCGTTGGAGTATAATGCGAATTTTATTGAACAAATCTCCTAATGATAACAGATTTTTTTTTAGAAGTAAAAAACTCAAAATGCACTGTTTCAAATTATTATGCACAACAGAGATCAAAACATTTTAAAGGTTGTAATGAGAACTAAAATGGTAATTTGTTGAATTTGCAGCATCAGGAGGTCATATTTACAGAAATTAAAAGCTCTTTCAATCAAAAAAAACTTAACAGGCCAAGTTACATGTTAACATAGGACCCCTTCTTTGATATCACCTTCAGAATTCTTGCATCCATTGAATTTGTGAGTATTTGGAAAGTTTCTGCTTGAATATCTTTGCAGGATGTCAGAATAGCCTCCCAGAGCTTCTGTTTTGATGTGAACTGCCTCCCACCCTCATAGATATTTTGCTTGAGGATGCTCCAAAGGTTCTCAATAGGGTTGAGGTCAGGGGAACATGGGGGCCACACCATGAGTTTCTCTCCTTTTATGCCCATAGCAGCCAATGACACAGAGGTATTCTTTGCAGCATGAGATGGTGCATTGTCATGCATGAAGATAATTTTGCTACGGAAGGCACGGTTCTTCTTTTTGCACCACGGAAGAAAGTGGTCAGTCATAAACTCTACGTACTTTGCAGAGGTCATTTTCACACCGTCAGGGACCCTAAAGGGGCCTACCAGCTCTTTCCCCATGATTCCAGCCCAAAACATGACTCCGCCACCTCCTTGCTAACGTCGCAGCCTTGTTGGGACATGGTGGCCATTCACCAACCATCCACTACTTATCCATCTGGACCATCCAGGGTTGCACGACACTCATCAGTAAACAACACGGTTTGAAAATTACTCTTCATGTATTTCTGAGCCCACTGCAACCGTTTCTGCTTGTGAGCATTGTTTAGGGGTGGCCGAATAATAGCTTTATGCACACTTGCAAACCTCTGGAGGATCCTACACCTTGAGATTCGCGGGACTCCACAGGCACCAGCGGCTTCAAATACCTGTTTGCTGCTTTGCAATGGCATTTTAGCAGCTGCTCTCCTAATCCTATTAATTTGTCTGGCAGAAACCTTCCTCATTACGCCTTTATCTGAACGAACCTGTCTGTGCTCTGAATCAACAACAAATCTTTTCACAGTACGATGATCACGCCTAAGTTTTCTTGAAATATCCAATGTTTTCATACCTTGTCCAAGGTATTGCACTATTTCACGCTTTTCGGCAGCAGAGAGATCCTTTTTCTTTCCCATATTGCTTGAAACCTGTGGCCTGCTTAATAATGTGGAACGTCCTTCTTAAGTAGTTTTCCTTTGATTGGGCACACCTGGCCAACTAATTATCACAGGTGTCTGAGATTGATTACAATGATCCAAAAAGCCCTAAGAGACAATACCATCCATGAGTTTTATTGAAAAACGAATAATTAAATGTTTATGACACTTAAATCCAATGTGCATAATAATTTGGAACACGGTGTAGGTATATAATAGAAGTGTCATCAAAGGAATGCTGCAAAGGTGAAACCTTCGTTGAGCCCCACAGGGCTAAGAGTGCCCAAGCAGTGAATCCACCGTGCCTCTTCTTGTAAGTGTTTACGGTCAAGATTCCCAGCTCATTTTTTAGGACCACTCAATCTACGATGGGGTCTAAACTAATAACATCATTGAATACCTCCCTTGACAACATCTGCATAAACATCTGCATAAAATGCAGATCTGCAATATTTCCTCTGTTCACTTAAGTCCACATCATGAGACTCTGTTACGTAGAGGATTATCATACACCCCTATTCCTGCGTTTGATAAGTTCACCTGGATGAAGGACATCAATTTATTTGCCAGGAAACTGGCTTTACGCAAATTCTTTAAAAACAACACACAGGGCATGAGTCATACTGATAGGGTAGAAACTACTTTACCTTGAAGACTTGTTTCTTGATAATGAAGTTGGAGGCGTCAGTGTCCACAGCCCTTTCTCCTTATTATGACTTAATTCCAAACTAACACCACCTTTCTCCCAATATGCCCATATTGACATCTTTGTCAAGATGGTTAGTGCAAAATGAAGAAACTTAAAGGGGTTGTCCGGGAATACATTTTATTTCAATTTTAACTTAATTAGTCATATTTAATAACATTTCTAATATAGTGTCTGCTTACCTGTGCCAGCGTTACCGTGTTCCGATCACTCTTCATGTGACCGCACCCAGGGTAAATTTTTTATTTCCTGTGAGGTACCGTGTCTTTGCTCAGCCAGCACTTACAGCCACGGCGCGTCATCAACTACATTTACAGGCAGTGAGCCGGCCGGATGTTTCATGAGCTCTTCAGAGCTCTGCCCCCTCTGGTCCCGCCGCCTGTAGATGTAGTTGATGATGCGCTGTGTCTTTACACAGCAGGAAGTACTGGCTGAGCAAAGACACGGAGCGTCATCAATCTTAGTACACACCCCCTCCTTCTATCTCGTCGTCCACACCTCCTCAGCCCTCTTCACACTCGTAGTTCCCGCACTGCCTGGCCGTCTTGTCTCTTCTCTAATACGCCCCCTCCTCCTTTTAGCTTGTCCTCCACGCGCCATCCTCCTCCTCTATTGTCCTCCTATCGCTAATGGCCCTTTTTTTTTTTTATCAGCCTAATTACTGTCTGCAACAACATTTGTTAATTGAATAAAGTGTTCAAACTGTTTTCATCTATCTGTTGGACTGGTTTATTTCTCTACAAACCACAGCACTACATTATACTTTGCTCAACACAAACCATTCATGAAAGTATAAAAGGGATGTGCCCTATCTCTCTTTATACTGGATTGTGTGTATCAAGATGTCTGAAATAGGTGGACTGGGCAGAATTACATTTATCAATCAGTGAAAGGGGTGGGGGAGGGAGATGGGTGCCTGTAATTAGATCAGGGATAGACGGAGGCACAAAGGATAATGATGATTATTAGTGTGTAAGACAGGGTGCAGGGAGCTGGGTGCCTGTAATTAGAGCAGGGAATAACACTGTGAACATAGAGGGGTGTGGCAGTATGCAAATAGCTGAGATGCTTTGGAGAAAGGGGGGATGTAAACTGTCTCCTCAGATGCAGCAGGGGATCATGGGTATGGTGGGTTACAAGACAGGAACCAGCCAGGACCAGAAGCAAGGGATGTAAACAAACAGAAACAGCAGTAGTGACGATTTAGATCAAACTGAAACTGGATAGAAGGTTAATAGGGGGTATTAGGGAAGGCAAACCAAGGCTGGGGGACAGTTTTTAGAATTTTTTTTTTCCTGGACAACCCCTTTAAACCTGATAGAGCTAGGGCCTTGGGTAACCTCAGTGAGACAGAGAGATTGGCACTGGATGAACTATGCCAAAATGAACAACTTATTCTGAAACCCTCTGACAAGGGAGGTAACATTGTGGTCATGGATGAGAGAGACTATGTCCATATGGTCCATAGACAACTTGATGACACTACTACATATATCATCCATGATAAAAAAAAATCCCACAGATTCCTTTCTGGCAGAGCTACGCCTACTTTTCATTGAGGCTATAACACAAAACATCATCACACAGGATGAATTTAAGTGTATGTTCAATCAGTTGGTCTGTGGACGAAATGCTCTCGTCTTTTGTCACATCTTTGCCCTCATATTTGCGGGACACCAAGGACACCATCACCAGGATCCAGGACATTCATGTTACTCCAACTACTATGATTGCTAGTATTGATGTTGAGTCCCTATAAACAAACATTCAGCATGAATTTGGTCTCATTGCCATCACACATTTTCCGAGCACCAAAAATTAAGCACTCAATTTCAAGTGCACAATAAATTTGTGTTGTCACTTCTTCGTTTTTTGTTAACACACTGTGGAGAAGTGAAATGTTTTATGTTTGCAACTGATATTATGTTTGTAACCTCTCTTATGGTACATGAGTTTCCCTGGACTGGCAAGACTTCTGTGTGAATGTGTGTATACTTCTTATTCCTTTCTTTCTCATTAGGCTGGCTACCTAATGTTCTATTTATTCCCCCCTTTCATGGTTTTGCCACCTGACCTGGAACAATGTACCAAAACTTAGGAAAATGCCTTTAACCCGTTAGTGACTGGCCCATCGTGTTTCTACGTCGGTCACTAACGGGCCTTATTCCGATGCCATAGACTTTTTACGTCGCGGCATCGGAATAAGTTTACAGAGCAGGGAGCTGTCAAATCTCCCTGCTCTCAGCTGCTAGAGGCAGCTGAGGGCTGGGAGCATCCCTGCTCTAGCGAGTGAGATCGATATTAGTATCGATCTCACCCGTTTAACCCCTCAGATGCGGTGCACAATAGCGAGCACCGCATCTGAGTGGTTTTGGAGAGAGGGAGGGAGCTCCCTCTCTCCCCCACCGACACCCGGCGATACGATCGCCGAGTGTCTGTGTCTCCAATGGCAGCCGGGGGTCTAATAAAGGCCCCCAGGTCTGCCTGGAGTGAATGCCTGCTAGATGCCTGTCCGTGTTAAACGGACAGGCAGTAATACACTGCAATACAAAAGAATTGCAGTGTATTATAAATGCGATCGCAGAATCGCATATTATAGTCCCCTAATGGGACTAGTAAAAAAGTGAAAAAAAAGTGAAATAAAGTCAATTTAAAAAAAAATGTGAAAAAAAAATGAAAAACCCAGCTTTTCCCCTCACAAAATGCTTTACTATTAAAAAAACAAAATAAAGTTAAAAAGTTACACATATTTGGTATCGCCGCGTCCGTAACGACCATGACTATAAATCTATTACATTATTTAACCCGCACGGTGAACGCCGTAAAAAATGTAATAAAAAACTATGGAAAAATTGCTGTTTTCTGTGAATACTGACTTGTGATAAAAGTGATCAAAAAGTCGCATCTACTCCAAAATGGTACCAATAAAAACTACAAGTCTTCCCGCAAAAAAAAAGCCCTCATACAACCGCATCGGCGAAAAAATAAAAACGTTACGGCTCTTCAAATATGGAGACACAAAAACAAATAATTTTGAAAAAAAAGCGTTTTTACTGTGTAAAAGTAGTAAAACATACAAAAACTATACAAATTTGGTATCGTTGCAATCGTAACAACCCGCTGAATAAAGTTATTTTGTTATTTATATCACACGGTAAACGGCGTAGATTTAAGACGCGAAAAAGAGTGGCAAAATTTCAGGTTTTTTTCTATTTCCCCCCAAATAAAAGTTAATAAAAGTTAATCAATAAATAATATGTCCCCCAAAATGGTGGTATTGAAAAGTACAACTTGTCCCGCAAAAAACAAGACCTTATACAGCTATGTCGATGCAAAAATAAAAAACGTTATAGCTCTTGGAATGCAACGATGGAAAAACTTAAAAAATGGCCTGGTCATTAAGGTCCAAAATAGGCTGGTCATTAAGGGGTTAACAACAACATGGGTAAATGTGTTTAAAATATGTTTGTTTCGTTCACTTATCTGCAACAGGTTGTGTCTGCTCTGACCTTTTGAGAGACAGGCCAGCAGCAACTCCAGTATTTTATAAGGAAACTTGCATAGGATTGTGGGAGTTTAAGTATATAAAAGGACAGCATTAAACAGCAATCAGTGGTAGTAGATGATTGTGGATTGGTGCTGCTAACCTGAGGAGAGTCCCCGTATTTTCAACAGCCTGATATGTAAGGATTTCTTTATACAAACTATGGACTTTTCCCCACGTAATTACGTTTTGTTGGAACGAAGGAATGCTTAAAATAAACTCCTTTGGATTATTCTTAACCCTTTCAAGACCGAGCTCATTTTGACCTTCATGACCAGCCCCATTTTCTCAAATCTGACATGTGTCAATTTATGTGTTAATAACTCTGGAATGCTTTTGCCTATCCAAGCGATTCTGAGATTGTTTTCTCGTGACATATTGTACTTTATGTTAGTGGAAAAATTTGGTCAATAAATGCATTGCTTATTTGTGAAAAACACCAAAATTTAGAGAAAATTTGCAAAAATTATGATTTTTCTCATTTTAAATGTATCTGCTTGTAAAACAGATAGTAATACCACACAAAATAGTTACTATTTTATATATTCCATATGTCTACTTTATATTTGCATAGTTTTTTGAACATTATTTTATTTTTCTAGGACGTTACAACGTTTAGAACTTTAGCAGCAATTTCTCACATTTTCAAGAAAATTTCAAAAGGCTATTTTTACAGGGACCAGTTCAGTTCTGAAGTGGCTTTGAGGGCCTTATGTACTAGATAGACCCCATAAATCAACCATATTAAAAACTGCACCCCTCAAAGTATTAAAAATAGCATTCAGAAAGTTTCTTAACCCATTAGGCGCTTCACAGGAATTAAAGCAAAGTAGAGGTGAAATTTACAAATTTTATTTTTTTTGCTGAAATTCATTTGTAATAAAAAAAAATCTGTAACACAGAAGGTTTTACCCGAGAAATGCAACTCAATATTTATTGCCCAGATTCTGCAGTTTTTAGAAATATCCCACACGTGGCTCTAGTGTGATAATGGACTGAAACACAGGCCTCAGAAGCAAAGGAGCACCTAGTGGATTTTGGGGCCTCCTTTTTTTAGAATATATTTTAGGCACCATGTCAGGTTTGAAGAGGTCTTGTAGTGCCAAAACAGTGGAAATCCCCCAAAAGTGAGACGGTTTTGGAAACTACACACCTCAAGGAATTTATCTAGTGGTATAGTTAGCATCTTGACCCCACAGGTCTTCTGCTATATTTATTGGAGTTTGTCTGTGAAAGTGAAAATCTACTTTTTTTCTGAAAAAATATTTAAAAAAAATAATCTTTGCAAGGAATAAAGATTAAAAAGCACCCCAGAACTTGTAAAGCTACTTCTCCCGATTACGCCAATACCCCATATGTGGTACTAAACTGCTGTTTGGACCCACAGTAGAGCTCAGAAGGGAAGGAGCGCCATTTGGATTTTGAAGCGCAGATTTTGCTGGATTGGTTTTCAGTGCCATGTCGCGTTTGCAACGCCCTGGAGTAAGCAAAACAGTGGAATCCCCCCAAAACGTCCCCCATTTTGAAGACTACACCACTCAAGGAATTGTTCTAGGGGTATAGTTAGCATTTTGACCCCACAGTTTTTTTGCTGAATTTAGTGGAATTAGGCCGTGAAAATGAAAATCTACTTTTTTCTGAAAAAACATAGAGATGTTTAATTTTTACAATGAATAAAGGAGAAAAATTACCCCAAAATTTGTAAAGCAATTTGTCCTGATTACAGCAATACACCATATGTGGTAATAAACTGCTGTTTGGACCCACGGCAGGACTCAGGAGGGAAGGAACAATATTTGGCTTTTGGAGCTCAAATTTAGCTGGACTGGTTTTCGGGTGTCATGTCGCATATGCAAAGCCCCTGAGGTACCAAAACAGTGGAAACCTCCCAAAAGTCCCTTTAGGGGACTGGAACGAGCGATCATTAGGTCGCTGGTACAATACACTGCAGTACTAATGTATTGCAGTATAATATCATTTTACAGGCTCCTGTAACATCGCGATCGCTGTTCCTGTCCGTTAGTCCCGGGTGTCAGCTGTAATACACAGCTGACAGCTGCAGAATATGGAGCCCGCTCCATATATAACCCCTCGCACCACGACATTCTATTAAGTCGTGGTGCGCCAAGGCGTTAATGCGCAGCGGATGGTGCAAAGTGAAAATTAAAATGAAAATTTTCCACTGATATGCCATTTTAATGCACAATACGTTGTGCCCAGTTTGTGCCACTGAAGACAAATACCTCATACAATGTTGAGCGGGTTCTCCCGGATATAAAATATCATATATGTGGACGTAAGCTGGTGTTTGGGCACGCTGTGGGGCTCAGAAGGGAGGGAGCGCCATTTGACTTTTGGAGCGCAGATTTTGCTTGGTAACTGTTCTGTTTGGGGTTTTGCTGGTATTTCAGTTTATGATGTGGGGGTATATGTAAGCTGTGCGGGGTACATCAGGGCATAATAAGAGAGTATAATAATGGGGTACATAAATAATAATTCGCAGATATGTGGCCGGTGTCACACTGATAAATGGCGCCTGATCCTATCCACTTTTGGAACACTCTGCACATTTTGCATCGCCATATTCTGAGAGCCAGAACTTTTTTATTTTTTCTCCAACGGAGCCGTGTGAGGGCTTATTTGTTGCGGGACAATCTGTACTTTTCATTAGTATCATTTTAGGGTACATGTGATTTTTTTTTATCACTTTTTATTAGATTTTTTTGGAAGCAAAGTGACAAAGAAACATAAATTCTGACAATGTTTTTTGTATTTTTTTTTTTTACAGTATTCACCGTGCGGTATAAATGACATTTTACTTTATTCTGCGGGTCGGTACGATTACGGCGATACCATATGTATATAGGTTTTTTATGTTTTGTGGCGATTGCGCAATAAAATCACTTTGATAAAATTATTTATTTTCTGTGTCACCATATTCTGAGAGCCATAATTTTATATTTTTCCGTCAAAAAAGCGGTGTAAGGGCTTGTTTTTTGTGGGACGGGTTGTAGTTTTTATTGGTACTATTTTGGGGTACATGCGACTTTTTGATCACTTTTTATTCAATATTTTGGGAGGGTTGATGACCAAAAAAAGTGATTCTGACATTGTTTTTTAATTATTTTTTTTGCGGTGTTCACCGTGCAGGAAAAATAATATTATAGTTTTATAGTTTGGGTCGTTACGAACGCGGTAATACCAAATATGTGTACTTTTTTTTAACATTTTCATTTTTTTCCTATAATAAAAGACTTATTATAGGAAAAAAAGCATTAATTTTTTTTGTAACTTTTATAACTTGTTTTTACACTTTTATAAAACTTTTTTATGACTTTATTTTTTACTTGTTTTACTTGAAGCCTGGCAGCACTGATCGCTGCTATAATACATTACACTACCTACTAGGTAGTGTAACGTATTATAAACTGTCAGTGTGACGCTGAGAGTCACAGTGACAGGAAGCTTATGAGAACCAGCATCTGGCTGGTTCTCATAGGCTGCTGTGCATGGCAGACCCGGGGGCCGTTATATGGCCCCCGGTTCTGCCTTGTAACCGACTGCAGCACCAGCAATCGGTCCCCGGGAAAGTTTGTTGTAGCAACAAACTTTCCACTTCGTTGCTACAACACACTTTCCCTGCGATCACATGACCGGGACCTGAACTAATCAGGTCCCGATCATATCTCCCGGAACAGAGGTAGGTGATAATAGCGCGATCCGGGTGTCAGCGGTACTCTGAGACACCCGGATCGCGCTTTTAACACCCACCGTGAATTCACGTCGGCACTGCACAGAGCCCAGCAAATGCTGACGTGAATATACAGTGGGCGGTCGGGAAGCGGTTAAACCAAGGTCTGTTTGTCCTTTTGGAAAATCCCATGCTTTACACACACAATTACTTTATTTTTGATAAGAAGTTCCATCATAAATTGAAGGGCACTGCCATGGGCACAGTTTTTGCACCCACTTATGCAAATTTATTTTAAGGGTGGTGGGAAGACACATTCTGTTTTGGGGGAGATATATCGACGATATTCTTGGTCTTTGGGATCGGGATTCCTCTTTATTTACTGATTTCATGTCTATACTCAGCAACAATTAAATTGGTATGAAATTCAAACAGAAATTACCTTTCTGGATCTTAGAATTTCTCTGGACCCTGGTGGTGGTGTCCACACTAACATATCTCGTAAATCTACTGCTACAAATAGTTTCTTACATTGGGGAAGTCACCGTCCTCCCGCCCTAAAGAGGGGAATCCCAATAGGACAATACTTGAGAGCAAGGAGAAATTGCTCTGATGAGCTGTCCTTTCAGATTGAATGTGATGATCTTTTTTAAAAAATTCCTTGCATGTGGCTACCCGAAGAAATGTATACACAAAGCCTATGCCAGGGCCACTCCTAATATTACCTATCGAAGAGGGAAGAATTTGCGTGACTATCTTGTGCATAGTCATTATTCTTAACCATCATCAGCATCTAAATGCTGGCTTAAATCACCTGCTATAGGATCTCACCCCTGTGGGAGATGTTCCTTCTGTCCATCCATGCTTACCAAGTTTTTGTAATCCCTTAGATGGCAAAGTTTATAAGATTAAACAATTTATTAACTGTGGAGTTATTTACATAGCAAAATGCCCTTGTCCCAAACTGTATGTGGGCAAAACTGTCTAGGAATTGAGAAGAATCTCCAAACATTTCAGTACCACCAATAAAAAAGAAGACATACCTCTATCCAGATATATTCGATCCATACATGATGGTAATATTGGCTCACTACAATTTTGGGGCATTACTCAGATCAAGTTGGGCCCAAGAGCTGGGAATCTTGACCATAATCTCTTACAAGAAGAGGCACGGTGGGCACTCTTAGCCCTGTGGGGCTCAACGAAGGTTTCACCTTTGCAGTATTCATTTGATGACACTTCTATTATATACCTAATAATATACTTACCTTGGGTCCATAATTTGGATACATACCTTTCACTTGATATTTTTCCTGAGAGGTTATAATTTGATATATATTGACATCATTTATTTATAGGTCCATCTATCTGAACCACTTTACTATGACTTTAGTAATATGATGGCCACCTTTCTTTGTTTTTCCTGGTTTATCCATCCATGTGTATTCATAAAGTATTTATTTCCTACCCTATTATGGACAGCCACGATAGATGCAATTATGTGTGTGCACTAAGTCTGCGCACCTGCGCAGTAATGGTACACTTTCCAGCTCCGTGATACTTTCACCTCTGCGCATGTGTCCGAGCGCATGCGCGGCAATTCTTTCGAGTTCGGCATCTCTGTAACAAGCCGTTGATCACGAATCCTTTCTGCGCATGCGCCCAAGAGACTGTCTCATTGGCCACCGTAGTGGCATTTCAATTGGTCCACCCATGTGTCCATCACACAGCAAAGGGCTCGATTATTTGCATCATTCTCATTGGCTGAATCTCCATCTGCCTTGCATGTCCGCTTTATTTAACACCAGGAAATCCGCAGTGTCGTCATTAGCCCCAGTAACCCTGAGGACGCTACATATGTAGCGAAACATGTCGGGGGGAGACTCTCTTGAATTTTAAAACTGTGCCTTGTTGCTGGATTTATTTTCACTCAGTTGTTGATGCAGCTCAGCATCCTGCAGCCGCTGGCTTCTCATATACTTGTCAATTAGTGCTCTGCACCAATACAATACAAGCATGGTCTTATAGTGTTACCATTCTAGCAGCACGCATGGTTATTTTTAATAATTTATGTGGTTCGTTTAGTTGCTTTCATATCCTAATAAAGATAGTAATCATTGATATAGTAGTTGGGAAATAGGGTTTTTTTCCGCCGGTTGGCATCCATTCAGTATAAATGGTTCCAGTTTGTCTCCGTTGTGCAAGGGTTCCGTCTATTGACCGGATGAATACCGTAGCTACGGTATTCATCCGGTCAAAACAACGGAACCCTTGCACAATGGAGACAAACTGAAACCATTGGCACCGGAGCCGTTACCATTGAAATCAATGGTGATGGAAACGGAAGTCTATGGTTTCAGTTTGTGTCAGTCAGGGCTCCGTTCCGATGGAAAGCTCCGACGGAACAATGGAACGGAGCCCTGACACAGATGTTTGCAGGGAAATGCTTGTTTACTTCATAAAATCAACCTTACTACAGACATAGATTAACTAAACCTAGTAATAGATGACTTATTACTAAGGAAACTATATTCAGTAGATGACATTGAAATAGTATTTGAATTCTCGACTGCCGCTCCCTCCATTCAAACTACTCCTTGCCATGGTCATGTAGCTGGTGGGGACCAGATTCTCCCAGACCCCCACCGATCTCACATTTATCACCTATCCATTGGATAGGTGATCAATCTTTTTAGCCATGATACCCCTTAAAATAAGAAATTCTGCTATGATGACTACAAGATAACTACAGGATATCTAAACAGAATAGCACAAAATCTCAGATGTCATAAAATGAAATTGTGTAGTTGTCTATATGTTGTTTTCTTTCCAGTTAAGTAGTACACTAAAGTTTGGACAGCTGGAGTGGTTCACACACACACACACACACACACACACACGCACGCGTACACGCACATGCACACGCGCACACGCGCACACACACACACGTATAAAATGACTGTGTTATTGTTCTCTACAGTACATAAGCACTGCTGGGAAATCGCATTACCACATTATAAAAAACCCTTACAAAGCACAAAATGTGACACTGTGATTCAAAGCACAGATTCTATACACAAGAAAAAAGCTGCAACTACAGAACACAACTCTCGCACCTGGTGCATAATGTTTGAAGCCAGAAAGTTTATTAATGATGACAAAAATGCAAACCAGACTTTTATGAAATATATGTATATCCTGAATTATCGGTCTCTATTACTGTATATTCACTGTTTGCTGGCTTTAAGGTATATGAAATATGTAATTATGTAATATATTACTGAAGTAATAAAAAAAAACATACTTTTAAAATCTACTACTACTTGCAAACTGGTATGCATAATACACGCTACCAGTACAAGCTGCGTCGGGTAGTCATGATTAATGTAAATTAGTAGAGGGAAACTTCATACCTTTGCACTTCCTGTCTGTGTGAATAAAGTCTTCCTGAAGAATACTTCACATTACACATTAATGTAACACATATAGAACACCACTACTAGTAATAATAAAACTTACTATTAGTTTAATTGGTCATCAAGACAAATTCTGTATATTCTTGTAATGTTTATGACAAAAACAAAATGTACAATCTGTCTTTTAACCCCTTAGTGACCAGCCCATTTTAGGGCCTAATGACCAAGCTATTTTATTCGTTTTTCTATAGTTGCATTCAAAGAGCTATAACTTTTTTATTTTTTCGTCTACATAGCTGTATGAGGACTTGTTTTTTGTGGGATTAGTTGTACCTTTTAATAGCATAATTTTAGGGTACATATAATTTTTTTATTAACTTTTATTAACTTTTTTTGGGGGGATTATAAAAAAAAACTGAAATTCCACCATTGTTCTATGCGTTTTTAAATTGACGCCGTTCAATGTGCGGCGTAAAAAACATGTTACCTTTATTCTATGGGTCGGTACGATTACGGCGATACCACATATGTAGAGTTTTTTTATGTTTTTCGACTTTTGCACAATAAAAACACTTTTGAACTAAAATTATTAGTTTTTGCATCGTCGCTTTCCAAGAGCCGTAACTTTTTTATTTTTCCATCAATGTAGTGATTTTTTGGGCTTGTTTTTTGCGGGACAAGACGTAGTTTTTATTGGTGCTTTTTGGGGTGCATGGGACTTATTGATTCATTTTTATTCTGACTTTTTTGGGGGGAAATGGAAAAAAATTGCAATTTCGCCATTGTTTTTTGCGTTTTTTTTTACGGTGTTCACCTTGTGGTTTAAATTACATATTAACTTTATTAATGGAGTCATTACGGTCGCGGCGATACCACATATGTGTACTTTTATTTATTTTTTACACTTTTACGAAATAAAAACACTTTTTATGGAAAAAAATGGTTTTATTTATTTTTTTACTGTAATTTTTATGATTAATCTTTATTTCACATTTATTATTTATTTCATTAGTCCCACTAGGGGACTTTACTGTGCGATCTTCAGATCGCTGCTGTAATGCTTTGGTATACTTCGTATACCAGAGCGTTATTGCCTGTCAGTGTAAATCTGACAGGAAATCTATTAGGACGCGCCCGGCTGCCATGACAACCCATCGGAGACCTGCGATTGGATTTGCGGGCCGCCGATGGGAGACAGAGGGAGCTCACTCCCTAAGTAAACAAGTTAAATGCTGCGATCGCTATTGACGGCGGCATTTAACGGGTTAAACGTCCGCGATCGAAGTGAACTTCGATCGCGGGCGTTGGAGCAGGAGCTCAGCTGTCATCAGACGCTGAGCCCTGGCTCCAGCCTGCACGGGAGACCCGTACAGGACTTAGACTAGGCTCACTAGGCTCACGTGAAAAGGCGTCAGCCTAGCCTAAGGCCCCTTAGTGACGAACGTGAAAAGGCGTATTGTTGGTCACTAAGGGGTTAATAATCTATTCAGTGACTGCTTTTGTTTATTTTGTTAGAAGACTTTCCACACATTGGGGGAGATTTATTTATTAAAACTAGTGAAAAGGATAAGTGGATCCATTACACATAAAACTAATTGGATCACTTCACAGATACAAATTAGTATGTATGTAACCAGGGCCGGCGTCCGCACCCAGCAAACCCGGGCAAGTGCCCGGGCCCACTACCCTTTGGGGGCCCACTTGGCCGCCGGGTGCTGTCGCTGCCGTCGTCACGGCATCACTGTCCATATATGGACTGTGATGTCAGGAGGAGAGAAGGAGTCCCAGGCAGAGCCCTACAAATGGCTCTGCTCCGGGACTCCGTCTCTGGGGAAGCCCCTGACATCACTATCCATATATGGACAGTGATGTCAGGAGGAGAGAAGGAGTCCCAGGCAGAGCGCTACAAGTGGCTTTGCTGAGGGACTCTGTCTCTGGGGAAGCCCCTGACATCACTGTTCATATATGGACAGTGTTGTCAGGAGCAGAGCAGTGTCCCAGGCAGAGTACTAGTAGCGCTCTGCCCGGGACTTTGGCTCTAGGGTTGCCCCTGACATCACTATGTATGGACAGTGATGTCAGGGGCTTCCCCAGAGCTGGAGTACCAAAGCAGAGCCTTTACTAGCTCTCTGCCCGGGACTTCAGCTCTGCTCCAGACATCACTATCCCTATATTTTGACAGTGATGTCAGGAGCAGAGCAGGAGTCCCAGGCAGAGTGCTAGTAGTTCTCTTCCCAGGTCTATGGCTCAGGGGTTGCCCCTGACAACACTGTCCATATGTGGACAGTGATGTCAGGGGTTTCTCCTAAAGCGGAATCCCCATGCAGAGCATCGGCAATGCTCTGGCTGGGGATTCCACTCCTAGAGGGAACCCCAAAGCCGCTACCTACAGGGAGGGAGGCTCTGTGGTACTACCAGTCAGGGAGGCTGTGTGGTACTACCAGGGAGGGTGACTGTGTGGCAATACCAGGGATGGGGGCTCTGTGGCACTACCAAGGATGGGGGCTGTGTGGCAGTACCTGGGAGGAGGGGCAGGAGCGTTGTTAGCACTGGACGTCCGGGGCCCAAGCCCTGGATCTCTGGCCCGGATCCCCTGGCGACTGCTGCTCACGTCACAATGACAGTTAGAATACATTACACTACGTAGGTAGTGTAATGTATTCTAGCAGCGATCAAAGCTGCAAGTCTAAATGTCCCCTAGTGGGACAAGTAAAAAAAAGTAATAAAAATGTTTTAGGTTACATAAACAAACACTGCTTTTTTTCCTATAATGTCTATCATTATAGGAAAAAAATTAACACGTTAAAAAAAGTACACATATCTGATATTACCGCGTTCGTAACGACCCCAACTATAAAACTATAATGTTATTTTTCCCGCACGATGAACACCCCAAAAAAAATCAATAAAAAGCTACACCAGAATCGCTATTTTTTGGTCACCACCCCTTCCAAAATAGAGAATAAAAAGTGATCAAAAAGTCGCATGTACCAAAAAAATAGTACAAAACTACATCTCGTCCCGCAAAAACCAAGCCCTTACACAGCTTTTTTGACTGAAAAATAAAAAAGTTATGGCTCTCAGAATATGGTGACACAGAAAATAAATTATTTTATAAAAAAGTGATTTTATTGCGCAAACACTGCAAAACATAATAAAAACCTATATACATATGGTATCGCCGTAATCATACCGACCCGCAGAATAAAGTAAAATGGTAATTTATGGCACACGGTGAACCCTGCAAAAAATAAACGAAAAAAACATTGTCAGAATTGCTTGTTTATTGTCACAAGGCTTGCAAATTTTCTTAATAAAAAGTGATCAAAGAAATCGCATTTACCCCAAAATCATACCAATGAAAACGACAGATTGTCCCACAACAAATAAGCCCTTACAGGGCTCCGGTGGTGAAAAAATAATAACGTTCTGGCTCTCAGAATATGGCGATGCAAAATGTACAGAGTGTTCCAAAATCGGATAGGATCAGGCGCCATTTATCTGTGAGACACTGGCCACACATCTATGAATTATTATTTATTTACCGCATTATTATACCCTCTTATTATGCCCTGATGTACTCCGCACAGATTACATATGCCCCCACATTATAAACTGAAATACCAGCAAAACCCCAAACAGAACAACTGCCAAGCAAAATCTGCGCTCCAAAAGCAAAATGGCGTCCCTCCCTTCTGAGCCCTGCAGCGTGCCCAAACAGCAGTTTGCGCCCACATATATGGCATCACCATACCCGAGAGAACCCGCTTAACGCTTTGAGGTATTTGTCTTCAGTGGCACAAACTGGGCACAACATATTATGCACTAAAATGGCATATCAGTGGAAAATAGCAATATTCACACCATCCTCTGTGCATTAACCCCTTTGCGCACTATGACTTAATAGCACGTCATGGTGTGGGGGTTGATGTATGGAGCTCCATACGCTGCAGGTGTCGGCTGTGTATTACAGCTGACACCCAGGACTAACAAACAGGAACAGCGATCGTGCGGTTACAAAAGCCTGTAAAAATAACAATATACTGCAATACATTAGTATTGCAGTATAATGTACCAGCGATCCAATGATCGCTGGTTCAAATCCCCTAAGGGGACTAATAAAATGTGTATAAGAATTAAAGTTATAAGTAGTGAGAAAGAAAAAAGTTTAATTGGTATCGCTACGTCCGTAAAAGGCCGAACTATTACAATATACCATTATTTAACTTGCACGGTGAACACCGTAAAAAACATAAATAATTTAAACCGCCAAAATCTCTGTCGTTTTCGTTTTTATCGCACGGCGAAAGCTGTAAAAATGAAAGCCCCAAAAAATGGAATCAGATTTTTTTCCTATATTTTCCTATTTTTTTCAGTTTCCCAGTACATTCTACAATTCCTCCCGCAGGAAATAAGCCCTCACACCACTCTACTGACGGAAAAAGAAAAAAGTTATGGTTCTTGGAAGGAGGGGAGTGAAAAACGAAAATAAGAAAGCAAAAAATGGATCAGTCCTGAAAGGGTTAATTAATTTCCAATGAAAAAAAAACTTGTGGGGTATTTTCGTACTCGGGAGAAATTGCTTTACAAAAATTGGTTGTTTTTTTCTCCTTTATACCTTGTGAAAATGAGAAAACTCAACATTTTAGTGGAAAAAATTGTGATATTAATTCTCACGCCCTAATTCTAATAAATTCTGCAAAAGAACCGTGGGGTCTAAAGGCTCACTATACCCCTAGAAAAATTCCTTGAGGGGGGTTTCCAAAATGGGGTAACTTGGGGGGTTTCCACTGTTTTGGTCCAACAAGGGCGTTGCAAACGCAGCATGGCACCGAAAAACAATCCAGCAAAATCCGTTCTCCAAAATCCAAATGGCGCTCCTTCCCATTTGAGCGCTGCCATGGGTCTAATCAGCAGTTTATTACCACATATGGGGTATTGCCGTAATCAGGAGAAAATGCTTTACAAATGTTGTCATTCTTTTTTTCCTTTATTCCTTGTAAAAATGTCTATGCTTTTTCAGAAAAAAATCTATTCTCATTTTCACTGCCTAATTCCACTAAATTCTGCAAAAAAACCTGTGTGGTCAAAATGCTAACTATACCCCTAGATAAATTCCTTAAGAGGTGTAGTTCCAAAATGGGGTAACTTTTTGGGGGTTACCCCTGTTTTGGTCCCTCCAGGGTGTTGCAAACACGACATGCCACCTAAAACCAATCTAGTAAAATCTGTGCTCCAAAATCCAAATGGCGCTCCTTCCCTTCTGAGCCCTGCTGTGGTTCCAATCAGCAGTTTATTACCACATATGGGATTTTGCTGTAATCAGGAGACATTGCTTTACAAATGTTGTAGTGCATTTTCGTTATTATTCCTTGTAAATATTAAAATTTCTATGTTTTTTCAGAAAAAAAGTAGATTTTCATTTTTACAGACTAATTCTAATAAATTTAGCGAAAAACCTGTGTGGTCAAAATGCTAACTATACCACTAGATAAATTCCTTGAGGGGTGTAGTTTCTAAAATGGGTTAACTTTTGGGGTGTTTCCACTGTTTTGGCACCACAAGACCTCTTCAAACCTGACAAGGTGCCTAAAATATATTCTAAAAAAAAGGAGGCCCAAAATCCACTGGGTGCTCCTTTGCTTCTGAGTCCTGTATTTCAGTCCATTACCACTCTAGGGCCACATGTGGGATATTTCTAAAAACTGCAGAATCTGGGCAATAAATATTGAGTTGCATTTCTCTGGTAAAACCCTTTGTGTTACAAAAAAAAATGTATTAGAAAATGAATTTCGGCAACAAAAATAAAATGTTGAAATTTCACCTCTACATTGCTTTAATTCCTGTGAAACGCCTAAAGGGTTAAAACATTTTGTGAATACTGATTCAAATACCTTGAGGGGTGAAGTTTTCAAAATGGGGTGACTTCTGGAGATTTTCTAATATATAAGGCCCTCAAATCCACTTCAGAACTGACCTGGTCCCTGAAAAAATGGCCTTTTGAAATTTTCTTTAAAATATGAGAAATTGCTGCTAAAGTTCTAAGCCTTGTAACGTCCTAGAAAAATAAAAGGACGTTCAAAAAACAATGCAAACATAAAGTTCACATATGTGAAATGTTAGCTAGTAACTATTTTGTGTGGTATTACATTCTGTTTTACAAGCAGATACGTTTAAATTTAGAAAAATGCTTATTGTTGTACATTTTTTCTAAATTTTGGTGTTTCTCAGAAATAAATACCAAAATTATCGACCAAATTTTTTCATTAACATAAAGTACAACATGTCACGAGAAAAGATTCTCAGAATCGCTTGGATAGGTAAAAGCATTCCAACGTTATTACCACATAAAGTAACACGTCAGATTTGAAAAAATCGGCTGTGTCCTGTAGGCCAAAACAGGCTTGGTCCTGAAGGGGTTAAGGCACTAGACTCTTGCTCCCAGAGCTTGCATCATTTTTGCTAATGTTCCCGTCTCTCCATTTTAGAAATACTTATGCCTTATGTCTTTCATTTAAAATAGCAAAGAGACCCTGCACTTTCTTAACGAGTTATGGTAATATTCTATTATTCATTATCAATAGGGAAAGGAGGTATGCGGTCTGTGACAAAAAAAAATTGTCTTATATCCCAGCAATTTTTCTCTTAAACTTCTCTTTTTGTTTAATTCTATTTGGTCTTATATTGAAATTAATACTGAGAAATATATAAACAATCCTTCTATATGTTTTTCCCGGAGAGCAGCCAATTCCCCATTACTTCTCACAATCCTGTGTCTTTAAGACAACCGGCAGCTGCAGGAGCATCCCCCCTCAGCCCTGTCTGTAGTAGGACACGCAGGTAATTAAGCTCCACCCCTTAACCGCTCACAGCTTAAAATAGATCAGAAGGAAATTAACTCCCATGTTCTCAACAGGATTTCTTCAAGACTGTTTCTTTCAGAAACATGCAGAAAATTAGAATTAGAAAACTAACAGATACAACATTCCACGTAACATTATTCAAGTAAGATGTATTTGTCAGCACTAACCATGGATGGATAAAAAAAGGTGGTAATGTGCATAGAGCCAGGAGTTTTGTTAGATCAGAAAAGGGGAGTTTTTTTGACAGAATTAGAGATTACAGGGTAGTTTCACACCTTTACTCTCCTTGTGTGGGTGCTACAAATCAATAGGGAATCAGAAAAAAATGTCCTCACATGGCTGATTACATCACTGGGCACACATTTTAGAATGCCGCTTGAGCAATGCACATTGTTTCTCTGCAGAATAGTACGTTCCTAGCAGAGTCAAGGTCATTAAAATATTTGGACACCTGCCTTGATCTCATTTCATAGCTGGCAATCCCCAAATCATTTTTGGAACATTTTATACTGATGTCCCCATACACTCTGAATACAAATGCAGACAAAATTACTGGATACTGACAGTAAATTGGGGCCGCTGACTTCATTACTAATAAATGGAATTTATCACAATAAAGAATATTGCCTGTAGCCGTTGAAATTGTCTATAAATTCCAATGGAGATGATATATTTATTTAAACAGAACTCAATAGTAAACTTCAATTTTACATCAGAATGAATATATAATTGGAAAATATAACGTTAGTTTAAAAAAAAGATTTATTTGGAGAAAGGGACTTTGTAGAACAAACTAAACATATACTGACCAATACTTTCCTTGTTCACTCCCTAATTGCTATTTGAGACTACTCTGGGAATGCAACCTAGGAATTTACTGTACAAATTCCATACCCCCTTGATGGACGTTTTAAGGGGAAGATTGCAAAATACCTTAAAAACCCCCTCCCAATACAATTAGACCTTTGACCCACCCTAGCCAAATCCAATAGGGACACAGCGGGTCCACACCCCTGACTCAAGGCCGGACCGTGACAATTAGCTTATGTCATAGGCCCCACTGACACTCCACTACCAGACGCCATCGCAGCATTAGACGTATACCAACTGGTGCAAGAGGTCACACCACAGGAAAATCGACAACTAGAGATCTTCCAAGGTCTGCATGCAATTTCTGCATGATTGAACACAATGCTGCCAGGTTTTACACAACTAACGCTTGTTCATCTTCTTCCTTCAGTTCAAGAATCTGCTCTGATTGTCGCATCAGGATCGTCTCTGACCCTGCCAACACCGCCTGGATACAGTGGAGGTCTTAAGATGTGTCATGAATTTCTAGCCTTTTCCACCATACAGATCGAGCAAAAAGTACTTTGTATCACTTTTGTCTAGAGAGGCTCTTGCCTGGCCCACTCTACTATGGGAAGGCAATGATCTATCGATAGATATCCTGTCGGTCAGCCTTCTGCATTTAAAACGGTGTTTAAAGAATCAGGTCAGTCTTCATCTGCAGCATCAGCACTCTTGCGACAGATTAATAAAGTAATTTTATTCATTGCCCAGTACGCAATACATTTGGACTCCGGTATCTGATTTTGTCTAGAATAATGAGGCAATAGTTGTAACTTCCTGGGAGGGGTTGATAAAGACTAAGGTTACATAGTTACATAGTTACATAGTTACATAGTTAGTACGGCTGAAAAAAGACACATGTCCATCAAGTTCAACCAAGGGACGGGAAAAGGGAAGGAAAGATTTCTACACATAGGAGCTAATATTTTTTTGTTCTAGGAAATTATCTAACCCTTTTTTAAAGCCATCTACTGTCCCTGCTGTGACCAGCTCCTGCGGTAGACTATTCCATAGATTCACAGTTCTCACGGTAAAGAAGGCTTGTCGCTTCTGCAGCTTGAACCTTTTTTTCTCCAGACGGAGGGAGTGTCCCCTTGTTTTTTGAGGGGGTTTTACAAGGAACAGGATTTCGCCATAGTTTTTGTATGTGCCATTAATATATTTATATAAGTTAATCATGTCCCCCCTTAGTTTTCTTTTTTCAAGGCTAAATAGGTTTAATTCTTTCAATCTTTCCTCATAACTTAAATTCTCCATGCCCCTAATTAGCTTCGTTGCTCTTCTTTGTATTTTTTCCAACTCCAGGGCATTCTTTCTATGAACTGGAGCCCAGAACTGAACTGCATATTCTAGATGAGGCCTCACTAATGCTTTGTAAAGGGGTAATATTACATCCCTGTACCGTGAGTCCATGCCTCTTTTAATACACGACAATATCCTGCTGGCCTTTGAAGCAGCTGATTGACACTGCATGCTGTTATTGAGTTTATGATTTACAAGTACACCCAGATCCTTCTCAACAAGTGAATCCGCCAGTGTAGCTCCCCCTAGGACATATGATGCATGCAGGTTGTTGGTACCCAGATGCATAACTTTACATTTATCTACATTAAACTTCATCTGCCAAGTGGACGCCCAAACACTCAGTTTGTTTAAATTTGCCTGCAATTCATGAACATCTTCCATAGACTGAACAATATTACATAGCTTGGTGTCATCTGCAAAAATAGAAATAGTGCTATTAATCCCATCTTCTATATCGTTAATAAATAAGTTGAATAATAGTGGTCCCAGCACTGAACCCTGGGGTACACCACTTATTACCGGGGACCATTCAGAGTAGGAATCATTGACCACAACTCTCTGGATACGGTCCTTGAGCCAATTCTCAATCCAATTACAAACTATGTTTTCTAAACCTATAGTCCTTAATTTACCCATTAGGCGTCTATGGGGGACAGTGTCAAATGCCTTTGCAAAGTCCAAAAACACTAAATCCACAGCGGCCCCTCTGTCTAGACTTCTGCTCACCTCTTCATAAAAACAGATTAGGTTAGTTTGACAACTTCTGTCCTTAGTAAAACCGTGCTGGCTGTCACTTATAATGCTATTTATTGTCACATAATCCTGTATATAGTCCCTCAATAGCCCCTCAAACATTTTCCCCACGATGGATGTTAAGCTTACTGGTCTATAATTACCCGGGGAAGACCTAGAGCCCTTTTTGAAAATAGGCACCACATTTGCCCTGCGCCAGTCCCTTGGCACTATACCAGTCACTAGAGATTCTCTGAATATTATGAAAAGGGGGACAGAAATAACTGAACTAAGCTCTTTAAGAATTCTAGGGTGTAACCCATCTGGTCTCGGGGCCTTGTGCACATTTATTTTATTTAATTTAGCTTGCACCATATCTACATTCATCCAATTCATTATATCAACTGATATATTAACAGCACTGGCACCGGCTACATCAGCTGCTCTTTCTTCTGTTGTATATACAGAGCTAAAGAACCCATTTAGTAACTCTGCCTTCTCTTGATCCCCTGTGATCAACTCCCCATTACCACTATCTAGGGGTCCTACATGTTCAGACCTTGGCTTTTTAGCATTTATATACGTGAATAATTTTTTGGGGTTTGTTTTACTATCCTTGGCCACCTGCCTTTCATTTTGTATTTTTGCTAATTTTATTACATTTTTACAGATTTTATTAAGCTCTTTATATTTTACAAAGGCTACAGCTGTACCCTCAGATTTGTTTTTTTTTTAAATGCCCTTTTTTTGTCATGTATTGCCCCTTTCACAGAAGGTGTAAGCCATGTGGGGTTTAATTTGAGTCGTTTATACTTGTTACCTATAGGAATAAATTTTGCACTATAATAACTCAAAGTAGATTTGAAAATCTCCCATTTATCATTTGTCCCATTATATGACATTAGTTCTTCCCAGTCCATATCCTGAATTACCGCCCTCATCCTGGAGAAATTGGCTTTCTTAAAATTAAATGTTTTTGCCCTCCCAGCCTGCGTTTGTTTTTTACAGTATAGGTAAAATGTAACTATATTGTGATCACTGTTACCGAGGTTTTCACGAACATTGACATTCCCAACAAGATCTGCATTATTAGAAATGACCAGATCCAACAGAGCTTCACCTCTAGTCGGGTCTTCCACAAACTGGCCCATAAAATTTTCCTGCAACAGGTTGAGGAAATGTCTCCCCTTTGCAGTTGAAGCTGAACCATGACACCAATTAATATCCCGGAAATTAAAATCTCCCATTATCACTACAGTACCCGCCTGTGCAGCCCGCTCCATTTGTTTATATAGCTGAACTTCCATCTCCTCAGTTATATTGGGGGTCTATAGATTACACCAAAAGTAATTTTTTCAGTGTTTACCTACCTTTCTAGTTCCACCCACAAGGTTTCAACCTCCTCACAGTATTCACCCACTATTGTCTCTTTCACACTCGCCTTCATATCATTTCTCACATACAGACATACACCACCACCTTTCCTATTTGTCCTGTCTTTCCGAAAAAGTGTAAAACCCTGTAGATTTACAGCCCAGTCATGTGAAGAGTCCAGCCATGTTTCAGCAACACCAACTATATCTATATTTTCTTCCAGTATCAAGGCCTCCAGCTCCCCCATTTTGCTTGCTAGACTTCTGGCATTTGTGAAAATACACTTTAACTTGCCTGTCAGTTTTTCACTTTTATTATCAGAAATGTGATTTGACATTATTTGGGCCTTTTTATTTACACTGATGTTTTGTAACGAAAGGATCTCCTTATCTTGTAGTCTAGTCCTCTCCCCACATTCTGTTTCTCCCCCCACCAATATAGTCTGACCCCTCTCTAACCTGGCTACCCCTTTTTTTTCTACATTGACCTCCCTCCTCAGCCCTAGTTTAAATACTCCACCACCCCAGCTAGAATTCTCTCCCCCAGCACAGCGGACCCCCTTACATTTAGGTGCAAATCATCTGAAGAATACAGTTTGTATCCCAATGAAAAGTCAGCCCAGTGCCCAGTGCTCTAGGTTGAGGTTGGAGGTTGAGATTTACCATTTACCCTGGATAATTTGATGTCATTAGCCACTAGTATTGAAACATAATCAGGGTACAGTCTAAATAAGCCAGGTAACTTCTCTGTCTAGTCTTAGTAGGGGAGGCTTCCCTAGGCGAGAGTTCTACTCCTCAAAGCAGATAATTACTTTCTCTGTCAGCGGTCTACCCAAAGCATCAACTTGATGCCTTCCTTGATTCTGTGTCTGCTGAAAATTTCATTGACTATGCCAGGATTGAACAAAACCCCATTCCGCTGCAAACTCTGCTTAAACCACTCTACATTTCTTCCATGGATGGCAAAGTGTTACCTGGTGCCATTCAGTCTGTCGCTATTCCTTGGATTCTGCGTGTGAGTGCACTTTATGAGGAAATAATTTATTTTTAGGTCATTCAAAGGTCTGTCAGTCCTCTCCTCCTGGGTCTGCTGTGGTTACATCTACATTCAACTGCTATTGACTGGTTGTCTGCAGATATCCTACTTTGGGGTCCTGCATTTTTCCCTAAATGTGTACACTCTGTCAAACCTCTTGTAACAGTGCCCTCTCCCTTCTGTTTCGAAACCTTGCTGGTTCTTCTGGAAAGCTATGCTGCTGGGTTTTCTGGAAAACTATTAGGGTAAGGCCACACAGTGCAGTCACGCTGCGTTTATGTTGCCTTTTTAAATTGCAGCAAGTCATTTTTCAATAGAAGTCAATGGTGAAATTGTTGTTATGGACAGACTGCTGCTATTATATTTCAATGTGTTTTTGTGCAGTTAACTGGATCCTCTTAATGTCCGAACGCATGCAGTTAATGACCGCGCTGCCAAAGTTGTTGCTGAACTGCTTGCGTTTTTTCTAACAGTTCTGCAATGCATTGTAATGAACTATATACAGGAAGCACCTAACAAACTTCAACACGGTTGAAAACTATGTCCATCAATTATTTCATTTAACCGAATGAGGACCAAGCTCATTTTGGCCTTCAGGACCAGACCCATTTTTTCAAATGTAACATGTGTCACTTTATGTGGTAATAACTTGGGAATGCTTTTACCTATCAAAGCGATTCTGAGACTGTTTTCTCGTGACTTATTGTACTTTATGATAGTGGAAAAATTTGGTCGGAAAATTCAATATTTATTAGTGAAAAACACCAAAATGTAGTGAAAAATTTCAAAAATTAGCATTTTTCTAAATTTAAATGTATCTGCTTGTAAGACAGATAGTAATACCACACAAAATTGTTGCTAATTAACATCCCCCACATGTCTACTTTAGATTGGCATCGTTTTTTGAACATCCTTTTATTTTTCTAGAATATTACAAGGCTTAGAACTTTCAAAAGGCTATTTTTACATAGGCCAGTTCAGTTGTGAAGCGGCTTTTAGGGCCTTATATATTAGTAACCACCAATAAGTCACCCCATTTTAAAAACTTCACACCTCAAAGTATTCAAAACAGCATTTAGAACGTTTCTTAACCCTTTAGACGTTTCACAGGAATTAAAGCAACGTAGAGATGAAATGTTCAAATTTCATTTTTTTTTGCAGAAATTAATTTTTAATCAATTTTTTTTGTAACACAGAAGGTTTTACCAGAGAAATGCAACTCAATATTTATTGTCCAGATTCTGAAGTTTTTAGAAATATCCCACATGTGGCCCTAGTGTGCTAATGGACTGAAGCCCCGGGCCTCAGAATCAAAGGAGCACCTAGTGGATTTTGGGCCTCCTTTTTATTAGAAAATATTTTAGGCACCATGTCAGGTTTGAAGGGCTCTTGCGGTGCCAAAACACTGGAAATCCCCCAAAAGTTACCCCATTTTGGAAACTACACCCCTTAAGGAAATTATCTAGGGGTATAGTTAGCATTTTGACCCCGCATGTTTTTTGCAGAAATTATTGAAATTGGGCCGTGAAAATGAAAATCTACATTCTTTCAAAGAAAATTTAGGTTTAGCTAATTTTTTCTAATTTCCACAAGGACTAAAAGAGAAAAAGCACTGCAACATATGTAAAGCAATTTCTCCCGGATAAAACAATACCCCATATGTGGTAATATATGCGGTTGTTTGGACACACGGCGGAGCTTAGAATGGAAAGAGTGTCATTTGGCTTTTGGAGCTCAAACTTTGAAAATGACAAAAAAGTTACTCCATTGAGAAAACTACACCCCTTGAGGAATCCATAAAGGCGTGTAGTGAGCATTTTGACCCCACAGGTGTTTCATAGATTTTATTAGAATTGGGCAGTGAAAATAAAAAAAAACCTTTTTCTTCAATAAGACGTAGTTTTAGCTCAACATTTTTCATTTTCTCAACAAATAAAGGAAAAAAAGAACTCCCAACACTTGTAAAGCAATTTCTCCCGAGTACGGCAAAACCCCATATGTGGTCATAAACTGCTGTTTGGGCACACAGTAGGGCTCAGAAGGGAAGGAGCGCCATTGGCTTTTGGAGTACAGATTTTGCTGCATTTTGTTTCTGGCCGCTATGTCGCATTTGCTCTCTAATTATTATGCTGTGTTTCCCGGTTTTAGAAACACCCTACATGTGGCCCTAATCTTTTGACTGGCTTAGGAGTGAAAGAGCACAATGTAAAATTGAGGTCTAATTTGGCGACTTACACAGTATTGGTTCACAATTGCAGAGGCTCTTATGTGAAATAATAAAAGAAACCCCTGACAAGTGACCCCATTTTGGAAACTGCACCCCTCAAGGCATTTATTAAGGGGTGTAGGGAGCATTTTCACCCCACAGGTCTTTTCCATAAATGATTGTGCTGCGGAAGATGCAAATTAAATTTTTTCCCTAGATATGCCAATTCAGTGTCAAATATGTCATGCACAGCTTGTGCCACTGGGGACACACACACCAAAAATTAACCCCTTCAGGACCCAGCCTGTTTTGGCCTTCAGGACACAGCCGATTTTTTCAAATCGGACATGTGTTACTTTATGTGGTAATAACATCGGAATGCTTTACCTATCCAAGCGATTCTGAGATTGTTTTCTCATGGCATGTTGTACTTTATGTTAGTGAAAAAATTTGGTCAATAATTTTGGTATTTATTTCTGAAAAACACCAAAATTTAGAAAAAATTTGCAAAAATTAGCATTTTTCTAAATTTAAATTTATCTGCTTGTAAAAAAGATAGTAATACCATGCAAAATAGTTACTAGTTAACATTTTTCATATGTCTACTTTATGTTTGCATCATTTTTTGAACGTTCTTTTATTTTTCCAGGACGTTACAAGGCTTAGAACTTTAGCAGCAATTTCTCATATTTGAAAGAAAATTTCAAAAGGCCATTTTTTCAGGGACCAGTTCAGTTCTGAAGTGGCTTTGAGTGCCTTTTATATTAGAAAGTCCCCAGAAGTCACCCTATTTTGAAAACTGCACCCCTCAAGGTATTTGAATCAGCATTCACAAAGTGTTTTAACCCTTTAGGCGTTTCACAGGAATTAAAGCAATGTAGAGGTGACATTTACAAATTTTATTTTTTTTGCCGAAATTCATTTCTAATACATTTTTTTTGTAACACAGAAGGTTTTACCCGAGAAATGCAACCCAATGTTTTATTACCCAGATTCTGTAGTTTTTAGAAATATCCCACATGTGGCCCTAGTGTGCTAATGGACTGAAACACAGGCCTCAGAAGCAAAGGAGCACCCAGTGGATTTTGGGCCTCCTTTTTTTTAGAATATATTTTAGGCACCTTGACAGGTTTGAAGAGGTCTTGTGGTGCCAAAACAGTGGAAACACCCCAAAAGTAACCCCATTTTTGAAACTACACCTCTCAAGGAATTTATCTAGTGGTATAGTTCGCATTTTGACTACATATGTTTTTCGCTAAATATATTGGAATTAGTCTGTAAAAATGAAAATCTACTGTTTTTCTGAAAAAACAGAAATTTTTAATATTTACAAGGAATAACGGAGAAATTGCACCCCAACATTTGTAAAGCAATGTCTCCCGATTACGACAATACCCCATATGTGATAATAAACTGCTGATTGGACCCACAGCAGGGCTCAGAAAGGAAGGAGCGCCATTTGGATTTTGGAGCACAGATTTTGCTGGATTGGTTTTCGGTGCCATGTCGCGTTTGCAACGCCCTGGAGGGAGCAAAACAGGGGAAACCACCCAAAAGTGACCCCATTTTGGAAATTACACCTCTCAAGGAATTTTTCTAGGGGTATAGTTTGCATTTTGACCTCACAGGTTTTTTGCTAAATATATTGGAATTAGTCTGTAAAAATGAAAATCGACTGTTTTTCTGAAAAAACATAGAATTTTTTTATATTTACAAGGAATAACAGAGAAAATGCACCCCAACATTTGTAAAGCAATGTCTCCCGATTACGGCAATATGTGGTAATAAACTGCTGATTGGACCCACAGCAGGGCTCAGAAGCGAAGGAGCGCTATTTGGATTTTGGAGCACAGATTTTGAAGGAATGGTTTTCAGTGCCATATCGCGTTTGGAAACGCCCAAAGTTACACCATTTTGGAAACACCCCTCAAGGAATTTTTCTAGGGGTATAGTGAGCATTTAGACCCCATGGGTCTTTTGCAGAATTTTTTAGAATTAGGCTGTGAATATTAATATCACTATTTCTTTTCCACTAAAATTTTACAAAGAAAAATCTAATTGTTAAAATAAAAATTGTTTTGTTTCACCACATTCTGAGAGCCGTAACTTTTTTATTTTTCGGTTGATTGAGCAGTGGGAGGTCTTATTTTTTGCAAGACGAGCTGTCGTTTTTATTGGTACCATTTTTTTGGTACATAAAAAGTGATCCAAAAGTTGTATTTCATATTTTTTTTAGAGCTAAATTGACAAAAAAAAACAGCGATTGTGGCGGTTTAAATTATTTAAAGTTTTTTACGGGGTTCACCGTGCGAGTTAAATAATGGTATATTGTAATAGTTCGGCCTTTTACAGACGTAGCGATACCAATTTTGTTTCATTTTTTACATTACTTTAGAAGAAAAATGGGAAAAGTTTTTTTTTTTAACTTTAAAATTTTTCTTTCTCACTGCCACCCGCCGGCACGGCCCCCCCCCTATGGCCGGGGGCTCCGCTAGCAGCTGCTATGGCTGCTACAGCGCGACGCCACTGAAGGGGTTGTTCCTACAAAAGTCATGAATCCCCTATCCACAGGATAGGGGATACATGTGTGATCGCTGGGACGCCCAGCGATAAGGAGAACAGGAGACCGAAAGTCCCCCGAAGTTCTCCATGACAAACCTTAGACTTCCGGGGTTTGTCTGCAGCTCCATAGAAATTACTTGTGCACTGGTCGCGCTTGTGCGCATGCGTGACCACCGCTCCTTTCATTTTTATTGAACTTCGCAGACGCCGGAAGTCCGAGGTTTGTCATGGAGAACTTGGGGGACTTTCGGTCCCCCGTTCTCCTTATCGCTGCCAGCGATCACACATGTATCCCCTATCCTGTGGATAGGGGATGCATGTCTTTTGTAGGACAAACTATAGGCTGTTTTTTTTTTTGGGGGGGAGGGTCTGTATGGCGTTATCTACAGGGGGTGGTTCTGTATGGTGTTATCTACAGAGAGGTCTGTATGGCGTTATCTACAAGGGGGGGTCTGTATGGCGTTATCTACAGGGGGGACTGTATGGCGTTATCTACAGGGGGGGTCTGTATGGCGTTATCTATAGGGGGGTCTGTATGGCGATATCTACAGGGGGTCTGTATGGCGTTATCTACAGGGGGATGTCTGTATGGTGTTATCTACAGGGGGATGTCTGTATGGCGTTATCTACTGGGGGATGTCTGTATGGCATTATCTACAGGGGGATGTCTGTATGGCGTTATCTACAGGGGGATGTCTGTATGGCGTTATGTAAAGGGGGGGCTGTATGGCATTATCTACAGGAGGGCTGTATGGCGTTATCTACAGGGGGGATTTGGGTCTGTAAGACGTTATCTACAGGGGGGCTGTAAGGCGTTATCTACAGGGGGCTGTGTATGGCGCTATCTACAGTGAACTATGTATGGTGCTATCTATAGGGGGCGCTGTGTGGTAGAATCTATAGGGAGGCACTATCTCAAGGGGGGGTTGTGTGATACCCAGCAAAGGGGGGGGGGCCCCAGACATAAGTTTGCTATGGGGCCCAGTCTTTCCTAGTTACGCCCCTGATTAGTCCCCTTATGGGACTTGAACCAGCGATCATTGGATCGCTGGTGCAATATACTGCAATACTAATGTATTGCAGTATATTGTTATTTTTACAGGCTTCTATAACCGCACGATCGCTGTTCCTGTCTGTTAGTCCTGGGTGTCAGCTGTAATACACTGCCGACACCCGCAGCGTATGGAGCGGGCTCAGCACGTGAGCCCGCACCATACATCAACCCCCGCACCATGACATGCTATTAAGTCATAGTGCGCAAAGGGGTTAATGCACAGCGGATGGTGTGAATATTGCTATTTTCCACTGGTATGCCATTTTAGTGCACAATATGTCGTGCCCAGTTTGTGCCACTGAAAACAAATACCTCATAAAACGTTAAGCGGATTCTGGCGATGAAAAATATGTGGGCGCAAACTGCTGTTTGGGCACGCTGCAGGGCTCAGAAAGGAGGGACGCCATTTTGCTTTTGAAGTGCAGATTTTGCTTGGTAGTAGTTCTGTTTGGGGTTTTGCTGGTGTTTCAGTTTATAATTTGGGGGCATATGTAATATGTGTGTAGTACATCAGGGCATATTAAGAGGGTATAATAATGCGATAAATAAATAATAATTCATAGATATGTGCCCGGTGTCGCACTGATATATGGCGCCCGATCTTATTCGCTTTTTGAACTCTCTGCACATTTTGCATCACCATATTCTGAGAGCCAGAACTTTTTTATTTTTTCACCACCGGAGCTGTGTGAGGGCTTATTTGTTGCGGGACAGTCTGTAGTTTTCATTGGTACCATTTCAGTTTACATGCGATTGTTTTGATCACTTTTTATTCCATTTTTTTGTAAGCCGGGTGACCAAAAACAAGCAATTGCGGGTCGGTACATTTATGGCGATACCATATGTACACTACCATTCAAAAGTTTGCGGTCACCCAGACAATTTTGTGTTTTCCATGAAAACACACTTATATTTATCAAATGAGTTGCAAAATGACTAGAAAATATAGTCAAGACATTGACAAGGTTATAAATAATGATTTTTATTTGAAATAATAATTTTCTCCTTCAAACTTTGCTTTCGTCAAAGAATGCTCCATTTGCAGCAATTACAGCATTGCAGACCTTTGGCATTCTAGTTGTTAATTTGCTGAGGTAATCGGGATAAATTTCACCCCATGCTTCCAGAAGCCCCTCCCACAAGTTGGATTGGCTTGATGGGCACTTATTGCGTACCATACGGTCAAGCTGCTCCCACAACAGCTCTATGGGGTTGAGTTCTGGTGACTGCGCTGGCCACTCCATTACAGATAGAATACCAGCTGCCTGCTTCTTCCCTAAATAGTTCTTGCATAATTTGGAGGTGTGCTTTGGGTCATTGTCCTGTTGTAGGATGAAATTGGCTCCAATCAAGCGCTGTCCACAGGGTATGGCATGGCGTTGCAAAATGGAGTGATAGCCTTCCTTATTCAAAATCCCTTTTACCTTGTACAAATCTCCCACTTTACCAGCATCAAAGCAACCCCAGACCATCACATTACCTCCACCATGCTTGACAGATGGCGTCAGGCACTCTTCCAGCATCTTTTTCCGTTGTTCTGTGTCTCACAAATGTTCTTCTGTGTGATCCAAACACCTCAAACTTCGATTCATCTGTCCATAACACTTTTTTCCAATCTTCCTCTGTCCAATGTCTGTGTGCTTCTGCCCATATTAATCTTTTCCTTTTATTAGCCAGTCTCAGCTATGGCTTTTTCTTTCCCACTCTGCCCTGAAGGCCAGCATCCCGGAGTCGCCTCTTCACTGTAGACGTTGACACTGGCGTTTTGCGGGTACTATTTAATGAAGCTGCCAGTTGAGGACCTGTGAGGCGTCTATTTCTCAAACTAGAGACTCTAATGTACTTGTCTTGTTGCTCAGTTGTGCAGAGGGGCCTCCCACTTCTCTTTCTACTCTGGTTAGAGCCTGTGTGTGCTGTCCTCTGAAGGGAGTAGTACACACCGTTGTAGGAAATCTTCAGTTTCTTGGCAATTTCTCACATGGAATAGCCTTCATTTCTAAGAACAAGAATAGACTGTCGAGTTTCACATGAAAGCTCTCTTTTTCTAGCCATTTTGAGAGTTTAAATCGAACCCACAAATGTAATGCTCCAGATTCTCAACTAGCTTAAAGGAAGGTCAGTTTTATAGCTCCTCTAAAGAGCAAAACTGTTTACAGCGGTGCTAACATAATTGCACAAGGGTTTTCAAGTGTTTTCTAATCATCCATTAGCCTTCTAACACAGTTAGCAAACACAATGTACCATTAGAACACTGAAGTGATGGTTGCTGGAAATGGGCCTCTATACACCTATGTAGATATTGCATTAAAAACCAGACGTTTGCAGCTAGAATAGTCATTTAGCACATTAACAATGTATAGAGTGTATTTCGGATTAATTTAATGTTATCTTCATTGAAAAAAACTGTGCTTTTCTTTAAAAAATAAGGAAATTTCTAAGTGACCCTAAACTTTTGAGCGCTAGTGTATATAGTTTTTTTTATGTTTTTCAGCGTTATCGCTATCGCAATAAAATCACTTTTTTATAAAATAATTTATTTTCTATGTCACCGTATTCTGAGAGCCGTAACTTTTTAGTCAAAAAAGCTGTGTAAGGGCTTGTTTTTTTGCGGGACGGGTTGTAGTTTTTATCGGTACTATTTTCGGGTACATGCGACTTTTTGATCACTTTTTATTCTCTTTTTTGGGAGGGGTGGTGACCAAAAAATAGCGATTCTGGTGTAGTTTTTTATTGATTTTTTTTGGGGTGTTCATCGTGCTGGAAAAATAACATTATAGCTTTATAGTTTGGGTCGTTACGAACGTAGCGATATCAAATATGTGTGCTTTTTTTAATGTGTTAATTTTTTTCCTATAATGAAAGTCTTATTATAGGAAAAAAAGCATTTTTTGTTTTTATAACATAACTTTTATTTTTACACTTTTTTTAAAACATTTTTATTACTTTTTTTTACTTTTTTTACTTGTCCCACTAGTGGACATTTAGACTTGCAGCTTTGATCGCTGCTAGAGTACATTACACTACCTACGTAGTGTAATGTATTCAGTCATTGTGACGCGACAGTCACACTGACTGGAAGCATCGGAGGATTGGCCGGAGGTTGCTCCTCTGAGGCTTCCGTACATGTCAACCCGGAGGTCATTGTCTGGCCTCCGATTGCCACAACAAGTATCGGCAGCCCCCACAATCACTTTGTGGGGGCTGCCGATGGGCTTCAAACCACATAAATGCGGCGAACGCAATCTGTCACCGCATTTATGGGGTTAATTGCCAAAATCAGGGGAAAGCTGACCTCCCGGTTCCCGGACACTGTCCGTTAAGACAGTGTGCGCCGGGAACTACTCCGCAACTGTACGTCTTGATGCGGAAAGCAAGCCCTCTGCAGGACGTACAGTTGCGGTGCAGCGCTTGAAGAGGTTAAAAGGGTTCTCCCGGGTATGGCGATGCCATATATGTGGAAGTAAACAGCTGTTTGGGCACGCTGTGGGGCTCAGAAGGGGGGGGGGGGCGCTATTTGGCTTTTAGAGCGTGGATTTTGCTTCGTAATAGTTTTGTTTGGAGTCTTACTGGTGTTTCCGTTTATAATGTGGAACATATGTGACCTGGGCAAAGTACATCAGGGGTATAGTCAGGTGGTATAATAATAAGGTAAAAGAAAAAAAAAGAAAAATCCATAGATGTGTGTTACGCTGTGACGAAATCCTTGCTGGGCAGGCCGGTGTCACACTGATAAATGTCCTTCCTTATCCCCCTTTTGGTCCACACTCCGCACCTTTGCAGTTCGGGGAATTTTGGTGGGAAGTGTTGTCCTGGTATAATACGGGCACCGTCGCTTCCAGCGTATATGTTTGGGCCCTCCCATTCCTGATTCCCTAATTTTAGTGCCTTGATAATTCGCCTCTTGAAACAGAAGAAATGTTCCCCTCGGGCTGCACAACTGGATATTTTTCTTTCCTGACTTATTGGAGTCTTAACTTATTTTATTTTTTCATAGACGTAGTGGTATGAGGGCTGTTTTTTTGCGGGACGAGCTGTAGTTATTATTGGTACCATTTTGTGGTACATGCGACTTTTTGATCACCTTTTATCCTTTTTTTGAGAGGCAAGGTGACAAAAAAACAGAAATTCTGCCATAGTTTTTTAGGTTTTTTCATACAGCGTTCACCATGTGTTATAAACTACATGTTACCTTTACTCTGCGGGTCAGTACGATTTCGGCGATACCTAATTTATAGCACTTTTTTATGTTTTACAACTTTTTGTACAATAAAATTACTTTTGTAAAGAGAATGTATTTTTTCTGTCGCCATAACTTTTTAATTTTTTCGTCGATGGAGCTGTATGAGGGCTTGTTTTTTGCGAGACGAGTTATAGTTTTTATAGGTATCATTTTTAGATACATGCGACTTTTTGATCACTTTTTATTTAAATTTTTGGAAGACAAAGTGACCAAAAAAAACAGCAATTATGGCAGTATGTTTTAGTTTTTTTTTACGGCGTTCACTGCACGGGATAAATAACATAATATTTTTATAGTTCAGGTAGTTACGGTTGCAGCGATACCAAATTTGTATGGTTTATTATTTTTTTTCAATAATAAATTACTTGATAAGGGAAAAAGGGGGAGATTGTGTTTTATTTTATTACTTGAAACTTTTATTGTATTTTTTACACTTTTTTTACACTTTTCTTTATTCCCACTAGGGGACTTGAAGATCCAACTGTTTGTTTGATGTTCTAATACATTGCACTATCTATGTAGTGCAATGTATTTGAACTGTCAGTTATTCACTGACAGCAAGACAATCAGGCCTAATCGGCTTCCGTAATGGCAGACAGGAGGCCATTGTTAGGCCTCCTGTTGCCTACCAATAGATCGGGGTGTCCGCTGTAACATACAGCGGACACCCACTGCTGATGACGCCGGCTCAGCTTCTGAGCTGGCGCTAACTTGCCGATGGTACCGGAAGCCTTTTAGGCCCCGCCCCCGAGCGGGGCATAGGAGGCTTCCGTTGCCGGCAGACCGGGAAGTAAGTATTAGGCCTCCGATCGCTTTTGCAGCCACCGGCAACCCAGCGATCACGTTGCTGGGGTGCTGGTGGCAAAAAACTCCTCACATGCTGCAATCTCTATTGAACGCAGCATCTGAGGGGTTAATCAGCCTGTTCAGATGCTAGCTCCTGTCCTGGCCGATACCTCAGGGTGCCAGCTGTAACATACAACTGGCACCTGGCGGTGACGGTGCAGGCTCAGCTCCTGTGCTAGCTCCATCTCCATCACGTACAGTAACGTGGAAAGGCGTTAAGACACCAGTTTCCATCACGTTACTTTATGTGATTGGGCGGGAAGGGGTTAAAAACACAACAGAACTGCAGATTACAGAGACAAAAAACGCATGCAGTTGACCACATGCGGTTTCCAAACGCAACAAAACCTCGTCAACGACGCACCGTGTGGCCTTACCCTAAAGAGTATGTTGATGTGTTTTGCAAACAGCATGTGGAGTAACTTCCAGCACATCGTCCATACGACTGTGCTATTTACCTTCTGCCTGGGGCCTGGAGCCTTCAGTGGTCGAGTGTATCCCTGGTCTTTGCCTGAAATGGAGGCAATCTCCCAGTACAACAAGGAACACCTAAAAAGAGAATTTGTCCAAAAATCTTCCTCTCCTGCTGTTTTGGTATGTTCTTTGTCCAAAACAAGGTCAGATCATTTAACCCCTTAGTGACCACCAATACGCCTTTTCACGTGAGTCACTAAGGGGCCTTAGGCTAGGCTGACGCCTTTTCAAGTTAGCCTAGTCTAAGTCGTGCAGGCTGGAGCCGGGGCTCAGCTGTCTGATGACAGCTGAGCTCCTGCTCCAACGCCCGCGATTGAAGTTTACTTAGATCGCGGCCGTTTAACCAGTTAAATGCCGCCATCAATAGCGACTGCGGCATTTAACTTTGTTTACAGAGGGAGTGAGCTCCCTCTGTCACCCATCGGCGGCCCGCAAATGCAATCGCGGGTCTCCGATGGGTTGTCATGGCAGCTGGGGGCTTGATAAAAGCCCCCAGGTCTGCCCTGGACATATGCCTGTTAGGACGCACCGGAGGCACGTCCTAACAGATTGCCTGTCAGATTTACACTGACAGGCAATAATGCTCTGGTATACGAAGTATACTAGAGCATTATAGCAGTGATCTGAAGATTGCACAGTAAAGTCCCCTAGTGGGACTAGTGAAATAAATAATAAATGTGACATAAAGATGAATAATAAAAATTACAGTAAAAAAATAAATAAAACCATTTTTTTCAATAAAAAGTGTTTTTATTTAGTACAAGTGTAAAAAATAAATAAAAGTACACATATATGGTATCGCCGTGACCATTGCCCCCCAAAAAGTCATAATAAAAATGAATCAATAAGTCCCATGCACCCCAAAACAGTACCAATCAAAACTACGTCTCGTCCCGCAGAAAACAAGCCCAAAAAATCACTACATTGTAGGAAAAATAAAAAAGTTACGGCTCTTGGAAAGCAACGATGCAAAAACAAATAATTTTAGTTCAAAAGTGTTTTTATTGTGCAAAAGTCGTAAAACATAAAAAACCTCTACATATGTGATATCGCCGTAATCGTACCGACCCATAGAATAAAGGTAACATGTTATTTACGTCGCACAGTGAACGGCGTCAATTTAAAAACGCATAGAACAATGGTGGAATTTCAGTTTTTTTTTATAATCTCCTCAAAAAAAGTTAATAAAAAAATGATATGTACCCTAAAATGGTGCTATTAAAAAGTACAACTAATGCCGCAAAAAACAAGTCCTCACACAGCTATGTAGACGAAATAATAAAAAAGTTATAGCTCTTTGAAAGCGCCTATAGAAAAACGAATAAAATAGCTTGGTCATTAGGGCCTAAAATGGGCTGGTCACTAAGGGGTTAAAAAAATTACCATAAATAATAAATATCTAAAAAAAAAAACAACATCAAAGATCAAATGCCGATTGCAAATGCAAAAATAAGTCAATCGTAAGGTTTCTACAGGGGATGATCCCAGGGTTAAATCCAAATGCATCAATATACATATATCAAACCTAATAAAATATTGTTGCTACGACAAACTAATATATAGAAATTGAAAAATCTTTATTAAAGTGATTAAAAACAGATTTACAATACGACTTGAAAAGAATCCACAAGTCTAAAGGAAGAATAGGACAACTCGCTGCGTTGCTCACTGAAATGGTAACAATGATATTGAACCCCAAACATGACCAAGTCTGTACATAATTAATAGTGTATAGGTGTCAAATGGCATAAGTAAGAGAATATACACAAATTGGTTTTCACAAAGTTTGCTGCTTTAGTGTTTTTAGATCTGATAGTCAGCTGTTTCTATGTTATACTGAAGTACAACTATAAGCATTTCATACGTTTATGCAAAGACTCAATATTTACAGTGTTGACCCTGCTTTTTCAAGAATTCTGCAATTCACTCTGGCATGCTGGATATCAGCTTCTGGGCCAAATTCTGACTTATGGCAACTCATTTAGTGCTTGGAGTTTATCACAATTTCTTTGTTTTTGTTTGTCTACCCACTTTTTGAGATTTCACGACAGGTTCTCAATGGGTTTAAGATCTGGGGAGTTTCCTGGCTATAGACCCAAAATGTCAATGTTTTGTTCACCGAGCCACTTAGTTATCACTTTTGCCTTGTGATATGGTGCTCCATCATGCTGGAAAATAGCATTGTTCTTTACCAAATTGCTCCTGGATCGTTGGGAGAAGTTGCTTTTGAAGGATGTTTAGATACCATTCTTTATTCATGGAAGTGTTCTTAGGCAAAATTGTGAGTGAGCCCACTACCTTGGATAAAAAGCAACCCCACACATGAATGGTCTCAGGATGCTTTACTGTTGGCATGACACAGGACTCATGGTAGTGCTTACCTTTTCTTTTCCAGACAATCATTCTACCAGATGTCTCAAACAGTCTGAAGAGGGCTTCATCAGAGAAAATAACTTTACCCTAGTCCTCTGAAGTCCAATCCCTGTACTTCCTGCAGAATGTCAGTCTATCCTTGATATTTTTCTTGGAGGGAAGTGGCTTCTTTGCTGCCATTTTTAACACCAGGACAGCCTCCAGAAGTCTTTGCCTCACTGTGCGTTCAGATGCACTGTCACCTGCCATACCTGAGCAAGCTCTGCATTGTTGTTGAAATCGATCCCGTAGCTGAATCCTCTTTAGGAGACAGTTCCGGCAAATGCTGGACTCTCTTGGGCGCCCTGAAGCCTTCTTTACCGCAATTTAACCTCTCTCCTTGAAATTCTTGATGATCCGATAAATGGCTGATTTAGGGGCAATCTTACAATAAGGAATGTCCTTGCCTGTAAATCCTTTTTGATGCAAAGCAATGATGACTGCATGTGTTTACTTGGAGGTAACCATGGTTAACAGAAGAAGACAATGATTTCAAGCACCATCCCACCTTTAAAGCAACCAGTCTGCTCTTATAATTCAATCAGCATGACAGAGTTATATCAGCCGCCGTGTCCTCTTTAACACTTTCTCTTGAGCTCACTAAGATCACTGAAATTATGTTGGCAAGTCATTTTGTGGCAGGGCTGAAATGCAGTGGAAATGGGGTTTTTGTGAGTCAGTTAATTTTCATGGTAAGGAATGACTTTTCAATTAATTGCAATTCAACTGAAAACTTTCTGAAAACCAAAATTTGTGTCAGTCTCAAAACTTTTGGCCAGGACTGTACAGTACGAGGATATTGGGTGCATAGATAAATGTAGCAGCCAATCAAGTATTGTGAAAATACAAAGAGGCATTACATACCCATGTTTGGGGTTCAATATCATTGTTACCATTTTAGTCAGCAACACCACAAATTGTCCTATTCTTTCTGTAGGTTTGTGGATTGTTTTTAAGTCATATTGTAATTCTGTTTTTAAATCAGTTACTATAATAAACATTTTACAATTTTATTATAGACATTTTACAATTTCTATATATTATTTTGTCATAGCATCAATTTTGTTTCTAGGTTTAATAATAAATATCTGTTGCCCCATATTGAAGAACTATTTGAGTAACTCCAGGGGGCTAAATTCTTCACAAAATTGGATCTGAAGTAAGTCTACAACTCGATCTGCATTTGAAAGGCATATAAGTGGAAGACAGCATTGGTTACAAGGGATGGCCACTACAAGTATTTAGTCATGCCATTCGAACTGTGCAGCACTACTGTTCTCTTCCAGGAAAATTACATTTTCTTCAACATCCCTACCAACTGTTTGATTGTGTACCTAGAAGACAATCTCTTTTTCTCCCCGGATGTTCAGTCAAGTCGTGCTAACATCAAGACTGTTCCTCAGTATCTGAAAAAACAATAAGCTAAATGCTAAACTTGAGAAGTGCCTGTTTGAGTTGTCCCAGCTCCTATTTCTGGGAAACATTATGTCCGCAGATGGATTGGAAATGGATCCTCATTTTTTGGGGTTCGCTAACTACTATAGCTCGTTCATCCATCACTGCTTCAACATTGTGGCTCCCATCTCTCCCATTTCAACTTGCAAGGGAGCAACATATGGGAGCAACATATGGCAGGCTGAAGCCTTTGTCCAGTTCTTCGGTGCCCTGACTCCAGCATTAGTTAATTCTGGAAGACAGTGGTTCATCCAAGGCAGTTGGTGCAATCCCCTTGCAAAATAATTCCTTGGAAAAATTCCAGCCTTGTGGTATGCTTTTCAAAAACATTCAGTCCTGCTAAATGAAATTACCCCATCTCTGATTGGGAGTTGCTCGCCATAGTTTAACTTTCGACACTCACACTTACTCACTTATAGTATTAGGCTAAATCCGAACTAAGCACACACTGTGGTCTCTAGCATTAAACAGGTTGGCACACTGACATTCAAAGGGTTAACACCTCTAGGCTATACTTTCCCTCTTCAAGGTTTTGAGTGGGTTTAGAGCAGCAAGGAACAAACTTATTAATTTTAAGATTTTATATATAAGAGTACAATTGCAAAAAATTATGTAATACAAAGGACATAGACATAAAGGCAAAATAGTTAGAAAAATAAAAAAGAATATAATAAAAAATAACAAACCTCTTACTAATTATATCGGCAAGAGATCCCACTGAAGAGACAGCTGAAGTTGAACAGAACAAGAATTGTTTGCATCCACTGTTTCTGACCCAGTTGGTCTATTGATTTTAAAGGATCGCAGCCAGACGCCTCAACCCCCCCTTTCTCAGTTCAGAGAAGGAAGGATATTCATATGCAAAAGAACACAGTTGTAGGACATAAATCTAGCTTATATGTAACAGAAGAAAGTTGGTGGAGCAACACTATGCCATAAATTTGGGCTAGTGTCACGCTATCTCCTCCAGGGCAAACCCCTCTCCGGTCATAATTATTGGATAATTCTTGCTTATTTCATATATCCTCATAGGAATCTCCTAGCTAGATAATATAACCTGCAAGTTCAAAAGCATATTTTCAGCAACCTAAGCATACGAACATGAATATGAAATATCCATAATTCAAGATAATATTCAGTTCTGTGTTTTCCTAAGGTCCAATATCCTGGAACTTGAGACAATAGAAGTGTCTGAGGTCCCTGATGTTAAATACATAGGGGGGTTATTTCAAACATGGAATTGAACTATTACATTGCCCTTTGTACTTTCTAGATGACTCAAGCCATTTTCAGACAGATAGTATGGGCTCTTGAGTTGGGTGGTCTAATATCAGATGCACTCACCTTTCCCAAATGTTAATGCCTCTTTGTAAATGGGAAAGCAAACCAAGAGGACATTTTGGCTTCCTGGGACTAATCTCCAGCCTAATTTAGTTATCTTTATTAACCCCTTCGCGCTCAGGTCAGTAATAGTACGTCCTGCTAAGTAGAACGTTCGCGCTCAGGTCAGTACTATTACTGACCTGAGTAAACACGGCGCCATCTTTCCCCGGCGCGTGTCTGAGCTGTGATACCTGCTGTTTCCGACAGCAGGCTATCACAGCTTAGTGTGCAGGGACCGATCGCGGTGGTCCCCGCCGATTAACCCCTTAGAAGCCGCGTTCAATAGCGATCGCGGCTTCTTAGGGGTTAAGCTGCCATCGCCGGCCTGCTACACGATAGCGGGCCGTGATGGCTACTATGGCAACCAGAATCCTAACAATGGACTCTGGCTACGCCATCGACGGAAGCCTAGTGGGTCCCGACAAAATCAGGACCCACTATGCTTGCTGTCAGCGAACAGCTGACAGCTCTAATACACTGCACTACGCATGTAGTGCAGTGTATTAGAATAGCGATCAGAGCCTCCTGCCCTCATGTCCCCTAGTGGGACAAAGTAAAAAAAGTGTGAAAAAGTAAAAAAAAGTTGTGTAAAAATAAGAAAATAAAAGATTTAAAAGTAATAAAAGTAAAAGTCCCCATTTTTCCCTTATCAGTTCTTTATTATTAATAAAAATATATAAATAAACAAATAAACTATACATAATTGGTATCGCCGCGTCCGTAACGTCCTGAACTACAAAACGATGTCGTTATTTATCCCGCGCGGTGAACGCCGTAAGAGAAAATAATAATAAACCGTACCACAATCACAATTGTTTGGTCACTTCACCTCCCAAAATATGGAATAAAAAGAGATCAAAAAGTCGCATGTACCTAAAAATGGTACTGATCGAAACTACAGTTCGTTACGCAAAAAATAAGTCCTCGCACGGCTTTCCTGATGGAAAAATAAAACAGTTATGGCTCTTAGAATAAGGCAACACAAAAAATAAATTATATTTTACAAAATGTATTTTATTGTGCAAACGCCATAAGACATAAAAAAAAACTATAAACATCTGGTATCGCCGTAATCGTATCGCCCCGCAGAATAAAGTGAATATGTCATTTATAGCGCACGGTGAACGCTGTAAAAAAAATTGAATAAAAAACAATAGTAAAATTGCTGTTTTTTTAGTCACCACGCCACCTAAAAATAGAATAAAAACTGATCAAAAAGCCGCATGCACCCCAAGAAAACTACAATGGATTCCTCAAGGGGTCTAGTTTCCAAAAAGGGGTCACTTTTGGGGGGTTTCCACTGTTTTAGCACCACAAGACCTCTTCAAACCGGACATGGTGCCTAATAAATTAAATTAAATTAATTAAATGTCACCTCTACTTTGCTCTAAATTCCTGTGAAACGCCTAAAGGGTTAATAAACTTTTTAAATGCTGTTGTGAATACTTTGAGGGGTCTAGTTTCTGAAATGGGGTGTTTGATAAGGGTGTCTAATATATGGGCCCCTCAAAGCAACTTCAGAACTGAGCTGGAAACTAAAAAATAAAATAAAAATGAGGCAATACTTCGCTTCTTACATTATACTGATAATGAGCCGTGCCCACCCCGAGATGACCCCAGTTTTGACCGTTTGTATAAACGGAGACCCATATTAGACCGTTTCAGTGCCCGGTTTGCCCAAGCATACACCCCCGAGAAGTGTATTTCTAATGATGAGTCCTTGGTACATTTTAAAGGGAGGCTTCAATTCCGCCAGTACCTGCCGGGTAAGAGGGCAAGGTATGGCGTGAAGATGTATAAGCTGTGCGAGAGTGCATCAGGGTATACCTACAAATTTAGGATATATGAAGGGAAGGACACCAGTTCTCAGCCCCCAGAATGTCCCCCCTTACTGGGAGTTAATACAAAAATTGTGTGGGATTTGGTGCACCCACTGCTGGACCAGGGTTACCACCTCTACCTGGATAATTTTTATACCAGCGTCCCACTCTTCAACTGCCTCGCTTCCAGAAGTCCTGCGGCATGCGGCACTGCTAGAAGAAACCTGAGAGGCCTCCCTACGACTCTGCTTGGGCAAACACTCAGAAGGGGTGAGAGCAGGGCACAATCTAGCAGCAACATATTGTGTCTCAAGTACAAGACCAGGGAGATGCCACACCAGTACCCATGTACCTGTACGAGGTACCAGTACAGGGACCCCCAAACTAGACTGCATCCTGGACTACAATAGGTACATGGGAGGGGTGGACTTGTCAGATCAAGTCCTGAAGCCTTACAGTACTTCTGGAAGCGGGGCCACAGGCATCATACCAGGGCAACACTTTTTAGGAGAAGTTCCCCAAACTGGCAAGAAGGGAAAAAGTCAAAAGAGGTGCAGAGTCTGCTATAAGAGGGGGATAAGGAAGGACACAATATATCAATGTGACGCGTGTCCCGAAAAAACCAGAGCTCTGTATGAAAGAGTGTTTTCAAATTTATCATCCATCCCTTTATTTTTAATTTACCCCAGTTTTACTCGCTCTGATCCACTTCGCACAGCTTACCCCTCCTCATCTTTCCCCTCTGAGCCCTGCTGTGTGCCCAGGCAGCTGATAACAGCCACATGTAGGGTATTGCCGTACCCGGGAGAGCCAACATTACAGTTTATGGGGTGTAGGTCTCCGGTGGCACATGCTGGGCACAATATATCGGACACTGACATGGCATATATATAGAAAATTGCAAATCTCACTCTGCACCATCTGCTGCGCATTATCTTTTACACAATACCTGTGGGGTCAAAATGCTCACTACACCTCTAGATGAATTCCTTAAGGGGTGTCGTTTTTAAAACGGGGTCACTTCTCGGGGGTTTCAACTGTACTGATACCTCAGGGGCTTCTGCACACACGACTTAGCACCAGAAAATTCCCAGTAGGCCACATGGTGGTCCTTTCCTTCTGAGCACTCCCATGGGCCCAAACGGCAGTTTATCACCACAAATAGGGTATTGCCACACTCAGGACAAATTGGGCAACAAAATGCGGTATTTTATTCCTTGTGAAAATAAGAAATTTTGAGCCAAAACTACCTCTTATTGGAAAAAATAATTTTTTTTTTAATTCACAGCCCAATTCAAATAAATTCTGTGAAAAAACTGTGGGGTCTAAATGGTCACAACACCCATAAATAAATTCTTTGAGGGGTGTAGTTTCCAAAATGGGGTGACTTCTGGTGGGTTTCCATTGCTTTGATACCTTTGGGGCTCTGCAAATGCGACATGGCACCCGAAAACCAATCCAGCAAAATCTGGGCTCCAAAGAACACATAGCGCTCCTTTCCTTCTGAGGCCTCCCATGGGCCCAAACGGCAGTTTATCACCACAAATGGGGTATTGCGGCACTCAGGACAAATTGGGCAACAAATTGGGGTATTTTATTCCTTGTGAAAATAAGAAATTTTGAGCCAAAACTACCTCTTATTGGAAAAAATTTCATTTTTTTGAATTCACAGCCCAATTCAAATAAATTCTGTGAAAAAACTGTGGAGTCTAAATGGTCACAACACCCATAAATGAATTCCTTGAGGGGTGTAGTTTCCAAAATGGGGTCACTTCTGGTGGGTTTCCATTGCTTTGATACCTTTGGGGCTCTGCAAATGCGACATGGCACCCGAAAACCAATCCAGCAAAATCTCTGCTCCAAAGAACACATAGCGCTCCTTTCCTTCTAATACCTCCCATGGGCCCAAACGGCAGTTTATGGCCACAAATAGGGTATTGCCGCACTCAGGACAAATTTGGCAACAAAATGGGGTATTTTATTCGTTGTGAAAATAAGACATTTTGAGCCAAAACTACATCTTATTGGAAAAAAGTTTTTCTTTTTAAATTCACAGCCCAATTCAAATAAGTTCTGTGAAAAAACTGTGGGGTCTAAATGGTCACAACACCCATAAATAAATTCCTTGAGGGGTTTTGTTTCCAAAATGGGGTCACTTTTGGTGGGTTTCCATTGCTTTGATACCTCTGAGGCTCTGCAAATGCGACATGGCACCCGCAAACCAATACAGCAAAATCTGGACTCCAACAAACACATAGCGCTCCTTTCCTTCTGAGCCCTCCCATGGGCCCAAACGGCAGTTTATCACCACAAATGGGGTATTGCCGCACTCAGGACAAATTGGGCAACAAAATGGGGCATTTTGTTCCCTGTGAAAATAAGAAATTCTGATCAAAAATGACATCTTATTGGAAAAATTGTCATTCTTTTAATTTCACAGCCCAATTCAAATACGCGCTGTGAAAAAACTACGGGGTCAAAATGGTAACAATAACCATAAATTAATTCCTTGAGGGGTGCAGTTTCCAAAATGGGGTCAGTTTTGGGGGATTCCTACTGTTTTGGCACCTCAACACCTCTCCAAACCTGGCATGCTGCCTAAAATATATGCTAATAAAAAAGCACCACCAAAATGCACTAGGTGCTTCTTTGCTTCTGGGGCTTGTGTTTTATTCCACGAGCGCACTAGAGCCACATGTGGGACATTTCTAAAAACTGAAGAATCTGGACAATACATATTTAGTAGTGTTTCTCTGGTAAAACCTTCTTTGTTACAGAAAAAAAATAGAATAAAATTGAAATTCAGAAATAAAAACGAAATTTGCAAATTTCACCTCCACTTTGCTTTAATTCCTGTGAAATGCCTGAAGGGTTAAAAAACTTTCTAAATGCTGTTTTGAATACTTTGAGGGGTCTAGTTTTTAAAATGGGGTGCTTTATGGGGGTTTCTAATACATAGGCCCCTCAAAGCCACTTCAGAACTGAACAGGTACCTTAAAAAAAAGGCTTTTGAAATTTTCTTAAAAATATGAGAAATTGCTGTTTATGTTCTAAGCCTTGTAACGTCCAAGAAAAATAAAATAATGTTCTAAAAACGATGCTAATCTAAAGTAGACATATGGGAAATGTGAACTAGTAACTATTTTGGGTGGTATAACCGTCTGTTTTTCAAGCAGATGCATTTAAATTCTGAAAAATGCTATTTTTTCTAAATTTTCTCTAAATTTTGCAATTTTTCTCAAATAAAGACTGAATATATCGACCAAATTTTACCACGAACATGAAGCCCAAAGTGTCACGAGAAAACAATCTCGGAATCGCTTGCATAGGTTTAAGCATTCCGACGTTATTACCACATAAAGTGAAATATGTCAGATTTGAAAAATGGGCTCTGAGCCTTAAGGCCCAAACTAGGCTGCGTCCTTAAGGGGTTAAAAGGACATACTGGTGATTACCTACTTACATCTGTCAAGGGATATTTAATGTGGATTTTGATTTACTCAGGATTAAAACATAACCCATGGCACATTGCTATTCTTGTTAGAGAGTATGTCAAAGTATTTTTGCATTTTTGTATTTGGAAACCTCCAATGAAAATTAGGTTATAATACAAAAAAGCAGCCTCAAATTGCATCTAAAGGGATTAAGCTAAAAAATCATGGCTCACAATTACTAGTAAATTGTTAGGCTGGGTTGACACGAGCATGTTACGTCCGTAAAGGACGGAACGTATTTCGGCCACAAGTCCCCGACCGAACACACTGCAGGGAGCCGGGCTCCTAGCATCATAGTTATGTACGATGCTAGGAGTCCCTGCCTCTCCGTGGAACTACTGTCCTGTACTGAAAACATGATTACAGTACGGGACAGTTGTCCTGCAGCGAGGCAGGGACTCCTAGCATCGTACATAACTATGATGCTAGGAGCCCGGCTCCCTGCAGTGTGTTCGGTCCGGGACTTGCGGCCGAAATACGTTCCGTCCTTTACGGATGTAACATGCTCGTGTGAACCCAGCCTTAGAGAGAAATAAAAAATGTGCTCTACAATAAGGTATTGGTAAGAAATGGGCCGATATACAATTCTTGCATGGGAGCCGTCTGCTGTCTGTGTCCAGCCCTGATTTACCCCTTTTAAATGTCTCACGTGACCGAATAATTGTCACATTTAACAGTTTCTAATATCTTAATGCCTAATGTAATATAAGACAAAAGGACCATGAATAAATTAAAAAAAACATAGGGGCAGATTTATTATTGTCTTTGCGCTTCAGTTCTATATGCGCCTATTTTCTTAGCTCATATATTGGTGGCCAAATTTATTAATGCGTGATTCAGAAAAAACCTTAATTTGCTACATGCTCGCCATGTTGGGTCGCATACTCAGAATATGGCCATAGATTTGTCAAGTCGTGAAATATGCCAGGTTTAACACTTGTGTGCGTCAGTTTTGTGGTGCAGAATACTGGTGTGAAGTTAACCACCTAATAGATGGTGTAAAGAAGGGAAAGAGTCTAACAGGCATGCAAATATTTTAAACAGCATGCACGCCATTGAAAAATTTAGCGAATCTTCAGCCTAGAACCTCTAAATTGTAACTATACTTTCATAAATCTTTTTACATGTCATAGTGACATGTCAGAAGTTTTGATCAGTCAGGGCCCCACCGATCACTAAAACAAAGCGGCAGAAGCGCTTATGTATGCGCTGTGTCGATTCTTTTCTGACTGGCTTTGCTAGGCTTTCCTCGGAAAGTCAAAAAAGCGATGTACGGGCTCAATAGAAAGTCTATGAGTCCGTACACCGCTCACTCTGCTTTCCGTGGAAAGCCGGGCAAAGCAAGTCAGAAACGAAGAGGCACAGCGTTCACTTGAGCGCTTTTGCTGGTTCTTTTTAGCAATTCTTGGGGGTCTCACTGCTCTAACCCCCACCGATGAAAACTTCTGACGTATCACTATGACGTGTCAAAGGTTTTATGAAACTATAGTTACACTTTAAGTCATTATTATTAAATTTACCTCATAATTTTAGTGATTTTATTATTAAGGAAAAGTTATACAACTCCCATATAATTCATGTTATTATCATGATGAATTATGCACTGTATCAGAAAATGTATAAGGAGAACGTCCAGTCATTAGTCTGTATAGCAAGACCATGATCGCAGAACACAAAAGCATATCAATGTGTTGGAATTAAACTCTGCAAATAGTTATGACAAACATTCTTCATTAGTTATGAAAAAGACTGATATAAATTTATAGGAGGTCATTGTTTACAATGATTTTTGCCAAACCAATGCAACAAGTTGCTAAGTTTAAAGTTTTTTTTTCTCACTGTATGCAATGATGACATATCCATTAGACTAGATAGGCCGTCAATGTCTGACTAGTTGGGGGCCCACCACTGGGACTCCCACCTTTATCTCTTATCTGAAACAGTGCCACTCCTTCATCCTAGGCATTAGTGTGGGACCCAGTGGTTAGAACACCCCCAATTCATAGCATATGCACATAATTCATACAATCTTTGTTGTTGGAACCCCTACAAAGTGAGCAGTTTTCACATAGGTGATATAGAGGACTTTCTTCCTTAAAAAATGCAGTAATAATTAAAAATGTGTTACTCAGATGCTCTCTTTAAAAGAAACCATTCAGTGTGACCAATATCAAATAACTCAAATATATATTTACAGGGGAAATCACTTTTTTTTAGGGTTGTCAATTACTTTTAGTTATCTTGTATTCTGTTCTTGCTGTCAGATCATGACTCCTGACAGTTTAAAATAATCATTTCATTTTATAGTTTTATTTTCTCTTCAGTCTATCATTATGACACGTTTTAAGTGCTCTGTGTGGACTCCTAAAGCCATTGTGGATCCAGCAATCTGATTTTCTCAATCTATACTGTTTAGAGTAGACTAATAAAAGTTTCCCTGGGTAAGCATTTTTACTTTCCCCTTTGCCAGACCTAGAATACTTTGCCGTGTAAGCTTATTGAGCACATTTACTTTTTTCTGTGTGAATTTATTGATTTAAAGATACTTCATTTCACTGGTAGCGGCTGCTAATGATTTTGGACATAAAGGCAGTTGATAAAGTGTTGACTTTTCACCACTCGTGCTCACCAAGTTATGCCGGACCTTTATCCCTTTCAGGACCAGGGGTCATTGATGCCTCAATGACCAGCCCTAAATTTAAAGTTTTGGCATACATTCTTTTAAACTGTCATAACTTCTGAACTACTTCAGATAACGTAACCATTTTTTAGGGGTTTTTTTCGCAACAAATCACACTTAAAAAAATATCTATTTTTACTACATATGCAACACATATTTTATATTACAACGGAACAATTGATTAAAAAAGTGCCAGATTTCGTGTAATTTATTAAATTACACTAAATAGTTAATGTATGACTTAATTAATTAACAATTTATGATCACGCTAACTTACCTACTATTCCTGCCTGCCTATTCTAACACTAAGGAGCACAGGGAATACAAAGTATATACTTTCTATATACTTTGTAAATGTATATATACTTATATGTGTGTGTGTGTGTGTGTGTGTATATATATATATATATATATATATATATATATTACATAGTTACATAGTTACATAGTCAGTACGGCTGAAAAAAGACACACGTCCATCAAGTTCAACCAAGTGAAGGGAAAAGGGAAGGAAAAATTTCTACACATAGGAGCTAATATTTTTTTGTTCTAGGAAATTATCTAACCCTTTTTTAAAGCCATCTACTGTCCCTGCTGTGACCAGCTCCTGCGGTAGGCTATTCCATAGATTCACAGTTCTCACTGTAAAGAAGCCTTGTCACCTCTGCAGCTTGAACCTTTTTTTTTCTCCAGACAGAGGGAGTGCCCCCTTGTTTTTTGAGGGGGTTTTACAAGGAACAGCATTTCACCATATTTTTTGTATGTGCCATTAATATATTTATATAAGTTAATCATGTCCCCCCTTAGTCGTCTTTTTTCAAGGCTAAATAGGTTTAATTCTTTCAATCTTTCCTCATAACTTAAATTCTCCATGCCCCTAATTAGCTTCGTTGCTCTTCTTTGTATTTTTTCCAACTCCAGGGCATCCTTTCTATGAACTGGAGCCCAGAACTGAACTGCATATTCTAGATGAGGCCTCACTAATGCTTTGTAAAGTGGTAATATTACATCCCTGTCCCGCGAGTCCATGCCTCTTTTAATACACGACAATATCCTGCTGGCCTTTGAAGCAGCTGATTGACACTGCATGCTGTTATTGAGTTTATGATTTACAAGTACACCCAGATCCTTCTCAACAAGTGAATCCGCCAGTGTAGCTCCCCCTAGGACATATGATGCATGCAGGTTGTTGGTACCCAGATGCATAACTTTACATTTATCTACATTAAACTTCATCTGCCAAGTGGACGCCCAAACACTTAGTTTGTTTAAATCTGCCTGCAATTCATGAACATCTTCCATAGACTGAACTATATTACATAGCTTGGTGTCATCTGCAAAAATAGAAATAGTGCTATTAATCCCATCCTCTATATCATTAATAAATAAGTTGAATAATAGTGGTCCCAGCACTGAACCCTGGGGTACACCACTCATAACCGGTGACCATTCAGAGAAGGAATCATTGACCACAACTCTCTGGATACGGTCCTTGAGCCAATTCTCAATCCAATTACAAACTATATTTTCTAAACCTATATTCCTTAATTTACCCATTAGGCGTCTATGGGGGACAGTGTCAAATGCCATTGCAAAGTCCAAAAACACTAAATCCACAGCGGCCCCTCTGTCTAGACTTCTGCTCACCTCTTCATAAAAACAGATCAGGTTAGTTTGACAACTTCTGTCCTTAGTAAAACCGTGCTGGCTGTCACTTATAATGCTATTTATTGTCACATAATCCTGTATATAGTCCCTCAATACCCCCTCAAACATTTTCCCCACGATGCATGTTAAGCTTACTGGTCTATAATTACCTGGGGAAGACCTAGAGCCCTTTTTGAAAATAGGCACCACATTTGCGCTGCGCCAGTCCCTTGGCACTATACCAGTCACTAGAGATTCTCTGAATATTATGAAAAGGGGGACAGAAATAACTGAACTAAGCTCTTTATGAATTCTAGGGTGTAACCCATCTGGTCCCGGGGCCTTGTGCACATTTATTTTATTTAATTTAGCTTGGACCATCTCTACATTCATCCAATTCAGTATATCAACTGATATATTAACAGCACTGGCAGCGGCTACATCAGCTGCTCTTTCTTCAGTTGTATATACAGAGCTAAAGAACCCATTTAGTAACTCTGCCTTCTCTTGATCCCCTGTGATCAACTCCCCATTACCATTATCTAGGGGTCCTACATGTTCAGACCTTGGCTTTTTAGCATTTATATACTTGAAGAATTTTTTGGGATTTGTTTTACTATCCTTGGCCACCTGCCTTTATACACATATATACATATACATACACACACACACAATTGTATGTAATGCTTTTATTTACTTGCCTTCTGAAACACTGTGACACAGTGAAGGAGGCTGAGAGGAGAAGACAAGTGGGAAAAGTTTTGTTTGTAAACAAACTTTTCAGAGATCACTATGATTGGTTGATCATGGTGATCACATGCTCTGTAGCCGAACCAATCGGTTCGGCTGTCAGAGCATGTTAGTGGGAAGCCGGGGACACTGACACTGCCAGCGTCAGAGCGATCTCCCCAGCGCTATGACGGCAGATGCAGAGGTCTGTAGATTCACACCCTGGCTGCACGGGGTATATGCGGATAGGACGTGAATCTACAAATTGTCGGCATGAAAGGGTTAATCTCCTTCACAGATTATTGGTTTAGAGAGATGTCTAATTTGATAGCAATGGAGTTCATCACCAGAAAGAGCATGGTATGGTCTATAAAACCACTAGTTTACAGCTTAGTAAATGTGAGCCACCGCCATCTTTCCTCTTGAGCTCCTGTTATAGGACAGTGAAAGAGAGATGAACAGATTTCTCATGAAAATGTTAACATTTATCACTTTTTTTTAATGTCCCCTTGTTACTTGGTAATTAGGCATCTGATTAGTCATTCCTCTCTCTAAGTGATAAATGTGTGGCTGAAAAACCTCCTTTGCTAAGTGCATTCTCATTCACTGTCACATCATTATTTATCACATGGAATCTGCCAGTATATTGTTTGATGCCACAGCTCCATTTTTGCAGTACTTATATTCTGTCTGCTGACATGCAAGGTAATTTGTCAAAGGTCAAAACGCAGGAACTATTTTCTAAATCCATTTTCTAAATATGTGCACCCAATATGTTATTTTATAACTGGAATTATAACAGATTTCGGACTCATAACAGCATCCTGACACCTTGCCCTTTCTCCTTTCAGTAGTGGCCGTCGGCTTTTGTAGTAAGTATTTCGGTCACAGCCGCCTGTGAGGGTGTTTTACTTTTACTAAATATATAGCAAATAAGAACTATCCAAAGGACAGGGATATATAATGTTTAACACCTACGTTTCTACAAATACAGGGCCAAAGCACCTGCTGCAGACCACTGCATTTCTAAGGCCAGGGCGTGAGTACCAAAGAAGCAACCCATGCAGCTGCTATGTGGTTTATGATATCCTAAAGTATACGAGGGAGAAAAGTCCAGTTATGAGGGTTAAATGTCAAGTAAGAGGATGGACAGGTGGGTACCCAAGTGTAGAGACATGAGGAAGAGGTGGAGGAAGAAAAGGGAGATTATGGATGCTCCAGATATGGGCGGTCATGCAAGTTATAGTTTTTAGTTAGCTTGTTAACAGTGCCAAAAATGTTAACCCCTTCCCGCTTTGGCCACTTTTGACCTTCCTGACAGAGCCTAATTTTTCAAATCTGACATGTTTCACTTTATGTGGTAATAACTTCGGAATGCTTTTACCTATCCAAGCGATTCTGAGATTGTTTTCCCGTGACACATTGGACTTTGTTACTGGCAAAATTTGCTCGATACATTCAGTATTTAATTGTGAAAAACACCAAAATTTAGCGAAAACTTTTTAAATGTGCAGTTTTCTATATTTAAATGTATCTGCTTGTAAGACAGGCAGTTATACTATGCAAAATTGTTGCTAATTAACATCCCCCATATGTCTACTTTAGATTGGCATCGTTTTTTGAACATCCTTTTATTTTTCTAGGATATTACAAGGCTTAGAATTTTAGCAGCAATTTCTCACATTTTCAAGAAAATTGCATATAGAACTTTTATGGTTAGCCAATAAAGGTATCATACCATATATACTTTTGTCTTTTTTGACACAAAGGTATTTAACATTGCATCAAGAAAATTTCAAAAGGCTATTTTTACAGGGACCAGTTCAGTTGTGAAGTGGCTTTTAGGGCCTTATATATTAGAAACCCCCAATAAGTTACCATATTTTAAAAACTTCACCCCTTAAAGTATTCAAAACAGCATTTAGAAAGTTTCTTAACCCTTTAGCTGTTTCACAGGAATTAAAGCAAAGTACATACACACGGATGTATATATACGGCTGTCGGGAAGGGGTTAATATGTCTGTTTACTAGATGGGGGTTGGGTTGTTGTGGACATTACTCTGCAACATTCAAGTCAGGCTTAAAACTGTGAATTTAGGGAATTTGTCTGAAAGTCAGAGTTACAGCATTTGTGAGTATAGGCTTAGCACAAAAGAAGTCTGATAGAAGGGTGTGATACATTTGGTGAGACGAGATTTCGGAATGTGCTGTACAGTAAACTACTTTGTAGAGTAGTAACATAGATTGAAATTTTGAAAGCAGAGACTTTAAAAGATTAAACATGGCTGCTGTAGTAATGATATTCTGAAACCGTGCTGAACTGAATATACGTTAGTAATAAGTAGAAATAGAGCCTGGATTTATATTCTGGCCGTGTCTAATGAGGTAATGACTGAAGAGTGGGAAATTTTTTATGTGAATGCTACATAATTTGGCAATGTACTAAAAGGACAGATATTCATCCAATCAAGAAAGTGGTGGGGTTTAATGAGAAAACACGTTAGAAGAGTTAGAAAATAGAGGTAATAATAAGATCAATATTGCTACGGTTGAGATACACTATATGGACAAAAGTATTGGGACACAATACTGATGATTAAATTCAGGTGTTTCATTCAGTTCCTTTGCCACACGTGTATAAAATCCAGCACCTAGCCTTGCAGTCGCCTTTACAAACACTTGTGAAAGAATGAATAGTTCTAAAGAGCTCACTGAATTCCAGCATGGTACTGTAATAGGATTCCACCATTGCAACAAGTCAGTTACAAAAATTTTAGTGGTTTTATTACAAAGAGGAAGTGTTTAGGAACCACAGCAGCTCAGCCACGAAGTGACAAACGACGTAAAGTTACAGAGTCGCCAAGTGTTGAGGCTCATAGTGCGTAAAAGTAACGCTCTGCTAACTCAGTAACTGCAGCGATCCAAACCTCCTCTGACATTAACATCAGCAGAAAAACTATGCGCTGGCAGCTTAATAGCATGGGTTTTCATAGCCGAGCAGCTGCATGCAAGCCTTACATCACCAAGCACAATGCCAAGCGTCTGATGGAATGGTGTAAAGCACGCCGCCACTGAAATCCCCCTTCTCTATCTGCAGTCTGATGCATGACTCTGGGTTTCGCGAATGCCAGGAGAATGTTACTTGCCTGACAGCATTGTGCAAACTGTAATGTTTGGTGGGGGAGGGATAATACTATAGGGTTGTTTTTCAGTGGTCTGCCTAGGCCCTTTAGTTTTAGTGAAGGGAAAATCCTAATGCTTCAGCCAGTGGTGGATTAAGTAGACCATAGGCCCTGGGCTGTTCCACAAGCTTGGGCCCTCCCTCTCCACCACCGCCCTGCCACATTGTGTCTATATTAAACACCATTTTCTGTGTGAGCATTGACAAATGGGAGTTACGATTCCCCTTGTCAAAGGCCTGTGTCCCTACATATAGACATTCTCCAACCATCGCTGACAGTATCACACTGAGTATCACACATTCTCTTGATGATGGGAATGGTAACACGCATTTGTCTATTAGTCCTGGGTACACAAAGGCTTTATGTGGAATACAAGGATTTCCTATAACAGACATGTCAGGAAAGGGGACAGATCCTCTATAGATCCAGTGACTCACAAGTTATGTCTTCTCTGATGGGAGTCGTTCTCTTTTCTTCTCATCTCCATTTGACACAGACCATTATGGCGACTTCTCCTGATGACTGTAGAGTTTCCTGATGAGAAATCTTTGCCCCCCCGATTCTGCAGCCATTTTCAGCGTCTATAGCAACACAAAGATTCTGAAACTAAACACCCTAACTTGTTTTATACCCCAGACCCCTAAGCAAATTAAGACCCCAGGCCCATGCACTAACTCAGGCTAATAAATTCAGCCCCCAGGGGGTAACTAAACTTTTGAAAAACATTTGGCGTGTCATAGTGATATGTCAGAAGTTTTGATTGATGGGGGTTCGAGCACTGAGACCCCAACGATTGCTAAAAATGGGCAGAATTGCTCAGGTGAGCACCGTTCCACTTCATCTCTGATCGCCTTCCCTCTGAGCTCATAGACTTTCTATTGTGCCCATACACCGCTTGCTCGGCTACCAGAGGAAAGTCGATCAGAAACAAAGTGGCACAGCACTCACCTGAGCTCTTCCTCCACTTTGTTTTAGCAATTGGTGGGGGTCTCAGTGCTTGGACTTCCACCGATCAGAACTTTTGACATGTCGCTATGTCAAGTTTTTTTTTTAAAGTTTAGTTACCATTTAAGCAGTCAGACACCCCTCCCCTTGCAGTAAAATAACTCCTGAGCGCTATATGGGGGAAATATACTGCAAGGGAGGATCAGTGCGTCGGACTGACTGCTGAGTGCTCTATGGGAGTGTCTGAGCATTTGAGTCTTATGGCTCTGGGGGGAAGGAATTATCCCCCCATAGAGACCTCCGCAATCATTCAGATGCGATGACCCCCCCTTGCAGTATAATAACTACAGAGGGTTCTATGGGGGAGATTATATTGCAAGGGGGGTTCTGAGCATCTGACTGACTGCAGAGGGCTCTATGGGTGGAAATTATTTCACACACAAAAATTTAGAAACTAAACACCCTGTATACAATTCACACTAACACCACAGACTATATATTCAAACCACACACTATATACACACACCACACGCACACTTACACTATATACACAAACTATATAGACTTACATTATACACACACTATATACACACACACTACACGCACACACTTACACTATATAGACTTACATTATACACACTATAAACTCTATACACACAGCACACACTATATAGACTTACACAATATACACTATACACACATACACACTATATAGACTTACACGATATACACTATACACTATACACACACTATATAGACTTACACTATACACACACTATATAGACTTACACCATATACACACACTATATAGAATTAAATTATACACACTATACACACACTATATAGACTTACACTATAAACACTATATACACATACACACACACACACATACACACACACACACACACAGAACACACTATATAGTCTTACACTATATACACTATACACACACTACACACTATATAGACTTACACTATATACACTATAAACACACACTACACACTATATAGATTTACACTAAACCGTGTTCCAAATGATTATGCACATTGGATTTAGGTGTCATAAACATTTAATTATTAGTTTTTCAATTAAACTCATGGATGGTATTTTGTCTTAGGGCTCTTTGGATCATTGTAATCAATCTCAGATATCTGTGATAATTAGTTTGCCAGGTGTGCCCAATCAAAGGAAAACTACTTAAGAAGGACGTTCCACATTATTAAGCAGGCCACAGGTTTCAAGCAATATGGGAAAGAAAAAGGATCTCTCTGCTGCCGAAAAGCGTGAAATAGTGCTATACCTAAAAATAAATACATAAATAAATAGAAGTACTTTTTAGAGCCAGTATCTTGTTATTTCCCCTTGCTGATTTTTCCAATGGACCCTCAATGTTCCAGCTGTGACTCTATTTTTTTGCATTATGATTTAATTTATGTATTTTTATAGTTATTGCTCCATTAGTACTTCCTCAGCTACACAGTGTTTTTAAGTCCCTAATTCTCGCCTTAAAAAGAAGGTGGATGAAAAGGTGCAAGCATTAGGCCCCGTTCACATAAACATTTTTCCTGACGTGCATACTAAATGTGTGAATATTGTAACATTAGCTCAATACAGGCGATAAGAGTGTCAATTTGTCTTCTGTCGAGCCGGTATACATCAGTGTATCTAAAAAATAAAGTATGGAATATCGTAGTAGACCATGTAATATACTGTGCAGTATATATTTTTTTAACATGGGAGGCTATAAATGATGGATGCCACTGTGGCATCTGTCACAGATATCCATCTAACGTATACCGGTTATCCTGCCTTATCTAGGCCTTCAGCAGTACAGTAGATCTGTTATTAAATCCGACCCTCTGCTAACACTGTCACAGTCTACACAGCAAAGATGAACTTTAGAAAAGAGGAAATGTCAGCTTATTGTGTCTGCTCCAGTAGCCAGTATGAAAACTGGAAAACTTCAAGATTTTTTTTTTTTATATGGATTAGTTACCTTTTTCTGATTACGCATTCCCTTTAAGATTGTGATCTTCGAAAGTTGTATTGCAAGAGGTTGATAATAATGTTGGTTATCATATAACTGAGGTTAGCAGTGCCTGATCCCAGTAATTACTATGCTGGATGGTTGGCATAATACTGTACCATTTACATCACAAAATCATGTATTGTGACATATACGAAATGGCAAGTTTAATTATAGGACACATAGTATAAGAAAGATATAGAAACTAAAAAAGTAATTAACAAATCAGATGTAGATTTAGGGTATTAATGATGACAAAGTACACTGTCATAATCATGTTTCTCTGTAAAGTGAGCACATTATCCAAATTATGGCAGCTGTGTATTTGCTTGCTGTACAGTATTCTAGCATATCATTTTGACTTCAGACTGCACAACTCATAAAACCTGTTTTTGATGATACCACTGTAAGAAGACAAAAACAAGGCATGTGTGTATTGATCCATGACAATAATGCAAAAAAAACCAAAAAAAAAACTGACACCTCATGTGGTGTATAACTTTATGTTCCTATTTTTAAAATCAAACCTTTAAGTTTATTCTACTACTTACTTTTACAGGTTTTAGCATGTGCAGTAATCCAGTTTGGCTGGGAAGGATCTGTTGATTCTAGAAGAACTGAGTCTCCGCTCTCATGAAATTTACTAGCATATGCACCCATAATTATGTCAAATTCTGGAAAATAATGAAAACAAATATATTAAAATTACTGTAATGTACTCAAAGAGTCGTGTGATGCAATATTCCTTTATGTGTCCCCTGTAATTGAATAAAACACAAACCAGAAACAGAGTTGGAATTTAATGGCCACAGCAGTCATTTATTACAATAATTACAATAACCAAGAATGATAATTTTAACAACATTTTAAATCACATGGAATTCACTCAATGACATTCAAAACATAAATAAATAAACCACGACCCTATCAGGGTCATAACTTTAAAATTTGAACTAAAACATGAATGACAGGGGCAAGTCCTTGAAGCTGGCCAGATGTTTTTTATTCATCTGCCCACACCAATTTCCTTACCCCCAGTCGTCACCCGGCTCGGAGGCACCGATTAACTCTGCAGATGACCTCTGATAGATAACCAAGCTGTCAAAGGGATAATACCCTAAAAAGCCTTCTTCCAACTATTTGGGAGGTGCATCCCGTGAGGCATCTCCCCTCACCACTTTTTATGACCTACTTCAAGAACTCCTAGGAGAGCTAGGAGAAACCAATTCCCCAATCGTGAATGCACCAAAAAAAGCCAGTGAAAACGCTAAACGAAAAAGCCTGCTTTTAGAAGGTGAATGATACACTGAACACACCACATCACCCATCGAATATAACAATTGGAAGGATACCGGGTGCCTTTTATCCCATACGACCACACCCCGCTGCCGCCCACGCAATGCCTGACCCACCAGGAAATGCTTTGTGATGTCCAAAAAACCACTAAGTTTAAAACCAAAGGCAATCGCCACCCCAAAGTGATTGACCTTGGTGACCAAACCAACATCACCAAAAGACCTCACCCAATCTTCCCACTGACACCATCCAGCTGAGTACGACACCCTCGTCAAACTGGTTAATGACCTCTCGATCAAGGCCCCCGCCACCCGGATACCAGCTCCCAGAGATGATAGAGACAGTCCACTCCAGTTGACTACACGTCCGTTAACAAAAACGATCCCACTGTGAATGAGAAACAGCGTCAGCAATACAATTATCCACCCCCGGAACATGCACAGCCGCCACCCATGCGTTCAAATCCAAACAAGCAAACACAAATTGAAGCAGCAAACGGACGACCGCAGGGGAGGAAGGCGAAACATTGTTAATTGCCATAACCAATCCAAAATTATCGCAGTGAGAACTTTCAAGTCCAAGAGCCTGTCGACCCAAATGGTAACCGCTACCATGATAGAAAATAGCTCGATCAGGGCCAAATTTCGCATAAGGCCCGTTTCCACCCAAAGAGATAGCCAAGATCCTGCACACCCTTGCCCTTTACAAACAGAGTTGATCAAAGCTATCTAGAACCCGAGACATCCAAAAAGAACGGCTGTTGTATACACCGCGTTCCAAATTATTATGCACATTGGATTTAAGTGTCATAAACATTTAATTATTAGTTTTTTAATTAAACTCATGGATGGTATGGTGTCTTAGGGCTCTTTGGATCATTGTAATCAATCTCAGACACCTGTGATAATTAGTTTGCCAGGTGTGCCCAATCAAAGGAAAACTACTTAAGAAGGACGTTCCACATTATTAAGCAGGCCACAGGTTTCAAGCAATATGGGAAAGAAAAAGGATCTCTCTGCTGCCGAAAAGCTTGAAATAGTGCAATACATTGAATATTTCAAGAAAACGTAAGCGTGATCATCATACTGTGAAAAGATTTGTGGCTGATTCAGAGCACAGACGGGTTCGTTCAGATAAAGGCATAATGAGGAAGGTTTCTGCCAGACAAATTAATAGGATTAGGAGAGCAGCTGCTAAAATGCCATTGCAAAGCAGGAAACAGGTATTTGAAGCCGCTGGTGCCTCTGGAGTCCCATGAACTTCAAGGTGTAGGATCCTCCAGAGGTTTGCAAGTGCGCATAAAGCTATTATTCGGCCAACCCTAAACAATGCTCACAAGCAGAAACGGTTGCAGTGAGCTCAGAAATACATGAAGACTAATTTTCAAACCGTGTTGTTTACTGATGAGTGCCGTGCAACCCTGGATGGTCCAGATGGATGGAGTAGTGGATGGTTGGTGAATGGCCACCATGTCCCAACAAGGCTGCGACGTCAGCAAGGAGGTGGCGGAGTCATGTTTTGGGCTGGAATCATGGGGAGAGAGCTGGTAGGCACCTTTAGGGTCCCTGACGGTGTGAAAATGAGCTCTGCAAAGTACGTAGAGTTTATGACTGACCACTTTCTTCCGTGGTACAAAAAGAAAGGCCGTGCCTTCCGTAGCAAAATTATCATCATGCATGACAATGCACCATCTCATGCTGCAAAGAATACCTCTGTGTCATTGGCTGGTATGGGCATAAAAGGAGAGGAACTCATGGTGTGGCCCCCATGTTCCCCTGACCTCAACCCTATTGAGAACCTTTGGAGCATCCTCAAGCAAAATATCTATGAGGGTGGGAGGCAGTTCACATCAAAACAGAAGCTCTGGGAGGTTATTCCGACATCCTCCAAAGATATTCAAGCAAAAACTGTCCAAATACTCACAAATTCAATGGATACAAGAATTGTGAAAGTGATATCAAAGAAGGGGTCCTATGTTAACATGTAACTTGCCTGTTAAGTTTTTTTTGATTGAAAGAGCTTTTGATTTCTGTAAATATGACCTCCTGATGCTGCAAATTCAACAAATTACCATTTTAGTTCTCTTTACAACCTTTAAAATGTTTTGATCTCTGTTGTGCATAATAATTTGAAACAGTGCATTTTGAGTTTTTTACTTCTAAAAAAAACCTGTTATCATTACGAGATTTGTTCAATAAAATTTGCATTATACTCCAACGGTTGATGGCTTGAAGATTATACTGACTGTCATTTGCATCGACTATTTAGGAAAATCAGGGAAAAATAACATTTGCATAATAATTTGGAGCGCGGTGTATACTTAGAAAACTATGCCAAACCTGCAAGTCATCCTGATGTTCGTCGACTAAACGGACAAAATGGTGCAGTTTACGGGCCCTCTCCTTCGCGGCTGCTAAGCGACGACAAAATATCCTGCCCATCGGCATGATGCGGCATGCACAATTAAGTTGACTGTAAGTCTCGCAGCGTGATCTTTTTGAGATGACAAGCGCATTCAACGTCATGATGCAGAGTCGATAGCTTGTCATAGGGAAGCCTGCACTCCATAGCAACGGAATCTATAGTAATACCCAGAAAACAAATGGACGTCGACGGACCTTCTGTCATATCTGGGGCCAGGGGAACACCAAAATCCTGCGAGACCAGCTGGACCGCGTTCAACAGATTAGCGCAGACCATGGAACCCCTGGGCCAACGCACAAAAAATCATCAAGATAGTGGATAAACTAATCCACCGTGGAAACATCCCTAATAAGCCACTCAAAAAATGAGCTATAAACTTCAAAGTAAGTGCAAGAAATAGAACAACCCATAGGGAAGCAACGATCACCGTAAAATCCCCCGTCCCAGTAACAACCCAACAGCCTCTGACTATGAGGTTGCACCAGCAGAAAGCGGAGAGCAGTCTCGATGTCAGTTTTTGCCATTAAGAAACCTTTACCAAAAGCTCACACTAATTCAACAGCGGAGTCAAACAACGTTTACACGACTGAGCACAATTCCGGATCTATAACAGACGCCCCTTTTGGAAACGACAAGTGATGGATGAGGCGGAACTTGTTAGTCTTCCGCTTCGGAACCAACCCCAATGGTGAGGCTACAAACCCTGGAACAGGAACATGCGGAAAAGGACCCGCCATCTGACCCAACAAAACCTCATTCCTAAGTTTGTCAGATACCACCTTGGAATGCAGATACGCAGACAGAAGATTACGCTGAGTAAAAGGGACAACGTGAGATGGGGTGGAATGATAAAATCCAATTGATAACCACCAAAAATCGAATGGGCCCCAGCCCTATCAGGGTATCTATTTAGAAAGGGGGCCATCCTTGATAGTATCACCGGCGTCACCCCCTTGACCAGCAGAACCAGAGGATCTGCCTGGCCATCTGCCTTTTCTGAGGCACTTTGAACCCCTGTGCGATGATCCGTTTCAGTGGGAACAGACATGCTTAAACTTGCACGTTGCGCTAAATTTACATTGTCCCTTATTAAACTGCCAACAGAGTCCAAGCTTTGAACCTGAGGCTTGTCCCATATGACTGGAATTCCGGGAAGCGCCCCCGGGAAAGGACTGGCCCACCTTAAATGGCGCAGTCACCTTCAGCCACAAGGCTATGTCCTTATGGTCCCACCTGATGCTAGGCCAAACTGCTTTTCTCTGATGAAATTATTCATCACGCCTGGCCCCCGTAGGCCCTGTGAGCCTCCCCCACCGCATCTAAATAGCAAAAAAGAGCAAAACAGTTTTCCGGCGCATTTTCACCGATTATACTCGCCAAAATCGCAAATGCCTGCAACCAATTCACAAACGTTTTATGTATCAGCCTATACCTGCGCTACTCCTTTTTTTTTTTGTCTCATTCCGCTTGACTTTATTCAAATTAAACTTCTCAAGCGGGAGGAGGGAAAAATTTTCCAGATGAGCTCCCTATGTTACGATACTGGCGAACACTGCTGGAATCCTATGGTCAGAAGTAGCGAGCGGAGCACAGTGCAGAACCCGGTGAGACGTCCCCAGGAACAGTGATTGGATGGTGGAACACGAGTAGTAGTAAATAGCAAGGAAGTAGGAACAGTCTGGTAAAGACAGTTCTCAGGAGCAGGAGACTGGAACAAGTCACAATACTCAAGCACTGTTTGGTATTCCATGTGGTCTGAAGTAGGCCCAAACAGGAAACAAGATGGTTCACACGATGCAACATTTGCCATCTTGGTTAAGGGCAAGTTTAAGGGCAAAACAGCAGCCTCCAGTGGTAAGGAGTAAAAGTGCAGCACAATTCTTCAAAGTGTAAAACAGCGGCCACTAGTGGTAATTTTGCAGTACAACAACAGAATCCTGACATTACTCCCTCCTTTCGACAGCGGCCTCAGGACGATGTTTGACTTGGTTTATCTGGATATCTTTGGTGAAATTCCCTAATCAGTCGAGGAGCATTGAGATTGCCTACGGGTTCCCATGAATTATCCTCAGGGCCATATCCTTGCCATTTTATTAGATATTGCAACCGATTTCTGAATATCCTGGAGTCCAGGATGTTTTCAACAGTATACTGTTCTTGTCCATCAACTTCGATAGGATCAGGGGGAGGCAGGTGGCGTCCTGGAAATGGATTTGAAACAACAGGTTTCAGTAGGGATACATGGAACACTGGATGTATTCTCATTGGTCTGGGAAGTTTGAGACGAAAAGCCACTGAGTTTACTTGTCCAATAATCTTGAAAGGACCAATAAATTTTTGGCCCAATTTTGCTGAAGGTAAGTGAAGTTTCAGATTCTTGGTGGAAAGCCATACTTCATCTCCCATTTTGAAGGTTGGAGAAGGTCTACGAGATTTATCTGCTGTTTCTTTATATTTCTCCTGGGCAATTGATAATGTAATTTTTAGCATTTCCAGATTCTGTTGAAGTGATTGTATTCTGTCAGTCACTGCAGGAATAAAAGTTTCTCTGGGAAGATTGGGAAGAATACTGGGATGGTAACCCAAATTTGCAAAAAACGGTGTTTGTTTAGTGGAGGCATTCTGAGAATTATTGTAGGAGAACTCCGCCATTGGAAGCAAATCGACCCAGTCATCCTGTAAATGGCAGATGTAGCATCGGAGATACTGTTCTAACGTTTGATTTGTGCGCTCAGTCTGACCATTAGACTGGGGATGAAAAGCAGAAGACAAACTGACGTTTATGTCGAGTGCTGTGCAAAAACTCCGCCAGAATCTTGATGTGAATTGTACTCCGCGATCCGAAACCACTTCATCTGGTATTCCATGAAGACGAAACACATTCTGAATTATAAGATCAGCAGTCTCTTTAGCAGAAGGTAGTCCAGGGCAAGGAATAAAATGGGCTGCTTTAGTGAGCCGATCAACCACTACTAAGATGGAATTCTTCCCTTTGGAGACTGGTAAGTCGACAATAAAGTCCATAGAGATAGATCCCCAAGGGCGAGATGGAATTGGCAGAGGCTGCAATAATCCCATGCGTGAGGTACGAGGAGTTTTGTACATGGCACAGGTGTTGCAAGAAGAAACATATTTCTTCACATCTTTTTGATAATTGGGCCACCAAAAGAAGCGGGAAAGAAATTCTTGTGTTTTCTGAATCCCCTTGTGACCTGCTAGTTTAGAGTCATGCATTAATTTTAGCACATTTAATCTTACAGTTTCTGGAACGTAAATGCAGTGCTTATTAGTCCATACTTGATTTTTGAAAGTTAGGGACACTTCATCTGGTGGGTGCAAAAGAATTGGGTCGGTCTCATAGGCTTCCTTTATCTCATCAAGCAAGTCCTTGCTATGGATCACCCCCAGGAAATTGGACTCGGAAAGAATAGTTGTTGGTGGTACTGTCGAGGAGGAGTCATTGGAGATCAACCTAGATAAGGCATCGGCCTTACCATTTCGGGAACCAGGCCTGTAAGAGATCACAAAGTTGAAACGATTTAGAAACAGACTCCACCGGGCTTGGCGGGGAGACAAACATTTTGCAGATCTAACAAATTCAAGGTTACGATGATCAGTTAGAACCACTATTTGTTGAGCTGTGCCTTCTAAATGATGTCTCCATTCTTTGAACGCAGCAATGATGGCTAGGAGTTCCTTGTTCCCCACGTCATAATTCTTTTCAGCAGAAGTCAAACTTCGAGAAAAGTAAGCACAAGGGTGCAGCAAATCTTTCTCTCCAGTTCTCTGTGATAGAATAGCCCCTATTGCACCGTCTGAAGCATCCACTTCAACAATAAACGCTTTTTCAGGGTTAGGATGAACCAGTATAGGGGCTGTTGTGAATTTTGTTTTCAAATTGAAAAAAGCATCTTGTGTCTGAGGAGACCACACAAAAGGTATCCCTTTCTTTGTTAATTGGGTAATTGGTGTAATAATGCCCGAAAAATTCTTGATAAAACGTCTGTAGAAATTAGCAAATCCTACAAATCGTTGGACCTCTTTCACATTTTTTGGAGTTGGCCAGTCTCTAATTGCTTGAATCTTGCTAGAATCCATGTGTAACCCTAGGGGAGAAATGATATAACCCAAGAACTGTATTTCCGTTTGATGGAATTCACATTTCTCCAACTTGATATAGAGTTGATATGCTTTCAGACGTTCCAACACCATTCTCACATGATTCTGATGTTCTTCTGCAGAATTAGAAATGATTAATATGTCATCCAGATAGATGACTACGAACTGATCTAACAAGTCCTTGAAGATATCATTAATAAAATGCTGAAAGGTTGCAGGAGCATTGCAAAGTCCAAAAGACATGACCAGATATTCATAATGTCCATAACGTGATCTAAACGCTGTTTTCCATTCATCACCTGTTCTAATGCGAACCAAATTATATGCACCTCGAAGATCCAATTTGGTGAATATTTTAGCTTGACGAACTCTATCCAGCAACTCCGGAATCAATGGCAGAGGGTAACGGTTTTTAATTGTGACTTTGTTTAATTCTCTATAGTCAACGCAAGGTCTCAAAGAGCCGTCTTTCTTTTTAACAAAAAATATAGGTGCACCTGCTGGCGATGAAGATGGACGAATAAAACCTTTAGCTAAATTTTCATCTATGTATTCTTTAAGAGCCTTCAGTTCCGGCTCTGCTAATGGGTAGATGCATCCAAAAGGTATAGCTGCTCCAGGCAACAGTTCAATCGGACAATCGTAAGGTCGATGTGAAGGAAGTTTATTAGCATTCTCTTTGTCACATATATCATTAAATTCGTCATATAGAGGAGGTAATTTAGGAGATACTTCAAGCTCCCCTTCAATCTTTTCGCGAGATTGTTCTGGTAAAGACTCTGAGGAGGGGACCTCCGATGGAAAAGACACTTCTTTGGTTTCCCAGTCAATTGTAGGGTTCTGAGCCTGCAGCCATGGTAATCCAAAAATAATTGGAAAATGTGGGGATGAAATTAATAGGAAAGATAGAACCTCATGGTGATTAGGTCTCATAATTATCTCCAATGGTTCAGTCTCTTGATCAACTGGACCTGAGTTCAGAGGGGATCCATCTACAGTTTCCATAAGAATGGGTGACAGTCTCTCTTGAAATTTTACACCATGTTTATTAGCAAAAGAAATGTCCATAAAGTTCCCATTTGCTCCAGAGTCCACCATGGCAGAGGCGGATATCCATTGAGAATTAATTCTAAACTTGATGGGAATAAAGCAATGAGTGTCTTTGTGTTCTTTTTTAATATTGGGTGCTGTGCAGGAGACTGAATGAATGAGTGCATGCACTGGTGGCACTTGTTCAGAAGAAACAGATTCTACATCAGAGAAGTCATGATCTGCTACTACCGCCACCATCTTGCGTTGACGACATGGACAATTGATAAGGAAGTGATCAGTTTTACCACAATAGAAGCATTGATTTTCTCGAAACCTTCGTTCTCTTCTGTCGGCACTTTCACGCTTTTGTATACTGTCAATTTGCATAGGTTCAGCTTGGTGTTCTTGGTAATTCTTTGTTTCAGAGTCTCTAGGAGTGGGAGCTGAATCAGACGAGTAATAGTTATTATTACGGGACCAGGTAGAACCCCATTTTTCTTGTCGACGCTCTGACAGCCGAGTGTCTATTCGAATACAATGGTGTACAAAATCATCAAACTCTGTGGGAGCTTCCGCCCGTGCTAACTCGTCCTTAAGTGCACTACATAGTCCTTTTTTAAAGAATGTTAATTTTGCAGCATTATTCCACTCAGTATCCATCACCCACTGTCTGAAATCTGTGGCATATTCGGCAACAGAGCGTCTGCCCTGACGTAGAGCCATCAACGCTGCTTCTGCTGTAGTACACCGGTTAGGATCATCAAATACTTGGCTCATGGCTGCTAGGAAGGCATCCAAGTCATCAAGCCGAGCATCGTTGGTTTCAATAAGAGGGCTTGCCCAGGCTACAGCCTTATGTGTCAGAAGCATAATAATACACAGCACCTTTGAATTATCAGTAGGGAAGTGAGCAGGATGTGCACCAAAATATAACTTGCATTGGTTTATAAATCCACGGTATTTGTCACGATCCCCACCAAACCTGAATGGTGGAAGCGGAAGGGTAGATGAAGAGGCTGGGGTCACAACTCGATTCTGAAGTTCCCGGATCAGCTCTGCTTGCTGAGCCACCATGCCTTGTAAACCCTGTGTAGCTTGTCCATAAACTTGAACATCATGGGTTGTTTGATTTTCAAACGCCAAATATTTAGTCTTTAAAGTTTGCATGTCAGCAAAGATGTTAGTAAGCAAACAGTTCATATTGTTCACACGAACCTCCAAACTTGCTTCTCTGGCGGATTCCATGGAAATGGCTTGAGTATCCTGTTACGATACTGGCGAACACTGCTGGAATCCTATGGTCAGAAGTAGCGAGCGGAGCACAGTGCAGAACCCGGTGAGACGTCCCCAGGAACAGTGCTTGGATGGTGGAACACGAGTAGTAGTAAATAGCAAGGAAGTAGGAACAGTCTGGTAAAGACAGTTCTCAGGAGCAGGAGACTGGAACAAGTCACAATACTCAAGCACTGTTTGGTATTCCATGTGGTCTGAAGTAGGCCCAAACAGGAAACAAGATGGTTCACACGATGCAACATTTGCCATCTTGGTTAAGGGCAAGTTTAAGGGCAAAACAGCAGCCTCCAGTGGTAAGGAGTAAAAGTGCAGCACAATTCTTCAAAGTGTAAAACAGCGGCCACTAGTGGTAATTTTGCAGTACAACAACAGAATCCTGACACCCTAAGTTATTGTTTCAAATGAGCCCCTAATGGGCCCTCAACGCACACATACACATCCCCGCGAGCGCGATCATCCGAATGTACTCTATCCACCTCTTTCAGCGACTCTGTTTGGACCAATACCGTCACTGCTTCCGTGGCAGAGAACCCCCGAGCCCCGCCCCTCACTACTGAGCGGGCAGAACTAACTGGTGCCCCAGAGCTCCCCAACAAAACTGCGACCAGGGACGCCACCCTATCCCCTTGTGGGGGAGCCCCACCCAGACGGCCCACGAGATCCCTCAAACTTCCAACCAGCTCAGCTAAATTATCTTGCCTCACACTCACCTGTACCCGGGCCGACCATGCTCCCGCGGCACCCATCCCCTACCCTACTAACTCTGATCTTACACCCGACATAAAAATAGAAGAAAAACGGAGGGGGTGTGGCCGGACGCAGATAGAAGAGGATGTGTATTTCTGAGCTCAGGCTATAACAAAACCATCCAGCCGAATCCTTCCTCCACATTGCATAAAAGTGCAAAACAATTGGTGATCCAGTGTCAGCAGCAAGTGCAGAACATTTTAAGACCAATATCGAGCTGTTTCAAGCATTTTTATATTTGAGGCCTAGCGCCGCATGTGAAGCCGCGGCCTCGATTTTAAAGCCGTGCCGCCCGCGAATCCTCTTCCTGGGGAAAACTCCACCAGACCACACAAAAGGTGAGCACCACTACCAACACCACGCTAGACTGTGGAAACACAGAGGTGCAAGATCAGGGCAGCGGGATTAATCTAAAAAGTGGCGGGACATAATAGATCTATCCTCACATAAAGCTGCCATAGACATAAGGTCTGCGGCCTTTAAAGACGGGGACTCACTATATCCCTGAGAAGAAAGGATAAACACATACCTGAGACACAGATCGTCATCGCTCCCTTTCTGGGCTCTGCAGCACCGGCCTAAATTTTTGGAGGGCCACATTTCATCAAAAGCTTCATCCCCTTTCTGCGATCGAGGGCTATCACAGATAATTGGATAGGTTCCTAAACAAAAGCAATCATCTATCTGACAGACGGGGCCTGATACGCATCGTGCGGCCTTGCTATACGTCAAAAGCCAGGACCTAAAGTAATCCCTTCACACAAAGAGCTGCGGTGGCCATCTTGGGAAGCACTGCACATTGGGAGAGAGGGCCCCACACTCCTCGCTCCTGCATCGTAGCTTATATATCCTCTTTTAGAGGGAGATTCAAAGCCGGACTTATCTCTCTTTCTATCACCAGGCACAGGCAGGTGACAATCCCATTTACTGTTGCAGACATTCTCTAATTTTAGACAGCCCATCTAACTGCATTTGGGAAACATCATCTAAACACCATAAAGGTGAACGATATCCTAATATTTTGAATGTGAATGGTCACCTCTGACATTTAATAGATTTGCATCAACCAGGAGCAATGCTCCAATTTTTCTAGTCAATCTTGCGATGAAACTTAACATAGATTGACAATAAAAATTACATGTAACCAAAAACAGACACTCATATTTTCTCCTCAAAGATTCCATACGCAATAAAGTTCTTAATTGATTGAATGTTATAACTGTTAACACAATTCTGAACAAGTTGCACAAAGAAACAGACCAAAATGGGTAAAACGTCAAAAGGCTCAAATGAAGACCAAATGAAAAATAGCAAAACTCCTAAGAAAAACCTGGAAGCAGATAGGCCTAAACAAAAATTGTCGTTTGATGGGCCACACAATTTTTTATGTACAGTTTAAGAGATAATACTAAAATGGACAAACTGAGCGAGAATCTTCCCTCTGGCACATGGTCAGAAAGTGATGAAGAAGAACCACCATCTCAACATTCCACTGATCTGAGAGAATATATTCAAGCTCTCCCGACAACTGATTGCATAAGGAATATGTTCAAAGAATTCACTCAAACGATGAAAGAGGAAATCTCCGAGATGAAAAATGATGTCAAACAAGCTTTCACAAGAATCCAATCTTTAGAAGATACCTGTACACAAGTGATATCACATTCTGAAAAAGTCTCTGAGATCCTATTAGATTAAACAGAAAGAACTGTATTTACAAAAACTCCACATTGATGATCTTGAAAACAGATCTAAGAGAAATAATCGAAGGATCAGGGGCATCGTGGAATCAGTTACGGATAAGGAAATTCCAATTGTATTCAGTGAGATTTTCAATGACCTTCTGGGTAAAGATCGAGATAATGATGTAGGCATCGAGAGAACATACCGAGTGTTTAGATCTAAGTCAGTGAGTCCTGATAAACAAAGAGACATTTAATGCTGCTTACTAAGTTTTAGAGTGAAAGAAGAAATACTTCATAAAGCAAGGTACGCAAAAAATTGAGTACGAAGAAAATGACGTCTTGATATATCTTGATATATCAAGATCTATCGAGATTAACTCTGGAACTGAGACGTCAACTTCAACCACTTGCAAGAATTCGTAGAGACAAGAATATACCATATCGATGGATGTTTCCATTCGGATTAGTAATAACCTTTAACAACAAACCGCTGACAATAAAAACCCCAGAGGACTTAGAATTTACTCTAAAAAAACTGGACATGAACAACCTATAAATTTCAGATTGGATTAATTCGGAAGAGCAACTTGAGCTACCTCCACTCCCAAGACCTGAGAACTGGGAAACGACTTAAAGGCATGGTGTCGCCCCAAAAACATGTTTTTTTTTTTAAATTTAAACATTTAGTGTGTGGGTGATTAAACATTGTTCAAATTTTTTTTATTTTTTTCGCGAGTCAGGAAATATTATAAATTTTTTCAAATTTATAATACTACCCATTTTTGGTCACTAGATGGAGCTGTTTGGAGCTAGTTCCCAAAATTGCAGCATTGCAACATTGGGTTAAAAGCTATCGCTCTAGTGAGCTCTCAGCATCCCCCCCTCCTTTATCCTGGCTAGTGCCGGGATAAACGAGGGGTTTGAAAGGTTTAACCTCCTACACTGTGTGTCGCCATTTTTTGAGGTAACCCACAGTGTAGTAGGTTTACATGCAGTAGTAAACACACACAAACACTAACATACATTGAAATCGCTTACCTGCTCCTGCCGCCGCGGCCCGTCCGCTCCCTTTGCTGCCGCTGTTCCATGTGCACTTGTCCGGAAGCCGCGACCGGAAGTAGTAATATTACTGTCCAGCCGCGACTTCCGGTCCACAGGAAAATGGCGCCGGACGGCGCCAATTTCGAATAGGACTGTGTGGGAGCGGCGCATGCGCAGTTCCCACACAGACGCCGTACACGGCAGTCAATGGGACGGGAGCCGTTCGCAGTCCCTATGGGACTGTGGCTGCCGTATTCCATGTCTGTGTGTGTCGTTAATCGACACACACAGAAATGGAACAAAAAATGGCAGCCCCCATAGGGAAGAAAAAGTGTGAAAATAAGAAACAGTAAAACACAAACACACAAATGTAAATAAACGTTTATATTAAGGCACTAACATCTTTAACATATAAATAAATTATTTGTGATGACACTGTTCCTTTAACCGAAGAGAATCAAAAGAATAAAAAGAACGGAACCAGAAATGGGAAAAACACCGAAAAGAAAAGAAAAGAAAGATGGCTACAGAACTGAGAGTTGTCTAGATGCATTTATATCTATCTTTTTTTTTAACTACAACCATTCTCCACACCAAGTTTGAAGTTTATAGGTTTCGGATTTCTTGTAATTAATTGAAATATTATTGATTACCTTCTGTGTTATAGATAATCTGTTTACTATAGCTTATAATATTAACCCCTTAATGACCGGGCCATTTTGCACGTTAATGACCAAGGATTATTTTTTGTTTTTTCACGGTCGCATTCCAAGAGTCGTAACTTTTTTTTTATTCCGTCGACATCGCCGTATAAGGGCTTGTTTTTTGCGGGACGAGTTGTATTTTGTAATTGTACCATTTTTAGATGCTTATAACATATTGATTAACTTTTATTAACTTTATTTTAGGAGAGAATTGAAAATAAGCAGCTATTCCAGCATTAATATTCACGTTATAAATTTACGCCGTTTACTATGCAGCGTAAATAACATGTTCACTTTATTCTATGGGTCGGCACGATTACGGGGATACCAAATATGTAAAGGTTTTATATGTTTTCTACGTTTGCACAATAAAAAGCCTTTTAGAAAAAAATTACTTGTTTTTGCATCGCCGCATTCCAAGAGCCGTAACGTTTTTATTTTTCCGTCGATGTGGTCGTATGTGGGCTTGATTTTTGCGGGACAATGTGTAGTTTTCATTAGTACTATTTTAGGGTACATAGGACTTATAGATTAACTTTTATTTTATTTTTTATGGGGGGAATGGGAGAAAAGAGAGAATTTTGCCGTTGTTTTTTGCGTTTTCTTTGGACGCCGTTCATCCGGCGGTTTAATTAATGTGTTCATTTTATTGGTCAAGTTGTTACGATCGCGGGGATACCATATATGTGTATGTGTGATTTGTTTTGACAGTTTTACTAAATAAAACCACTTTTTGGACCAAAAAAGTAGTTTTATTTGACTTTGACTGTAATTTTTTTTTTTTTTTTTTTTCACAAACTTTATTTAACTGATTGTCATTTTTTTTTTAAGTCCCATCAGGACACTTCACTATGTGATCTGTTGATCGCATATATAATGCTTTGGTATACTTAGTATACCAAAGCATTATTGCCTGTCAGTGTAAAACTGACAGGCAACCTATTAGGTCATGCCTCTGGCATCGCCTAACAGGCAGATGCTGAAGACAGACCTGGGGGTCTTTGTTAGACCCCCGGCTGTCATGGAAACCCGACGGCGACCCGCGATTTGTTTGCGGGGGCGCCGATCGGGTGACAGAGGGAGCTCCCTCCCTCTGTCAAACACATTAGATGCCGCTGTCACTATTGACAGCGGCATTTAATGGGTTAAACTGCCGGAATCGGAGCGCGCTTCGATTCCGTCAGTTGCAGCAGGAGCCAGGCTGTGTATAACAGCCGTGCTCCTGCCGCTGATCGCATGGGTACGCTGTCAGTACCCGCGCGATCACAGGACGGATATATCCGTCCTCCTGCGCGAACTAGCAGCTGCTGAGGACGGATATATCCGTCCTTCGGCGTTAAGGAGTTAAGACTTGTCAGAATTAATTTGTTAAACTTAAATGTCTTACTCATGATTAACTATTTTTGAAAAATCTAGATCCCCCCCCCCCCCAGGGCTCGTGATTTCTTCTTTTTAACTCCGGCTGTGATTGGATATATTTCCTCTTCCTCACAGCCGGCAGCAAACATTTTTGATATATTTTGTACAAATATATACTCATGTATACTGTATAGATGCCAATTTTTAAGTAAAACAAACACGCTTTGCTTACTGATCTAATTTTTGATTTTCTAATATATGACCAATTTAACAATATGGGTGGAAATCCTCTTTAGGCAATTTAAGCAATACAATTTTAAAGACAGCACTACCACTAAACTGTATCTACTTTTTCATATTATACAGCCTGATTAATTTTGTTCAACAGTGTTCAGGTATAGATGATCTAGGAATAGGTTTTGTCTTTTTCCCTTGAGTTAGTTACGTTAGGTCACGTAGGAGTTATATATATAACAGTGAAACCTTTTTGAAATAAACACTCAAAATTGCACTAAAAAAATGGTCTGTTATGGGGATGTCCTCTCAAAGAAAAAAAAGTATCTGCAAACATGCACAATGCAAAAGTAAACACACAAAATGTTGAAACACCCCAAAATCACGTCATCAATGACAAAGATTGCATATAGTATTGTCCTATCCTGTGCCTAGTTTTACAACCTATGTGTGATATGTAAACTCAGTGTCCAAACAGTATATTGCAATGGTCTTCTACTTGTGACCTCCCAATTTATCCTATCAGAGATTTGTAGTGTATGATGGGATTATTTTCCATAACAGCTGGAGGGCGACAGGTTGAAGAACACTGCAGAACAGCATAGTAGTGTACAGTATCTTCGGTCCCCAGTATGGCTACCCTCTCGTTGTCAGTTCGCAGCATGGCTGCCCTCTCATTGTCAGTCTCCAGCATGGCTGCCCTCTCATTGTCAGTCCCCAGCATGGATGCACTCTCATTGTTAGTCACCAGCATGGCTGCCCTATCATTCTCAGTACTATGCCCAAAGATATATTAGAGAATAAATTATGCTTTATTAAATTGTGTACAGAAATGATAACATAGTAACATTTTTATCAGGTGAAAATGGAGACCACCATAAACTAAAAGATGTCACAGCATTCGCCACCAAAACAGAAATCATCCACCTGATACCAGCCCCAACAGCTAGATGTTAAAAACACATGTGCAAGGAAACTACTACATAGCAAATGAATAGCACACTCTATGGGTATGAGCACATGATATCGACAATTACGGCTGAAATTACGGAGCTGTTTTCAGACGCAATTGCTCGCACTCGCGTTTTGCGAGGCGTCAATTACGGGCGTAATTTGGAGCTGTTCTTCATTGGATTCATTGAAAAACGGCTCAAATTACGTCCCAAGAAGTGTCTTGCACTTCTTTGCCGAGGCTGTAATTTTACGTGCCGTCTTTTGACAGCGACGCGTAAAATTAAAGGTCGTCGGCACAGTACATCGGCAAACCCATTAAAAGCAATGGGCAGATGTTTGCCGACGTATTGAAGCCGTCTTTTCAGGCGTAATTCGAGGCGTAAAACGCCTCGTTTACGCCTGAAAATAGGTCGTGTGAACCCAGCCTTTCCCATATAATGCAATCCTAATTGTCCACAATATGAGTCCAATACCTAATGCAATTCTACAGAATTATATTAAATTTCCATCAATTATGAAAAATAGAAAAGTATTTTACCTGTCACAAGAAAAGAATGTGTGCAATAGAAATTAGCACTCTTTCAAACTGGTGATTTGTAAAATGCCAGCACATACATGGGATATACAGGTTAAAGCAACATACCCTCAGACATGTTAGCCGGATGGCTAGACAGCAGAACAGACAGAGGTCCTCAATGCGCGTTTCGCTACTTCCGGCTTTGGTTTCTATACAATGTAATTGCAAGTTGGTGACAGGAAAATCTGGTCATTATGGGGGTTGGTGTCCTCTCAAAGAAGTGGGCTTGTTGCTTTTGAGGGGGTTTCACTATATACACACACACACACACACACACACACACACACACACACACACACACACACATTATATACACTGAATGGCCACGTTTTTAGAGACACCTGCCTTTCACGATTGGAACTTATCTTTATGTAAATTGGACACGTGACCCCGGAGTGCAGCATAAAATCAAGTGTGCAAGCTTCCTGTGGACCAGTTTCAGTGTTTCAAATTCGTTCTGTAACACACAATTAGTTGACATATTGCTTTCTCACTTGTCGCACAGACTTCGTAGTCTATGTAGTATATAGCCCTTGACATCATTATTGCAAGGATTTTCCCATAGTTTGTGAAATTTAAAGAACATTGTAACACTATTTAAACGAACAAAGGGTGCTACCCGAGTTACTGATCATATACGACTACGTTACAATGGCAAAGCAGGAATTTTGATGTCTGCTAGCGTTAAGTGGGTTACTCCCCTGCTTAATGCTAGCAATTGCCATAATGCTCTATTTAGCAGATATTAATATGTGATGCCTTAGACCCTTTAAGTTTTAGTTATAAAAATCACCTTAGTTCTTTTTTATGCTTTTATATTAAAAGTCAATTTTGCTTTGTTATATGTGAAAACTGCTTTCAATAGTTTTAGTCCTGACATGGTTAAAAGGCACACCTGTGGTGGGTGCATCCGTTGTATAGATTTAAGGTGAAAGTATGTGCTTTCCAATCTGGCCATAAAAAAGCATCGTGTGCACATGAATTGGACGGAAGTTGGCGTACTGCACAGTCACTTCGCTGTTGTTCCTGCTCATGCTGAGATGTATTAAATAATTAATTAGGTAGATTGCTTTTAATCATGGTAAATGCTGGTCTGAACTTTCTTCACTGATAGATTTTGAGTTCAAAGCTATGGAACTCTCATCAAATGAAGATCATATGATATTTTATGTGTATTAAAATGTTACCATTATGTCATAAGTGTATTTGCATTGTACTGTAGGTGGCTTTAATTTGATTTTGTTATAGAGGCCTTTAGGATATGTTCACACGTGTCGGATACGCTGTGGAAAAGTCTGCAGTGTATCCGACTACAGACAGCAGGAAATATAGCTGAATATTTAGACCAAATTGTGCATTAATTTGTTGCGTATATTGGACCGGATTGAACGCTACGGAAAACGGCTGACTAAAAGAAGAAAACGGCCTATAGTTCCCTCTCCTGGTGCTGCCATAGCATCCCACGGCTACTTTCTATACAACTGGCCTTCTTTGATGAAGTTTCATCACATATGACCACTGCGGCCTGTAATTGGCTGCATGGGCTACATGTAATGAAACGTCATCACAGGCCAGCTGTACAAAGAGCAGCCAAAACTGCAGAAACATGTTGCTATGGGAGCACCAGGAAAAGTGAGTACATTTTTTTTTTTTTACTTTGAAAATGTACAATTTTTTTGAACATGCAGAACTTGCTGCAAATATGCAGCATAATCGCAGCCAATTCTGCAACAGTTGACATTTCTTGTGAAATCTGACTTCCCCATTGAACTCAATAACAAAATTCTGCAACAAATCCGCAGCCATTCTGCAAAATGAATTCATATGCTGTGAATTTATAATCCATACCGCAGGTCAAGTTAAGCGCGTATTCTGTGCGGAATTTTTCTGCAGCATGTGGATGAGATATGATAAAATGTCATTAACTTTGCTGATAATGTAAATGCTACAGAATTTCCCCACGGAAAATTTGTTCGGAAATTGCGCAGTGTATAAGTCATGTGCGAACGTACCTTTAAAGTAAGATGTATCAATTTTGTAGGCTGCCCAAATAATGGCAAGAGATCGGGGATAATGTCTACTTTATAAATAGGAACAGAATGGTGGCTCAGTGGGTAGCACTGTTAGGGTATGTTCACACGCACTAATTACGGACGTAATTCGGGCGTCTTTGCCCCGAATTACGTCCGAAAATAGCGCCTCAATAGCGCTGACAAACATCTGCCCATTGAAAGCAATGGGTAGACGTTTGTCTGTTCACACGAGGCGTAATTTACGCGCCGCTGTCAAATGACGGTGCGTAAATAGACGCCCGCGCCAAAGAAGTGACCTGTCACTTCTTTGGCCGTAATTGGAGCCGTTATTCATTGACTCCAATGAATAGCAGCGCCAATTACGTCCGTAATGGACGCGGTGTTCAAGCACCTGCACATGCCGTTACGGCTGAAATGACAGGGATGTTTTCAGGCTGAAACATCCCCGTAATTTCATCCGTTACGGACGCCCTCGTGTGAACATACCCTTAGGCTGGGTTCACACAACCTATTTTCAGACGTAAACGAGGCGTATTATGCCTCGTTTTACTTCTGAAAATAGGGCTACAATACGTCGGCAAACATCTGCCCATTCATTTGAATGGGTTTGCCGACGTACTGTGCAGACAACCTGTCATTTATGCGTCGTCGTTTGACAGCTGTCAAACAACGACGCGTAAAAATACAGCCTCGTCAAAAGAAGTGCAGGGCACTTCTTTGAGACGTAATTTGAGCCGTTCTTCATTGAACTCAATGAAGCACAGCTCAAAATTTACGGCTGTCAGAGAAGCCTCGCAAAATGCGAGGAGGAGGAATTACGGCTGAAACGAGGCAGCTGTTTTCTCCTGAAAACAGTCTGTCTTTTCAGACGTAAAAGCCTGCTACCATGTGCACATACCCTTACTTTGCAGACCTGTGGTCAGGGCTGGACTGGGGTCAGGACTACATCTGCATGGAGTTTGCATGGTCTCCATACTGATAGGTTAAAGAGGCTGTGTCACCAGATTTTGCAACCCCTATCTGCTATTGCAGCAGAGCGGCGCTGCAATGTACATAAGAGTAACGTTTTTATTTTTAAAAAAACGAGCATTTTTGGCCAAGTTATGACCATTTTTGTATTTATGCAAATGAGGCTTGCTAAAGTCCAACTGGGCGTGTTTAAAGTAAAAGTCCAACTGGGCGTGTATTGTGTGTGTAACATCTGGGCGTTTTTACTTCTTTTACTAGCTGGCGTTCTGTTCGAGAAGTATCATCCACTTCTCTTCAGAACGCCCAGCTTCTGCCAGTGCAGACACACAGCGTGTTCTCGAGAGATCACGCTGTGACGTCACTCACTTCCTGCCCCAGGTCCCGCATCGTGTCGGACGAGCGAGGACACATCGGCACCAGAGGCTACAGTTGATTCTGCAGCAGCATCGGCGTTTGCAGGTAAGTCGATGTAGGTACTTACCAGCAAACGCTGATGCTGCTGCAGAATCAACTGTAGCGTCTGGTGCCGATGTGGCCGACACGATGCAGGACCTGGGGCAGGAAGTGAGTGACGACACAGCGTGATCTCTCGAAAACACGCTGTGTGTCTGCACTGCCAGAAGCTGGGCGTTCTGAAGAGAAGTGGATGATACTTCTCGTCAGAACGCCCAGCTAGTAAAAGAAGTAAACACGCCCAGATGTAACACACATAATACACGCCCAGTTGTACTTTTACTGTAAACACGCCCAGTTGTACTTTTGCAAGCCTCATTTGCATAAATACAAAAATGGTCATAACTTGGCCAAAAATGCTCGTTTTAAAAAAAACAAAAATGTTACTGTAATCTACATTGCAGCGCAGATCTGCTGCAATAGCAGATAGGGGTTGCAAAATCTGGTGACAGAGCCTCTTTAATTGGCTTCCTATGTGTGTGTGTGTGTGTGTGTGTGTGTGTCTGAGATCAGAGAAAGTATAATGGGGACAGGGGCTACTGTGCATGATGATAACCCCTGCACAGCACTGCAAAATATGTTAGCGCTAAATAAACAACAGGAAAAAAAAGTTGTGAAAACACCACCATTCTGACTTGGGTAACAGATTTTATTTTTTTTTAAAAAAAAAAACATTTTATATAGCTTTGATATCTTATATAAAATAACATTGCTTTCAATCCTCATTTAGTCTCATTAAGATCTAGGTCAGCAGCACAGAAATCTAATGAGAACATAGTTTAGCAATGGCCAGAGTGTGAAAGCGCACCCATTCCAGTGTTTTTCATTAGCATGGAAAACACTGAGGATTTGAAATACATAAAACACATTGTTGGTCGTGGCTGCTCTCATTTCCCTAAAAGGATGTTTCTTTGTTACAAAATGTTATTTCCTATACTTTTGTTTTTGTTAACTATAAGTGTTTTTTTCGAAAATGCAAAGAAACATTTGAACTATTCCCAAGAGAAATATCATTGAATCTGAGCGAATGGTAAAATTCCTAAAGTTGAAATTAATTAGATTTGGAGGATTCTACAACCTGTTTCTGTTTAGCACTGAAAGAGCACATTGCATTATTGATGCCCCTAACTAACAAGAGGAGTGTTGGTTCTATAATCACTTGCTGGCAGAAAATAAATTATTATATTATATGTTCACATGTGGCAAATTTGTTTGTAAAATTTCTGCAACTTAAAATCAGTTCCATACATACATAGCACTTTTGAAAAAAAGACATATGTCCATTAAATACTTACATGTGAGGGCCTGCTCGCATCTAATTTTTCTTCCGTCAGAGGTATACGCCGGGAAGTAGTTACATATCCCACTGTATAGGCATACAGTAGGATACGTCGCCTGAACTTTACCGGCACAACGCTACTTGAAGCGCTGTGCCCGGGGATGTCCATTATGTCACTGTCCATATATGGACAGTGATACTAGGGGCTTTCACCTACAGAGTCCCCGGCCAGAGCATCGCAAACGCTCTGGCCAGGGACTCCTGTCTTGGGAAAGCCCTTGACGTCACTGTCCATATATAAGGTTAGAAGCGTTAAAAACCCATAATCCATGGCCAGAGCCTCGGCAGCGCTCTGGCCAGGGATTCCACTCCCGGAGGAGCCCCCGATGTCACTGAACATATATGGACAGTGACGTTAGGAGCTTTAAAGGGATTTTCATACTGTTGACCTATCCACAGTTTATGTCGGTGGGGGTCCATTAAGTTGCCACCAGGCATCCGTGCCGGAAGCAGATGGCTCTGGTCTCACAGTATAGCAGCTGTGCTGCAGTACTGTAGCTCTGACCCGGTTTAAGTGAATAGGAGCAGAGTTGCAGTTCTGCAGCACGGCCGCTATGCAGTGTACGAAGCCAACTGCTTCTGGCACCGACCACTGCATAACTTCTGAAGCCAGGAGGCAGCCCTATCAGCTGATCGGTGTGGGGTCCGTGTGTCGGGCCCTCACCGATCATGTACTGATGACCTATCCTGTGGAAAGGTCATCAGTATGAAAAACCATCCCGTGCCCGGACAATCCTTTTAAGATGCCGAAATCCCGGGCTAGAGAAACAGCAATTGACAGGCACATCAGGGGCTTCTCCAGTCCCGGAGTCTCCGACCAGAGTACTACTGATGATTATTACTTGTTAATTTTATATATGTTATTTCTGGTACTTCCACAGATTTAAGTAACGGCGGTAGTTTAATGTGTTGGCAGTCGCAACAAATACGCAAAGTGTGAACCCAGCATTACAGTGAATGATATGGAAGCAACCAAGTGCATGCACAGTAAAGCTTCACTTCAGTATTAGTATTACTGTGTCAAAAAAGTCAAGTGAAATGTCCAGATCACAAGTTTCCTACCAATGTCAAACACAGTATTTTACATGCATGAAGTCAGTGCACATTATTTCAGTAAAAAGATAATGATAATGATTCCACCCTTACCATATTATAACAGGGATAGTAAGCTTACCTGCGTTGCTTAGCTGAATGCTTTTATAATGGTATCTAGGGAAAACAATAGCTGTCTGTGCTGTGGGCGTTGGGTTGCTAATACACACTGCTGCCTGAAAACCTGCAGGAGGAGACCTAAAGCCATGCAGCTGCTCACTGATAATTGATCCTAAAGGATACTGAAGCTTTTTCCACATGGAGTGAACTGAAGGACTAACGTAAAAAGAGGAACGAAGTGTCATGTCAACTAACAACCTTTTCTTTTTTAGGGTTCACACACTTAACAAAAAATATACAAACAAAAAGACTCGTGTAGCAATTTAAATAATGGGCTAGATGCTATTCAAGTAAAGCATACTCCCTAAGTAACAAAAAAAGGCAACTCCTATATACACAAATATACACTGGAGGAAAAAAAGGAGCATAGAAGCCGTATATCATAAGAATAAACGATTTTATTTAACACATAAATACACATAAAATATTAAAATAGGTACAAGAGGACAAAAAGACTCTGTAAATTCCAGTATGAGCACAACAAAGAAGACTCCCTAAAATGTAATAAGGGAAAATGTATGACACAATCTGCACAAACAGATCGATCCGCACTTCCCCTCTGTTTTTGCACTGACTGTGATTTAAAGATAACTCTTATCCTCACTCTGCCTATTCTTATACAGATTGTATTATTTCAGGATATGCGCATCTATATGATTGAGCTTACCGCCCTTAAGGCTGGATTCACACGAACGTGGCGTTTTTGCGGACGCAAAAACGCGGCGTTTTGCGAGCGCAAAAATCACTTGCCAGCTCCGTGTGTCATCCGTGTATGATGCGCGGCTGCGTGATTTTCGCGCAGCCGGCATCATAGAGATGAGGCTTGTCGACGCCCGTCACTGTCCAAGGTGCTGAAAGAGCTAAATCTTTCATCACCCTCGACAGTGAATGCCGAACACAACAGCGAAAAACCTGTAAAAAAAAAAGATAAAGTTCCTACTTACCGAGAACTTCCCGGCCGTTGCCTTGGTGACGCGTCCTTGGTGACGCGCCTCTCTTGACATCGGGCCCCACCTCCCTGGTTGACGCGGCAGTCCAAGTGACCGCTGCAGCCTGTGATTGGCTGCAGCCTGTGCTTGGCCTGTGATTGGCTGGAGCTGTCACTTGAACTGAAGTGTCATCCCGGGAGGTTGGACAGCAGGAAGGAGACAGGAGTAATCGGTAAGTTAGAACTTCGGTTTTTTTTACAGGTCCATGTATTTTGGGATCGCAAGTCACTGTCCATGGTGCTGAAACAGTTTAACTCTTTCATCACCATGCACAGTGAATGTCTCCCGATTTCGCGGACCGGAAATTTTTTTGCCGGGTTCGGCCAAAACGAGTTTGGCCGAACCCGGTGAAGTTAGCTTCGGTTGTCGGGGTTCGCTCCTCGCAAAGACACTCCGTTTGGATGCTTGGAAACAGAAAAGCACGTGGTGCTTTTCTGTTTCCATTCATCCTTTTGACAGCTCTTGCGCGAATCACGCAGTTCGCACGGAAGTGCTTCCGTGCGGCATGCGTGGTTTTCACGCACCCATTGACTTCAATGGGTGCGTGATGCGTGCAAAACGCCCAAAGAACGGACATGTCGTGACTTTTTTTCAGCGGACTCACGCTGAGCAAAAACCACGGACATGTCTGCACGGCCCCATAGACACATATAGGTCCGTGCAACGTGCGTGCAAATCACGCGCGTTGCACGGACGTTTTTCACGTTCGTCTGAATAAAGCCTAACCCAGATGTTTCATTTGGAGTGTCATACATTTTCCCTTATTACATTTTAGGGAGTCTTCTTTGTTGTGCTCATACTGGAATTTACAGAGTCTTTTTGGCCTCTTGTACCTATTTTAATATTTTATGTGTATTTATGTGTTAAATAAAATTGTTTATTCTTATGATATACGGCTTCTATGCTCCTTTTTTTCCTCCAGTGTATACTTAACAAAAAATGCCTGAAAATAAGGAGCTGTTTTCAAGGAAAAACAGCCTCGGATTTTCAGCTGTTTTTTAAGCAAACTTGCGTTTTTTGCAGCGTTTTTGGAGCTGTTTTTCTATTGAGTCAATGAAAAACGGCTCCAAAAACGGATAAAGAAGTGACATGCACTTCTTTTTACGAGGCGTTTTTTTAAGCCTATTTATTTAAATATCGGGCGCCAAATATAACGACACTGATATCAAAATAACGGAGTTTAGAATAAAAAAATGTAAAGTGCCCCAGGGTTTGTGCAGCCCTGCCCATTACATGCTGCACTCAGCTGCACATCTATGGGCAGGTGAAAGGTTCTCTAACTCCGTTCCTGAAATACCATCATCATGTCATGAATTAGGAATTTCTTTGGGCTGTGCTCACAAATCACAGTCAAATTGTAGTTTTGCCATGTTTTGCCATGATTTAGCTAAAATTGTGTGAACACAGCTATAAGGTTACACAAACCATAATAATACTGTTAGTGCATCAGTCATTACCACAAGTGTTCGCTCTAAGGCTGGGTTTTTAGGTTGAGGTGAAAATAAATTTTTGCCACTTTTTTTGCTAATATCGCAGGAAAAATACATTTTGACCGCGACATGTGAATCCAGCCTAAGAGAAATACTTAAAGAGGGTAATATACTACAGAAGGAAACTCAAAAACTTACAGCATTCACGTCAGCCCATCATCAGACTGAAACCTTTTTACAATATGCCATGTCTGTTTCTCTATATGCAGAATTAAAGGGGTTTTCCAGGGCACTGATATTTATGGCCTATCCTATTGTGGGGGTCCAACACCTGGCACCGACCGATCAGCTGATTAAATGGGGCTGTGGCACTTCCCCTTCATTGTTTTACAGGCTCAGCTCAGTGCATTTAGAAGTGGCAGTGCCTGGTACTGCAACTCACTGGGATTGAACTCCAATACCAGGCACAGCAACTACCAACTGCATGATCTGTACCTGGTAAACAATGAAGGGGACGTGGCGCCTTTCACCAGCTGATCGGGGGTGGGTGACTGGAGTTGGACCCCGCACCTATCTGATATAGATGGCCTATCCTAAGGACAGGCCATCAAAATCAACGTCCCGGATAACCCCTTTGAAGTATATTGAACAATTGAATAACTTTTAATTATACAAAAAATAACATTAATTTGTCGAAACCGGACAACCCCTTTAAGGCAGATATAAGCCTTCACATAGCAGAGATAGATGATGTAAAATTCTCTACTGCTTTCTTATTCTCCATAGGCCTAATTCACATCTCCTAGTTGTACAGAGGCACAATAAGGCACCCAGATAATTGTATGGACCCTTTGATACAGACTTTGTGCGCCTCCCTGCTGGCTCTCTGCAAACGGCATTCTGTGTGCATGGGGCCATAAAGACGGTCATTCTGATAACAGGTATTTATTAATTAATTAATTAAGAAATTGCTTGTTTTCTAATCTGTGCAGAGGTTGCAGTAGTACCAGAACTACGGGAAGAGAACAGCACTATAAATAGTGATCGTGGGTGGTTACTCATATATTAGGGCCTGAGAGCTTAAAGCAATGCCTCTGACAGTCGGTGTGGATATATGCCAATTGAGAATTTATATGGTGAAATCCCAAATGAACAACTTACTAGAAGTGCAGGCAAGGCACTGAAAACAGTTTACTCTTCTGATTGCATTTTTCTTTTTTACTATGTTCCATTGCAGAAGAGCTTTATAGATCAGGTTAGTATTCCGGTTTCTGATATGCAGCATTTTAGTGACCTTTACTTCACTGTGGCATTGGTAAAACCAGAATTCAAAAATATTTTTTTTTTAATTCATGCAAATATTCAAAACCCTGTACTAGATGTTTAATGTTTGATATTGAATATGTCGCCTTTATATTGATAATTTATCTTCTGCTATCTTTCTGTTTGATCAGACTATTAAACATTTTAAAATGCTTAGCAGTCATCATATTGTCCTCCACTCACAATATGTATGTATTCCTGAAAATTTGTAATTATAACTCATTTATCAGTTATTTGACATATCTGCTGATTGAGGTCACACATGCATACCTGTAAATGGCTTATATCATAAATGTCAGGTGGGCTCGCATAATTTGATCAAACTGAGCGCTGTTACTGGTAATACATAAGTTACAGCAGATTAGCACCTGCATATCCATTTCCAGGGGTGTAACTAGGAAAGACTGGACCCCATAGCAAACTTTTGACTGGGCTCATCCTCACCTGGGTGCCACACGCAGCACCCCCTTGTAGATAGTGCCCCCCCTGTAGATTGTGCCATACAGCCCCCCCATAGATTGTGACATACAGCCCCCCCTGTAGATTGTGTCATACAGCCCCCCCTGTAGATTGTGACATACAACTGCCCTGTAGATAGTGCCACGCTTCCCCCTGTAGATTTCCCCCCCCCCTTGTAGACAATGACATACAGCTCCCATTGTTGATAGTGCCCCCACCTCCCCTTGTACACAGTGCCATAGAGCCCCCTGTAGATAGTGCCCCCCACCTCCTCCTTGTAGATAGCCATACAGCCCGCCCTTGTAGATAGTGCCATACAGCAGCCCCTGTAGATAACTCCCCTGTAGATAGAGCCATACAGCCCACTTAAGATAGCGCCATACAGCCCCCTTTAGATAACGCCATATAGCCCCCTGTAGCTAGCACCATACAGCCCCATGTAGATAGCACCATACAGCCCTGCTGTAGATAGCGCCATACAGCCCCCTGTAGATAGTGTCATACAGCCCCCATGTAGATAGCGCCATACAGCCCCATGTAGATAGCGCCATACAGCCCCATGCAGATAGCACCATACAGCCCCCTGTAGATAGCGCCATACAGCCCCCATGTAGATAGCGCCATACAGCCCCCCTGTAGATAGCGACATACAGCCCCCCTGTAGATAGTGACATACAGCCCCCCATGTAGATAGCGCCATACAGCCCTCCGTAGATAGCACCATACAACCCCCTCTGTAGATAGCGCCCCCCAAACAAATAAAACAATAAATCTTTATACTCACCATAGGCCCCGTTCCCGCGACTAACGGAGCTGCTCAAAAGCATCAACGCCGACGGGAGCCTTGCGTAGGCCGGCATGATCCAGTGACATAGTAAATGGCAGAGCAGGAAGATACCTCTCTCCTCTGCCATTGCGTACAATAGTATCTGCGTCCTAAGGACGCAGACACTATTAAATGTGGCATCGCTACCATTGTAGCAGCCATAGCAACTGCTAGCAACGCCACCGGGCATGGGGGGGCCGTGCCGGCAGACGGCATGGACACCCTCATGCCGCGGGCCAGGTAGTGGTCCACTATGGCTGCTACAGCGGCAGTTACGCCACAGTCCATTTTATGTTTCAGGAAGAGCTGACTAACTCTGTTTGTAGTATTTGTATGGGGGCGGTGACTGTCTCCATCTTGGTCGTGCTCTCCTCCCATCTTTCCTGGGATGTTTTTAATTAGAACAGAATATATTTGGTTCCTACCTATCTTGAGCTCACTGTGGTCTCAGTCCCAAGAGAGAGAGGTTAGTCTCCAAAATAGAGATATAATGTTCAGTGTAGGGACCCCCTGTTTGAGGTTACCTTGTCGTGGCAGGTGGGCTCACATTTATAAACATAATAACTATAGCAGTGATGCAATTAAAATAATAGAAATGTATAATAAACACAAAGTGTGCATCTGAATTCTCCTGTTACTGGTATATCATAAATGTGTCCAACAACTAATGACTGCCAGCACATTAAGCTAGTTAAAGAGGCTCTGTCAAAAGTTTATAACTGCCCTATCTATTACCTAATTCAATAGGCGCTTTAACCCCTTCCCGACATCCGCAGTATATATACGTATACTACATTGGTAGTGCAATGTATTAGAACATCAATCAAACAGTTGGACCTTCAAGTCCCCTAGTGGGACTAAAGAAAAGTGTAATAAAAGCTGTAAAAAATAAAATAAAAGTTTCAAGAAATAACATAAAACACGATCGCCCTTTTTCCCTTATCAAGTCATTTATTATTGTAAAACAATAATAAAACCATACATATTTGGTATTGCCGCGTCCATAACGACCTGAACTATAAAAATATTACGTTATTTGTCCCTCGCAGTAAACGGCGTAAAAAACAACCTAAAAAATAATGCCAGAATTGCTTTTTTTTGGTCACTTTTGTCTTCCAAAAATTGAAATAAAAAGTGATCAAAAAGTCGCATGTATCCAAATACATGTACCTATAAAATACAAGCACTCAGACAGCTCCGTCGACGAAAAAATTAAACAGTTATAGCTTTTACAACTTGGCGACAGTTTATTGTGCAAAAAGTTGTAAAACATAAAAAAGTTCTATAAATTAGGTATCGCCGGAATCGTACTGACCCGCAGAATGAAGGTAACATGTAATTTATAATGCATGGTGAATGCTGTATAAAAAAAACTATGGCAGAATTGCTGTTTTTTGATTACCTTGCCTCCCAAAAAAAAGGATAACAAGTGATCAAAAAGTTGCATGTACCCCAAAATGGAACCAATAATAACTACAGCCCGCAAAAAAACAGCCCTCATACCACTATGTCAATGAAAAAATAAAATTAGTTAAGGCTCCAATAAGTCAGGAAAGAAAAATATGCAGTTGTGCCGACCAGAGGGAAACATTTCTTCTGTTTCAAGAGTTGATTTATCAAGGCCCTAAAATTAGGGAACCAGGAAGGGGAGGACTCAAATATATCTGCTGGAAGCGAGGGTGCCCGTATTATACCAGGACAACACTTCCCAGCAAAATTCCTCAAACTGCAAAGGTGCGGAATGTGGACCAAATGGGAGATAAGTAAGGACATTTATCAGTGCGACACTGGCCTGTGCAGAAAGGATTGCTTCACAGCGTAACAAATATTTATAGATTATTTTATTATTTACCCCATTATTATACCACCTGACTATGTCCCTAAAATACTCTGCTCAGCTTACATATGTCCCACATTATAAACTAAAACACCAGTAAAACTCCAATCAAAACTATTACCAAGCGAAATGGCGCTCCTTCCCTTCTGAACCCTACAGCGTGCCTAAACAGCAGGTTACTTCCACATATATGGCATCACCATACCTCGGAGAATCCTTTTAACAATTTTTGGGGTGTGTGTCTCCAGTGGCACAAGCTGGGCATGACATATTTCCCACTGAAATGTCACATCAAGGGAAAAATGTTAATTTTTACTTTGCACCATCCGCAGCGCAATCATTTATGGAAAAGACCTGTGGGGTGAAAATGCTCACTAAACCCCCTAATAAATGCCTTCAGGGGGTGTAGTTTCCAAAATGGGGTCACTTCTCAGCGGTTTCTTTTATTATTTCACATCAGAGCCTCTGCAATTGTGAACCAATACTGTGTAAATTGCCAAATAAGGCCTCAATTTTGCATGGTACTCTCTCACTCCTGAGCCCTGTCGATAGTCCAGACAAAAGATTAGGGCACATGTAGGGTGTTTCTAAAACCAGGGAACACAGCATAATAATTAGAGAGCTGTCTTGTTATGGTGGCACAAGCTGGGCACCACATATTGGCATATCTATGGAAAAAATAAAATTTTCACGCTGCAACATCTAGTGTACACTAATTTCTGCAAAACACCTGCGGGATTAACATGCTCACTACACCCCTAGGTGAATATCTTTAGGGGTGTAGTTTCCAAAATGGGGTCACTTGTGGGGGTTTTCTTCTGTTTTAGTCCCACAGGGGCTTTGCAAATGCAACATAGCAACCAGAAACCAATCCAGCAAAATCTGTACTCCAAAAGCCAAATGGCACACCCTTCTGAGCCCTACTGTGTGCCCAAATAGCAGTTTATGACCACATATCGGGTATTACCGTACTCAGGAGAAATTGCTTTACAAACGTTGTGGTTCTTATTTTCTTTTATTCATTGAGAGAATGAAAAATGTTGAGCTAAAGCTACGTCTTTAGGATTTTTTTTATTTTTACTTCCCAATTCTAATAAAATATCTTTAGGGGTGTAGTTTCCAAAATTGGGTCACTTGTGGGAGTTTTCCAATGTTTTGCCCCTTCGGGGGCTTTGCAAATGCGACATGGCCTCCGCAAACCATTCCTGCTAAATTTGAGCTCGAAAAGCCAAATAGCGCTCTTTCCCTTCTAAGCCCTGCCGTGTGTCCAAACAGCCATTTAGGACTACATGTGGAGCGTTGTTTTAATCGGGAGAAATTGCTTTACAAATATGGTGGTGCTTTTTCTCCTTTAGTCCTTGTGGAAATGAGAAAAAATTAGCTAAACCTACATTTTCTTTGAAAGAATGTAGATTTAAATTTTCACGGCCTACTTGCAATAATTTCTGCAATAAACCTGTGGGGTCAAAATGCCCACTATACCACTAGATCATTTCCTGGAGGGGTCTAGTTTCCCAAATGGGATTGCCACTGTTTTGGCACCGCAAAGCCCTTCAAACCTGACATGGTGCCTAAAATATTTTCTAATAAAAAGGAGGCCCCAAGATTCACTAGGTGCTCCTTTGCTTCTGAGGCCGGTGCTTTAGTCCAGTAGCACACTAGGGCCACATGTGGGATATTTCGAAACACCGCAGACTCTGGGCAATAAATATGCACTTCTCTGTTACAAAAAAAATAGATTAAAAATGAATTTCTGCAAAAAAAAAGTTAATTTGTAAATTTCACCTCTGCTTTAATTCCTGTGAAAAGTCTAAATGGTTAAGAAGCTTTCTAAATGCTGTTTTGATTACTTTGAGGGGTGAAGTTTTTAAAATCGGGTGACTTATTTGGGGTTTCTAATATATAAAGCCCTCAAAGCCACTTCACAACTGAACTGCCCCCTGTAAAAATAGCCTTTTGAAAATTTTCTTGAAAATGTGAGAAATTGCAGCTAATGTTTTAAGCCTTGTTAACGTCCTAGAAAAATAAAACTATATTCAAAAAACGATGCCAATCTAAAGTAGACATATGGTGAATGTTAATTAGCAACAATTTTGTGTGGTATAACTGCCTGTCTTACAAGCAGATACATTCAAATTTAGAAAAATGCTAATTTTTGCAATTTTTCACAAAATTTTGGTGTTTTTCACAATTAAATACTGAATGTATCGAGCAAATTTTGCTAGTAACATTAAGTCCAATGTGTCACGAGAAAACAATCCTAGAATCGCTTGGATAGGTGAAAACATTGCGAAGTTATTACCACATAAATTGAAACATGTCAGATTTGAAAAATGAGGCTCTGTCAGGAAGGTCAAAAGTGGTCAAAGCGGGAAGGAGTTAATGTAGATAAGTAATGTAATGTTTTTTTTACAAAATTATGAGCATTTTAAGTGTTATGCAAATTTGTGCTTAATGCCCAAGTGGGCGTTTTGTTACTCTTGACCAAGTGGGCCTAGTAAAGAGAAGTGTATGACGCTGACCAATCAGCGTCATACACTTCTCTTCATTAATTTCCAGCTTAATACACAGCACAGCGTGATCTCGCGAGATCACGCTGTGCTGTCACTTACTCCCGTAGTTCCTTCACACAAGCGACTGTAGTATGACCAGACATCGCCTCTAGGCTGGAAACTATAGACCTGTAAGTTTAACCTCCATTGTGGGTAAAATATTTAAGGGTTTTCAAAGAAATGCTATCCACGAGTATCGCAATGCAAATCAACGGTTGATGCAGCATCAGCATGGGTTTATGAGGGATCGGTCCTGTCAAACTAATCTGATTAGCTTCTTTGAGAAGGTAAATTCTAGACTGGACCTGGGTAAGGCTGTGGATGGGGTGTATCTAGACTTTTCAAAGGCGTTTGATACTGTGCCGCATACAAGGTTGCTATATAAAAAGCTGGGACTGGGGAAAAATATGTGTAATTGGGTCAACAACTGGCTCAGTGATAGAAAACAGAGGGTGCTTATTAATAGTACATCCTCAGAGTGGGTCGCATTTACCAGTGGGGTTCCACAGGGGTCAGTATTGGACCCTCTTCTTTTTAAAAATGACCTTGTAGAGGGTTTACAGAGTATAATTTTATTATTTGCAGTGATACTAAGCTCTGTAAAGTAATCAACGCAGAGGAGGATAATGTAATACTACAGAGGGATTTGTGGAAGGTGGAGGTTTGGGTAGAGAAATTAAGTTTAATGTGGATAAATGTAAGGTTATGCACTAAGGTCGAGGAAACAGATTTTACAATTATGCATCAAATTGTAAAACACTGGGTAAAACTACTACTGAAAAAGATTTGGGGATATTGGTGGATAGTACATTTACCTTTAGCAACCAGTGCCAGGCAGTTGCTGCCAAGGCAAAAAAAAAATTAAGAGATGCATCAAAAGAGGCATAGATGCTCATGACAAGAACATAGTTTTGCCTTTATACAAATCTAGTCAGACCACATATGGAATATTGTGTACATGTACAAGGACATGTCTGAACTAGAACAGGTGCAAATAAAGGGCAACCAAAGTAATTAAGGGGAAGGGTGGATTGCAGCACCAAGAAAAATATAATATTACAGGTTACGAGTACTAGATTCTGGAGATGGGATGTTGATCCAGAGATTTATTCTGATTGCCATATTTGGAGTCAAGGAGGATTTTTTTTTCCCTTAATGAGGCAATAGGCATCAACCTCATGGGGGTTTTTCCTTCCTCTGGATTAACATGGTAGAATTATAAGTTTTACTTGATGGACCTGTTTCTTTTTTCAACCTTATCAACTATGTGACTATGTAACTATGTTAGTGTGTATAGTATATATATTGGCATTATTTATGTGTACAGATTATATCTTGAGATTGTAGCGGGACAGTATATGGGATATTATAAAGAATACTTAGAATATGGACTGTAAGAATTACTAAAATAATTATTTCCTCTATCCTAATAATAAAACTCATATTACAATAATCCTCCCAAAATACATTTAATAAATAAATTAGGGATGTGTTATGTATTCAGGTGGTATATGAAGAATTGTATTTCTTGTTGCATTATTTTCTTTTTTTTTTTGTATTAGAAATGTAACTATGATTGGGGAGAATCAATATGTCTTATCACCAGCAGGTCCCCATTTACTGTAGGTTCAGTTTCATAAAAATGGGACACAGGACATTTTCTTGCAATTTTTTGATAATTTTTTATGTAGTTTCAACACACATAATACTGATATACGTTAGTAGGAGAAAGGAAAAGGCTGGCACTGTTGAACCAGTATCAATTAGGATTGGAGTGTATCAAATGGCTTCTTTTCGTTGATGGATTTTAGCAGATAAGTTGCCCCAGAGGTGCTCATCGAAAAGTGTAGCACAACCCAACTTGATATAAACGTATAGAAAATATCGAGGCACTCACCAGACGTGCAACACAGTTCCTTTATTCAGAGATCCCGGTCAGCATGTGGAATTAGCCAAATTGGCTAATTCCACATCCTGACCGGGATCTCTGAATAAAGGAACTGTGTTGCAAGTCTGGTGATTGCCTCAATATTTTCTATATGTTAATAATACTGATATACTACTATATATAGTAAGTCAATAATATGCAGCACCCAAATACTCCCTTAACCCCTTCCCGCTGCAGCCACTTTTGACCTTCCAGACAGAGCCTTATTTTTCAAATCTGACATGTCTCACTTTATGTGGTAATATCTTTGGAATGGTTTTACCTATCCAAGCGATTCTGAGATTTTTTTTTTCGTGACGCATTGGACTTTATTATACTGGTAAAATTTGGTCGATAGATTCAGTATTTAATTGTGAAAAACACAAAATTTTGAGAAAAATTGCAAAAATGAACATTTTCATAAATTTAAATGTATCTGCTTGTAAGGCCTCATGCACATTTCCGTTGGCCATCACACGGTTCCGTTAAAAGAACGGAAATGTACATGGCCCCATTGAAATGAATGTGTCAGGGTGCCATCCTTTGAAACAACAGATAGCACCCTGAAGAAAAAAAACTGAAGTGGGCATGAGGCCTTAGACAGATAGTTAGACCACACAAAATAGCATTTCCCATATGTCTATTTTTGATTGACATTGCTTTATGAACATTGTTTTATTTTTCTAGGACGTTACACGGCTTAGAACTTTAGCAGAAATTTCTCACATTTTCAAGAAAATTTTCAAAAGGCTATTTTTACAGGGACAAGTTAAGCTGTGAAGTGGCTTTTAGGGGCCCATACAATACAAACACCCAATTTTAAAAACTACACCCCTAAAGGTATTCAAAACAGAATAAACAAAGTTTCTTAACCCTTTAAGCAGTTCACAAGAATTAAAGTAAAGGTAAAATGTACAAATTTCATTTTTTTGGCAGAAATTCATATTTATTTCCCAGTTTCTGTATTTTTTTTTTTTAGAAATATCCTACATGAGGCCCTAGTGTGATACTAGACTAAAACACAGGCCTCAGAAGCAAAGGTGCACCTAGTGGATTTTGGGGCCTCCTTTTTATTAGATTATATTTTAGGTACCATGTCAGGTTTGAAGAGGTCTTGTTGGGCCAAAAGAGTGGAAACCCCCCAAAAGTGACCCCATTTTGGAAACTACACATCTCAAGAAATTAATCTAGGTTAGTAGTGAGCATTTTGACCCCACAGGGGAAAAAGTGCTACAACATTTGTAGAGCAGTTTCTCCCAAGTACCTATATGTGGTCATAAACGGCTGGTTAGACACATGTCAGGGCTCAGAAGGGAAAAAGCGCCATTTGACTTTTGGAGCTCAAATTTAGCTGCAATAGTTTGCGGAGGCGATGTGGCATTTGCAAAGCCCCTGAGGGGACAAAACAGTAGAAATCCCCCACAAGTGACCCCATTTTGGAAACTACACCTCTCATGGAATTTATCTAGGAGTCTATTGAGCATTTTGACCCCAGAGGCTTTTTGCAGAAATTTTTGGAAGTAGGCCGTGAAAATGAATATCTAATTTTTTTCTAATAAGATATAAGTTTAGCTATTTAGCTGTGGTCATAAATGACTCTGTGGACACACGGCAGGCCTCAGAAGGGAAGGAGCGCCATTTGGAGTTCAAATTTAGGTGGACTGAGTTGCGGAGGCCAGAGGCGTAGCTCGGTTTTCCAGTACCCGGGGCAAAGATTTAGATTGGCGCTCCCGCCCCAACTTCTTTCCCGACATCTCCGTCCCGCTCGCCATGTTTGCTTTCTCTATCAATCAATGAGGTGTAATTTTTTTTAACAATTTTTTTAATGTAACCCGAGCATAAAACCATTTGTACATTTTACAAGCGATATAGTTCTATAAGGGAGTTACCATAACAATAAATTAAAAGAAAATAAATTAAAAAGGCCACACACAGCCCCCTTGTAGATAGTGCCACACACAGCCCCCTTGTAGATAGCGCCACACACAGCCCCCTTGTAGATAGAGCCACACACAGCCCCGTGGAGATGGTGCCACACAAACCCCCCTGTAGATAGCGCCACACACAGCCTTTTTATGTAGATAGCTCCACACACAGCCCTCCCTTGTACTTAGTGCCACACTGCCCCTTCGTACTTAGTGCCACACAACCCCCTCCCCATGTACATAGTGCCACACAGGCCCCCTGTACATAGCACCACACACAGACCACCCTATAGATAGCGCCACACACAGTGCCCCGTAGATAGCGCCACACACAGCCCCCCTGTAGATAGCGCCACACAAAGCCCCCCGTAGTAAGCACCACACCCAGCCCCATTGTAGATAGTGCCGCACACAGCCCCCATGTAGATCACTCCACACACAGCCCCTGTAGATATTAACACACACAGCCCCCTGTAGATAGTGCCACACACAGGCCCCTGTAAATTGTGCCACACACAGCCCCCTGTAGATAGTGCCACAGAGAGCCCCCCTGTAGATAGCGCCACAAACAGCCCCCCTGTGGATAGCAGCACACACAGCCCCCTGTAGATAGCGCCACACACAGCCTCCTGTAGATGGCGCCACACACACACCCCCTGTAGGTAGCGCCACACACAGCCCCCTGTAGATAGCGCCACACACACCCCCTGTAGATAGCGCCACACACAGCACCCCTGTAGATAGCACCACACACAGCCCCCTCTTGTAGATATTGCGCAAAGCCTTCCCTTGTACTTATTGACACAAAACCCCTGCCCCCCCCTTGTGCTTAATGCCACTGAACCGCCCTCCCCTTGTACTTAGTGCCATACTGCCGCCAGAGCGGAAAGTGGTAGCGGTAGCCTATCACTACCACTCTCCACTCAGCCTTAGGAGGAGACAGGGGGTCTTGCGCTGGCATTCTGACTGGGGTCGGTGTCGGCCTGGGAGTGGACAAGTCCAGTCTCCTGACCTGAGTCACCTGACCTCATAACCCCTGAGGATGCTATAGCAGTAGTGAAACATGTCGGGGGCTTTTCTAATTTCAATTTCATGCTTGGCTGCTAGGCACATTGTTAGATTAATCAATGAATTGACTGCTGCACACTGCAGCCCTCATACTGGTCTGATCAATAGGTGTTCTATACCTCTGCACATTGTAGCAATCACCTACGATCTTTAACTAGCGTCACGCATTGACAATTTTAATTTTATATGTGTGGTCTGTCTTTTTGCTTAATATAGCCTATTAACCCCTTCAGGACCCAGCCTGTTTTGGCCTTCAGGACCCAGCCAATTTTTTCAAATCTGACGTGTTACTTTATGTGGTAATAACGTTGGAATGCTTTTACCTATCCAATACCTAATTTTGGTATTTATTTCTGAAAAACACCACAATTTCGAAAAAATTTGCAAAAATTAGCATTTTTCTAAATGTAAACGTATCTGCTTGTAAAACAGATAGTAATACCACATAAAATAGTTACTAGTTAACATCGTTTTTTGAACGTCCTTTTATTTTTATAGGACGTTACAAGGCTTAGAACTTTAGCAGCAATTTCTGATATTTTAAAGAAAATTTCAAAAGGCTATTTTTTCAGGGACCAGTTCAGTTCTGAGGTGGCTTTGAGGGCCTTATATATTAGAAAATCCACAGACGTCACCCCATTTTGAAAACTGCACCCCTCAAGGTATTCGAATCAGCATTCACAAAGTGTTTTAACCCTTTAGGCGTTTCACAGGAATTAAAGCAAAGTAGAGGTGAAATTTACAAATTTTATTTTTTTTGCCGAAATTCATTTCTAATACATTTTTTTTTTGTAACACAGAAGGTTTTACCAGAGAAATGCAACTCAATATTTATTGCCCAGATTCTGCAGTATTTAGAAATATCCCACATGTGGCCCTAGTGTGATAATGGACTGAAGCACTGGCCTCAGAAGCAAAGGAGCACCCAGTGGATTTTGGGCCTCCTTTTTTTTTAGAATATATTTTAGGCACCTTGTCAGGTTTGAAGAGGTCTTGTGGTGCCAAAACAGTGGAAACACCCCAAAAGTTACCCCATTTTTGAAACTACACCGCTCAAGGAATTTATCTAGGTGTATAGTTAGCATTTTGACCGCACAGGTTTTTCGCAAAATTTATCAGAATTAGTCTGTAAAAATGAAAATCTACTTTTTACTGAAAAAACATAGAAATTTTTAATATTTACAAGAAATAATAAAGAAAATGCACCCCAACATATGTAAAGCAATGTCTCCCGATTACGGCAATATCCCATATGTGGTAATAAACTGCTGATTGGACCCACAGCAAGGCTCAGAAGGGAAGGAGCGCCATTTGGATTTTGGAGCACGGATTTTGCTGGATTGGTTTTCGGTTCCATGTCGCGTTTGCAACACCCTGGAGGGACCAAACCAGGGGAAACCCTCCAAAAGTGACCCCATTTTGGAAACTACACCTATCAAGGAATTTATCTAGGGGTATAGTTAGCATTTTGACCACACAGGTTTTTTGCAGAATTTAGTGGAATTAGGCAGTGAAAATGAAAATCAACTTTTTTCTGAAAAAGCATAGAAATTTTTAATTTTTACAAGGAATAAAGGAAAAAAGAACGACAACATTTGTAAAGCATTTTCTCCTGATTACGGCAATACCCCATATGTGGTAATAAACTGCTGATTGGACCCATGGCAGCGCTCAGAATGGAAGTAGCGCCATTTGGATTTTGGAGCACGGATTTTGCTGGATTGTTTTTCGGTGCCGCCTTTGCAACGCCCTGGAGGGACCAAAACAGTGGAAGCCCCCAAGTTGCCCCATTTTGGAAACACCCCTCAAGGAATTTTTCTAGGGGTATAGTGAGCATTTAGACTCCACGGGTCTTTTGCAGAATTTATTAGAATTAGGCGGAGAAAATGAATATCACAATTTTTTTACACTAAAATGTTGAATTTTCTAATTTGAACAAGGGATAAAGGAGAAACAAACAACCAATTTTTGTAAAGCTATTTCTCCCGAGTACGGAAATACCCCACATGTGGTCATACATTTTTTCCATTAGAAATGAATTAACCCTTTCAGGACTGATCCATTTTTTGCTTTCTTATTTTCGTTTTTGAGTACCCGCCTTCCAAGAGCCATAACTTTTTTCTTTTTCCGTCAGTAGAGTGATGTGAGAGCTTATTTCTTGCGGGAGGAATTGTAGTTTCTATTGACACCATTTAGGGGGGATTCAGACGAGCGCGATTTGCGCGCGTGCAGGCCGCGTATTTTCTGCGCGTCACGCACAGCACTATAGAAGTCAATGAGGCAGTTCAAACAGTGCGTGATTCTTGCGCAGCGTTTGTTCGCTGCGTACTATACGCGACAGGTTCAATAACTCTGCGTATTTCACGCATCACGCACCCATTGAAGTCAATGGGTGCGTGAAAATCACGCATGTCATACGCTGGCAGCAGCTGCGAACGCGCGTTTTTCACGCAGGACACGTTGTCTCAATGCAAATGAGTTTGAACTAACTAGTTGAAACCAGCAGAAAAGCAGGAAGTTGGTTAGACAGCAGGTTTTGCAAAAGAGGCCACACCGTTTGCAAAAGCACCACAAGCACCTTGCAGGCATGCCTCGGCAGATGGATGTGGCGAAGCTCATTAGGTTAGTTCAGGAGCGGCCGGAGGTCTGGAACACCCATGCGGAGTCGTACCATGACCGCACATTGAAGGAGGCAGCATGGGAGCAGATAGCAGAGGCGCTATTTGAGCAGGAGTGGGCCGACAGCCGCACCCGTGACCGGCAACAAATTGGTGAGTGGATATCTGTGTGTCGCCATTGATGTGTATAATGACATCCATATTGGATATTGCGTCCCTGCTGAATAATTGCCTGTCATTGCCAACGTTTCGGTTCAGTGCCATCTTTATATAGTATCATCAACTTAGGTTTGTTCTTGTGTAGACGTGTGTTTTACACCAGTTTATATGCACTGTCTGTGTGCGCACTCACATCTGCTGAGTTTATTCAATGATGTGTTCTTTATTCATCATACAGTGGACGATGTAAAGAGACGGTGGCGCAGCTCGAGGGACCAGTTCCGTCGAGAACATGGATCCGGCGCCCGTAGCGGAGATGGTGGTCCCCAAAAACGGCGCTACATTTACTACGACCAGCTGTTTTTCCTGCGGGAAATAATGGACATGCGACCGTAAGTACTCGTTGTTGTCCCTTTGTGGCCACGTCACCTTCCAAACATGTTACATACGCCAAAACACCTTTGTGTTTGCACATGACATTTGGTTCCTCAACTGACGTGTCCCCTATATTATAGAACTAGCGACACTCTGGATGCGTCAGAAGAGGAGGCACGGCCCCAGTGTAGCCAGGCGTCAGAATCCGCTGCTCCCCTGGTCGCCCTAACCCCGGAGGCCACTAGAGAGGATCCTGGTCCAGTCGCCTCAGCGCCTGAAGCAGGACAACCGGACCAAGTGGCACCTAGTCAAGCAGCACCCCGCCGCAGACGTCCTGTTAACCCACCCGCAGCTGCACAGGTGGACGCCCGTGTTCTTGAGTACCTGCGCCGTGCAGCTGATGAGGACCAGCATGATTTCTTTTGTCGGAGCATGGCACCTTTGATGCGGCGGGTACCAGAGGATAGGTTGGTGCGGCTGCAAATAAATATGCTGTCGCTAATCGACTGTGCGACACCCCCGCTAAGTCCAGGCCGGTGCTTTACTTCTATTGAGCACTGGCGTAGTGTCTATATGCCCTCAGCGCGTGCCCATGTGCCAAGGCCCTCCCAACCTGCCCCCGTCTTCTCGCAGATGGCGCAATACCCTCCTGCCCCAAGATACCTCTCCCCTGCCCCAATGCCTGGGCCAGTCCGTCACTTTCCTCCATACTCCATACCTGGGCCAAGTTTACAGGCTCACATGCAGCCTCAGGGTTACCCACCGCAGTATCAACCCCAATATGCTGTGCAGGAACAGGCTCCTCAGGGCCGGGGACAGCATAGTGGTGCGGAACGGTCTGGTTACAGCTCGCCGACCCATGCCTATCATAATCTTTAGGGGCTATTTTTTTCTACGGGCACATGTTAGAAAGCGATGACATGCTAGGAATCCCTACATGTATTTGTTGTATATGCATCATGTTGGTGCACTTTTTAGTTCGGGTATGTTTTCCCGCCTCTGTATTTTGCTGATATGGCGTGTATGTGCCACAAACATGACTGCTAAAGTTAGATATTTTGAACTTCTGTGTGGACAATCCTTTTGTTACCTTGCGCACCATTTCTACTGCCTCTACCGCTATGAGGTGCTGTTGCCTTAGAGGTTGTGACGGTATTATATTTCTCCACCACATCTTTGAGGTCTTCGTTGTTCGGAAGGGGTTTGGAATACCAGGAACTCAGCTGTAATTAGTATAGTTAGTGTTTGGCCATAACTAACTTTACTCACCCCGAAAGGCTCACATACATATAGGGCAGGAAATACATAGTTTCCACAAGAGGATGTGATGTCCATGCATTCTTGCCGTCTAAAAAGGGTATTCCAAGCGCCTACCGAGCTTTAAGCTCGCAACCCACGTCAAGGGGCCTCAAGTTTTGCGAGTCCCTAACCCTCCCCCACACCCCCCAAAAAAAAAGGCCTTGAGGGATAAACAGACGTTCTCTCAAAGAATATTAACTTCACCACACCTCAAATGGCAGCGTTCTGGCAGGTTACATCTCAAGCCTGCCTGTCAAAATACTCTGCAAATTGGTGGCGCACTCGCTGCCCACATGTCGGTGCCCGGCCAGGCCGAGCAGCCTGGCCCAGGCTGGTGGTGGGTGCAGATGTTCCCATATATTCCCCATCATGAGCGGCATCATGGATGCGGGTAAAGTTGTGCAGCACAACACAGGCTTTGATCACACATGTGACATTTGACGGCGACAATTGCATTGATGTCATCAGGACCCTCCACTTGCTGGTCATGATGCCAAAGGCACATTCCACGACTTTCCGTGCTCTGCATAGTCGCTGATTGAAAATACGCCTACGGTTATCCAAGCCCCTCCGCGCAAATGGCCGCATTACGTGTCTGCTGAGGGCAAAACCTTCATCTGCAACCATAACATAAGGAACGGGTGGCCCGCTGGTGCCAGGGAGGATGCTAGGCTCGGGGACATCAAGTTGGTTTGACATTAGACGCTGGGCCATTCTAGATGAGCGAAAAATGCGTGCATCCGCCGAGCTGCCATAGGACCCGATGTCCACGATGGTAAAGCAGAAATTACAGTCCGACAAGGCAAGCAAGACTATTGAAAAATACTGCTTGTAATTGAAGTAGCGAGAGCCAGAGTGGGGTGGTTTCTGCACACGGATGTGCTTCCCATCGAGTGCACCAATACAGTTAGGAAATTGGGTGTCGCGTTCAAACTGCTGCGCTATGCGAAGCCAGTGTTGGGCCGTAGGCTGAGGGATCACGCTGCTCTTCAATCTCTGCCACAGGACCACACAGGTTGCTGGGACAATGCCGGAAATAGTGGAGACTCCAATTAGGAATTCAAAATGAAGGGCATGGTAGCTATTGCAGGTCGCCAAAAATCTACAGGAAATCATACAAGCAAACCACAAAGCAAACATGTTAGTTAGGACATTAAGGACATAAAATAATGTGTAACCTGGATCACAAAACTGCACATACCGTAACGTCAGAAGGAGACGCTCCTCGGGGGAAATACAGCGTCGCATGTTTGTGTTCTGATAGGTTATTCCAGGCCGAACCAGCTCCAGCAGCATATCAAAGGCACGCACAGACAGGCGGCAAAAGGCCCGAAATTTCTCAGGGTGACGACGGAGGTCAGCAAAGAGGGTATGAAAATGCCCTTTAGAGGTGCGTTGGGCCACTATTGGGTGAACCCACATCCTACCTGATCTCCGCCGGTGTGGCCGTAGAAGGCTACCTCGTTGCCCAAACCTCCGGGATAGCATCCATGCTAATAGCACACGGGCCAGAGAGCTAGGTGGCATCAATGCAGTCTGGCAGACAAACTTCCCTAACATACTGGTAGAAACAGTGGGTTGCATCCAAAGCACACAAATGAATTAACACAGGTGCACACATGAAGCAGGGGTATTGCATTCATGGCCCTTTTGAAGCCTGGCGTAAACAGAACAGCTGAGTGCGTTTTTTACACGTGCGGGAAAAACGCATGTCTTACGCGCGTATTACACGCATACATCGTTAAAAAACGCATTGCACACGCTGCTGACACGCGCGCAAAACGCTGCGTTGTTTGCGCGCGCAGAAACGCAACGTTCGTGTGAATCTCCCCTTAAAGTGCCATAAAAAGTACTGGGAAACTGAAAAAAAAAAATAGGATAATATACGAATATAGGAAAAAAATCTGATTCCATTTTTTGGGGTTTTCGTTTTTCCAGTTTTCGCCGTGCGGTAAAAACGAAAACTACAGTGATTTTGGCGGTTTAAATTATTTAAGTTTTTTACGGTGTTCACCGTGCGAGTTAAATAATGGTATATTGTAATAGTTCGGCCTTTTACGGACGTAGCGATATCAATTCTGTTTATTTTTTTACATTACTTTTGAAGAAAAATGGGAAAAGTTGTTTTTTTTTAACTTTAAACTTTTTTCTTTCTCACTACTAATAACTTTAATTCTTCTACACATTTTATTAGTCCCCTTAGAGGACTTGAACCAGCGATCATTGGATCGCGGGTACAATACACTGCAGTACTAATGTATTGCAGTATATTGTTATTTTTACAGACTCCTGTAACAGCGTGATCGCTGTTCCTGTCCGTTAGTCCCGGGTGTCAGCTGTAAAACACAGCCGACACCCGCAGCGTATGGAGCGGGCTCAGCACGTGAGCCCGCTCCATACATTACCCCCGCACCATGACATGCTATTAAGTCATAGTGGGCAAAGGGGTTAATGCACAGCGGGTGGTGTGAATATTGCAATTTTCCACTGATATGCCATTTTAGTGCATAATATGTCGTGCCCAGTTTGTGCCCCTGAAGACAAATACCTCATAAAATGTTAAGCGGGTTCTCCCGGATATGGCGATGCCATATATGTGGGCACAAACTGCTGTTAGGGCACGCTGCAGGGCTCAGAAGGGAGGGAGCGCCATTTTTCTTTTGGAGCGCAGATTTTGCTTGGTAGTTTTTCTGTTTTGGGTTTCGCTGGTATTTCAGTTTATAATGTGGGGGCATATGTAATCTGTGCGGGGTACATGAGGGTATAATAATGCGGTAAATAAATAATAATTCATAGAGGTGTGGTCAGTGTCGCACTGATAAATGGTGTCTGATGTTACCCGCTTTTAGAAACACTGCACATTTTGCATCGCCATATTCCTGGGAGCCAGAACGTCTTTATTTTTTCACCACCGGAGTTACGTGAGGGCTTATTTGTTGCGGGACAATCTGTACTTTTCATTGGTACCATTTTGGGGTACATGCAATTTTTTTTATCACTTTTTAATACATTTTTTTGCAAGCCGGGTGACCAAAAACAAGCAATTCTGACAATGTTTTTTAGTTTATTTTTTGCGGCGTTCACCGTGCACTATAAATGACCATTATATTTTATTCTGCGGGTCGGTACGATTACGGCGATACCATATGTATATAGGTTTTTTTTATGTTTTGCAGCGTTTGCACAATAAAATAACTTTTTTATAAAATAATTTATTTTCTGTGTCACCATATTCTGAGAGCCGTAACTTTTTTATTTTTCAGTCAAAAAAGCTGTATAAGAGCTTGTTTTTTGCGGGACGGGTTGTAGTTTTTATCGGTATTATTTTCGGGTACATGCGACTTTTTGATCACTTTTTATATTCTATTTTGGGAGGGGTGGTGACCAAAAAATAGGGATTGGTGTGGTTTTTTATTGATTTTTTTTGGGGTGTTCATCGTGCGGGAAAAATAACATTATAGTTTTATAGTTGGGGTCGTTACGAACGCGGTGATAGCAGATATGTGTACTTTTTTTAACGTGTTCATTTTTTTCCTATAATGAAAGGCTTATTATAGGAAAAAAATGAAGTGTTTGTTTATATAACTTATAACTTTTATTTTTACACTTTTTTAAAACATTTTTATTATCTTTTTTTTACTTTTTTCACTTGTCCCACTAGGGGACACTTAGACTTGCAGCTTTGATCGCTGCTAGAGTACATTACACTACACACGTAGTGTAATGTACTCTGTCATTGTGACGTGACAGTCACACTGACAGGAAGCCTCGGAGGACCGGCAGGAGGCTGCTCCTCCGAGGCTTCCATACATGGCAACCCAGAGGTCATTGTCTGACTTCCGATTGCCACGACAAGCATCAGTAGCCCCCACGATCACTTAGTGGGGACTGCCGATGTGCTTCAAACCACTTAAATGCGGCGACGGCAATCCGTCGCCGCATTTATGGGGTTAATTGCCGAAATCAGCAGCGATGTTCCGCTGACCGGCAAGGCTGGAGTGTCAGCTGTCAGGGACAGCTGACCAGCCGGTTCCCGGACACTGTCCGTTAGGACAGTGTGCGCCGGGAACTACTCCGCAATAGTACGTCTGGATGCGGGAACTAACCCCTCTGCAGGACGTACTATTGCGGAGATTTAATTTTATATCTATTCAGTCACATGGTAGTTGGGAAATAGGGCTTTCTTGCCTGCTGGCAATTAGTTGTTAGTTACCTGACCTCATGTCACTGACGTGACCTCAGGTAACAGGTCAGGTGACTGGACTGGTCCACTCCTGGACCAGCACCGACCCCAGTCACAACGCCGTCACAAACCTACTCCTAACGCTGATCGCTGATCGCTGATCGCTGATCGCTGCTGCAGCCGCCCGGCATACAAGGCACTTGTCAGCAGCGATCAGCTGTTTGGTACGGCTGCTCAGTGGCACCCCCCTTCCCTACCTCAGAGTTGCGCCCCGGTCACCTGCCCCCCCTAACTACGCCTCTGGCAGAGGCAATGTTGCATTTGCATAACCCCTGTGTGGTCACAACAGTGGAAACCTCCCAAAAGTGACCTTATTTGGGAAACTACACCCCTCAAAGGAATTTATCTAAGGATATAGTGAGCATTTTGACTCCACAGGCTTTTTGCAGAAATTTTTGGAAGTAAGCCGTGAAAATAAAAATCAAAATTTTTTCCAATAAGGTGTAGGTTTAGCTAATATTTTTTCATTTCCACAAAATCTAAAGAAGAACAAACACCCCAACATTTGTAGAGCAGTTTCTCCCGAGTATAACAATACCCCATATGTGGTCATAAACGGTTGTTTGGACACACGGCAGGGCTCAGAAGGGAAGGAGTGCCATTTCGAGTTCAAATATAGCTGGAATGGTTTGCAGAGGCCATGTTGCATTTGCAAAGCCCCTGAGTGGCCAAAACAGTGGAAACCCCCCAAAAGTGATCCCATTTGGGAAACTACAACCCTCAAGGAAGTTATTTAGGAATATAGTGAACATTTAAATAAATGATTAAATTAATAATCTGTCGATGTGTGATATACTTTAAAGCACTCCTTTATTCACAGGCCAGGTTTTCCAGGGCAGGTTTCACAATGATAAGTTTTGTCTCGTCTTCTCCGCCTTTTGTAACACACGTTGCACCTTTTTTGGGTCCTTCCCTTTTTACCAGTGGAGGGGATTTAGCTTGGAAAGTGTACAATACGTGGACCATCACTGTAAAGGATCTGCCAGGCACTGCGGGGTTAACTCCCAGAACTAATCAGTCAGCACCTGAGAATACATCCCTGAGACTGACTCCTGCTTCCACCATTCAGGCTGGCAGGCTTAGGAGTGGGAGAGCCTATCGTAACCTGGCCAGACTCAGCTAGCTCCCGCCCTCGGTCTATTTAAGCCTGCACTTCCTGTCCCTCGGTGCTTGTTATTGCTTTGGTTTCCTTCCTTGTGGTTCCTGGCCCAGCTACAGCTCCTGCTATTTTTGATCCTGCTCCATACCGACCCTGGCTTACCGACTACTCTTCTGCTTTTCGTTTTGTACCTCGCACACTACTGGCTTGACTCGGCTCGTTCACCACTCTGGTTGCTCACGGTGTTGCCGTGGGCAACGGCCCCTTTTCCTTGCTTGTGTTCCTTGTATGTTTGTCGTGTTTGTCGTGCACTTACTGAGCGCAGGGACCGCCGCCCAGTTGTACCCCGTCGCCTAGGGCGGGTCGTTGCAAGTAGGCAGGGACAGAGTGGCGGGTAGATTAGGGCTCACTTGTCCGTCTCCCTACCCCCTGCCGTTACATAATAACAAGCCCATACCTAGTCTACCCCTGGTCCCTGACACCACTATGGATCCCCGTGAGACCCTGGCTCAGCAAATGCAGGGTCTCTCCCTACAGGTCCAGGCCCTGGCTCAGAGGGTCAACCAGCCTGATGCTACCCTGGTAGTTCCCCGCACCGCACCTCTTGAACCCCACCTCAAGTTGCCCGACCGGTTCTCAGGGGACCGGAGGACTTTTCTCTCCTTTCGGGAGAGTTGTAGGCTTTACTTTCGTTTAAAGCCTCATTCCTCAGGTTCTGAGAGCCAGCGGGTGGGTATAATTATGTCCCGGCTCCAGGAAGGGCCCCAAGAGTGGGCCTTCTCCTTGGCTCCTGACGCCCCTGAACTTTCCTCCGTTGATTGTTTCTTTTCTGCTCTCGGACTTATTTATGACGAGACTGACAGGACTGCCTTTGCCGAGAGTCAGCTGGTGACCTTAAGTCAGGGTAAGAGACCTGTTGAGGAGTATTGCTCTGACTTTCGGAAGTGGTGCGTAGCTTCTCGGTGGAATGACCCTGCCTTAAGGTGCCAGTTTAGGTTGGGTCTGTCGAATGCCCTGAAAGACCTGCTAGTTAGCTATCCCTCTTGTGACTCCCTAGACCAGGTTATGGCTTTAGCGATACGACTTGACCGACGTCTCAGGGAACGACAACGTGAACGTTTATGTGTTTTCTCCTCCGACTCCCCCATGATGCCTCCCGAAGCTCCGTTGCTTCGTTCCTCCCCGAAAGATTCAGAGATACCTATGCAACTCGGGGCCTCCGTGTCCCCCCAACAACGTAGAGAATTCCGCAGGAAGAATGGTCTCTGCTTCTACTGTGGGGACGACAAGCATCAAGTGAACAACTGTCCTAAGCGTAAGGTTGCAGCCAGAGAACTTCCGCGTCTAAGTGATCATCGGGGAGGTCACTTGGGCGCACAGGTATTTCCCGTAAATATGAAACGTACTAAGATCTTGCTTCCCTTTCAGGTCTCTTTTGGTGGTAGGTCTGCTACCGGCAGTGCTTTCGTGGATTCAGGGTCCTCTACTAATATCATGTCTGTGGAATTTGCTATGTCCCTTGCTATGCCTCTTATTGATTTGCCTAAACCTGTCCCGGTAGTGGGTATCGACGCCACTCCTCTTGCTAATGGTTATTTTACACAGCATACCCCTGTTTTTGAACTTCTTGTTGGCTCCATGCATTTGGAGCAATGCTCTGTACTGTTGATGCAGGGATTATCGTACGATTTGGTGCTAGGTCTTCCCTGGTTGCAGTTGCATAATCCTACGTTTGACTGGAATACTGGGGAGCTAACCAAATGGGGTAATGAATGTTGTACGTCATGTTTTTCTGTTAATTCTATTTCTCCCCCTAAGGAGGCGAATACGCTACCCGAGTTTGTTCAGGACTTCGCTGATGTTTTCTCTAGGGAGGCCTCCGAAGTGTTACCTCCTCATAGAGAATACGATTGCGCTATCGAATTGGTACCAGGAGCTAAGCTTCCTAAGGGTAGGATATTTAATCTTTCTTGTCCCGAACGTGAAGCTATGAGAGTGTATATCCAGGAATCCCTGGCCAAGGGTTACATTCGTCCCTCTTCTTCTCCGGTAGGTGCTGGCTTCTTCTTCGTGGGGAAGAAGGATGGTGGTCTTAGGCCATGCATTGACTACCGTAGCCTGAATAAGGTCACGGTAAGGAACCAGTATCCCCTTCCTTTGATTCCTGATCTCTTTAATCAGGTTCAGGGGGCCCAATGGTTTTCTAAATTGGATCTACGGGGGGCGTATAACCTTATTAGCATCAAAGAGGGGGATGAGTGGAAGACTGCGTTTAACACGCCCGAAGGCCATTTCGAATACCTCGTCATGCCCTTTGGGTTGTGTAATGCCCCTGCGGTCTTCCAGAATTTCATAAATGAGATTTTGAGAAATTACCTGGGGATTTTTCTGGTAGTGTACCTTGATGACATACTGGTGTTTTCCAAGGACTGGTCCTCTCACGTGGAGCATGTCAGGAAGGTGCTCCAGGTCCTTCGGGAAAATAAACTGTTTGCCAAAACCGAAAAATGTGTGTTTGGGGTACAGGAGATTCCATTTTTGGGTCAAATCCTCACTCCTCATGAATTCCGCATGGACCCCGCCAAGATTCAGGCTGTGGCGGAATGGGTCCAACCTGCCTCCCTGAAGGCGTTACAGTGTTTTTTGGGATTTGCTAATTATTACAGGAGATTTATTGCTAACTTCTCGGTCATCGCTAAGCCCCTTACGGACCTCACTCGCAAAGGTGCTGATCTCCTCCACTGGCCTCCTGAGGCTGTCCAGGCTTTTGAGGTCCTTAAGAAGTGCTTTGTCTCGGCCCCGGTGCTGGTTCAGCCCAACCAAATGGAGCCATTTATCGTGGAAGTTGACGCATCTGAGGTGGGAGTGGGGGCTGTCTTGTCCCAGGGTACCAGGTCCCTCACCCATCTCCGCCCCTGTGCCTACTTCTCCAGGAAGTTTTCGCCAACTGAAAGTAACTATGATATTGGCAACCGCGAACTCTTAGCCATTAAATGGGCATTTGAAGAGTGGCGCCACTTCCTGGAGGGGGCTAGGCACCAGGTAACGGTCCTTACCGACCACAAGAATCTGGTGTTCCTAGAATCTGCCCGGAGGCTAAACCCGAGACAAGCTCGATGGGCGTTATTTTTTACCAGATTCAATTTTTTGGTTACCTATAGGGCTGGGTCTAAAAATATTAAGGCTGATGCACTGTCGCGTAGCTTCATGGCCAGCCCTCCTTCGGAGGAAGATCCTGCTTGTATTTTGCCTCCAGGTATAATCATTTCCTCGATCGATTCTGATTTAGTCTCTGAAATTGCTGCTGATCAAGGTGCAGCTCCCGGGAACCTTCCTGAGAACAAGCTGTTTGTTCCCCTGCAATTCCGGCTAAGGGTACTTAGGGAAAATCATGACTCCGCACTATCTGGCCATCCAGGCATCCTGGGTACCAAACACCTCATTACCAGAAATTATTGGTGGCCTGGGTTGCCTAAAGACGTTAAGGCCTACGTCGCCGCTTGTGAGGTTTGTGCTAGGTCCAAGACTCCCAGGTCCCGACCAGCGGGCTTACTGCGTTCGTTGTCCATTCCCCAGAGACCTTGGACACATATCTCCATGGATTTTATCACCGATTTGCCTCCATCCCAAGGCAAGTCGGTGGTGTGGGTGGTGGTGGACCGCTTCAGTAAGATGTGCCACTTTGTGCCCCTCAAGAAACTACCCAACGCCAAAACGTTGGCTACCTTGTTTGTCAAACACATCCTGCGTCTCCATGGGGTCCCTGTCAATATTGTTTCGGACAGAGGGGTACAATTTGTTTCATTGTTTTGGAGAGCCTTCTGTATGAAGTTGGGGATTGATCTGTCCTTCTCCTCTGCCTTCCATCCTGAAACCAATGGCCAAACGGAGAGGACTAATCAGTCCCTAGAACAATACTTAAGGTGTTTTGTCTCTGACTGTCAATTTGATTGGGTCTCTTTCATTCCCCTCGCCGAATTTTCCCTTAATAACCGGGTCAGTAACTCGTCTGGGGTCTCTCCTTTTTTTTGTAATTTTGGGTTTAATCCACGGTTCTCCTCCGTTTCACCTGGTAGTTCCAACAATCCTGAGGTAGAGGTCGTTCATCGGGAACTGTGCACAGTCTGGGCCCAGGTTCAGAAAAACCTAGAGGTGTCCCAGAGCGTACAAAAAACTCAGGCTGATAAAAAACGTTCTGCTAACCCCCTGTTTATGGTCGGGGATCTGGTGTGGTTGTCGTCTAGGAACTTGCGTCTCAAGGTTCCGTCCAAGAAGTTTGCTCCCCGGTTTATTGGGCCGTATAAGGTCATTGAGGTCCTCAATCCTGTCTCCTTCCGGCTGGAGTTACCACCGTCTTTTCGGATACACGACGTGTTTCATGCCTCCCTCCTCAAACGCTGCTCCCCGTCCTTGGCTCCCTCGAGGAGACCTCCTGTTCCCATCCTCACCCCGGAGGGGGTGGAATTCGAGGTGGCCAGGATTGTGGACAGCAAGATGGTCCAAGGCTCCCTCCAGTACCTGGTCCATTGGAGAGGGTACGGGCCCGAGGAGAGGACTTGGGTACCCGCCCGGGATGTTCACGCTGGGGTATTGGTCAGGAGGTTCCACCTGCGTTTCCCCAGTAAGCCAGGTCCACTTAGAAAGGGTCCGGTGGCCCCTCATAAAAGGGGGGGTACTGTAAAGGATCTGCCAGGCACTGCGGGGTTAACTCCCAGAACTAATCAGTCAGCACCTGAGAATACATCCCTGAGACTGACTCCTGCTTCCACCATTCAGGCTGGCAGGCTTAGGAGTGGGAGAGCCTATCGTAACCTGGCCAGACTCAGCTAGCTCCCGCCCTCGGTCTATTTAAGCCTGCACTTCCTGTCCCTCGGTGCTTGTTATTGCTTTGGTTTCCTTCCTTGTGGTTCCTGGCCCAGCTACAGCTCCTGCTATTTTTGATCCTGCTCCATACCGACCCTGGCTTACCGACTACTCTTCTGCTTTTCGTTTTGTACCTCGCACACTCCTGGCTTGACTCGGCTCGTTCACCACTCTGGTTGCTCACGGTGTTGCCGTGGGCAACGGCCCCTTTTCCTTGCTTGTGTTCCTTGTATGTTTGTCGTGTTTGTCGTGCACTTACTGAGCGCAGGGACCGCCGCCCAGTTGTACCCCGTCGCCTAGGGCGGGTCGTTGCAAGTAGGCAGGGACAGAGTGGCGGGTAGATTAGGGCTCACTTGTCCGTCTCCCTACCCCCTGCCGTTACAATCACTTCTAGACCTTGAACAGCTTCCTAGTTCCCAGATACAAGAGCCTTGATAACCACCTCTTCAAACTGATGGAATGTCCCTGTCGAGCCTGCACATTTGTATAGCACATAAGAGTTATACAATGCAATCTGTACTATGTGCATGGCCAGCTTTTTGTACCATGCCTCTGCTTTCCGCATGGCACTGTACGTCTTCAGTACTAGGCCGCACCGCCGTAGCGGGGACTCAGCTGGGCAAACAACAGAGCACCCAATCAATACAAAGTCCAGCACAAGGGTAGCTGAATAGTCCAGACAAAGGCAGAGGCTTTAGCATGGATGGGGCTGGATATTGTAGGTTTCCCCAGACGTGGCGGATGATAGCATGTGCAACAGGTTGCACCAGACGTGGCGAACGACAGTAGGTGTGGCAGGTTGCGCCAGACGTAGTGGACGGCAGTAGATGTAGCAGGATATGACTCCAACACTAGACAGGTTCAGGTTCAACGCACAGCACGGGATACAGGATACAGGTAGCAGGGCACGGGAAAACTGGGCACTTGCAAAGACTAACATGGAAATTACTAACAACGCTCAGGCAGGGAGTGAAGTGGCAGGGTCCCTTAAATAGTCCAGAGTGATTGGGGCTAATTGAAAATATAATTCATGTGCGCACGGTGGCCCTTTAAGGCCGGGCATGAGCGTTCGCGCGCACTCTATGGGACAGTGTCGAGATGAGCGGAAGTGAGTGCTGGTGTCTCCTAGGAAGGAGATGCCGGCCAGCACTCACAGATCCATGGCCGCGGCTGCCGAGGTGTAAGTAGGAACAGCGGTCCGTGGCCATGGATGCTACAACCAGCAACATGTTCTTGCTGTTTAGTGCCCTGCTTTCTCCCTTTTTTAGGGGTTGCCCAATTAGCATTTTAGAGAGGCCTCTCTGGTTTTTGTGCACAGTGCCGCATGGTTCAGCACTTCTGGTGGAGAGGCAGTTAAATAGTGGAATGCTGGTGTAGAAATTATCCATATAAGGCTGGATTCACACGAGCGGGTGTGTTTTGCGCACGCAAAAACGCGCCATTTTGCACACGCAAAAGGTCCATAAAAGCTCCGTGTGTCAGCAGCATATAATGAATGGCTGAGTGATTTTCGCGCAGCCGCCATCATTTTGACACTGTTTTTATGTTTGTAAACACGTGGTGCTTTTCTGTTTTCATTCATAGTTTTGACTACTGTAGCGCGCATCACCCGCGGCACACAGAAGTGCGTCCGTGTGCTGTGCGCGGTTTTCACGCACCAATGGGTGCGTGATGCGCAAAAAACGGGCAAATATAGGACCTGTCGTGAGTTTTACGCATACGCATACGAAAATCACGGACAGTCTGAACGGCCCCATTGACTAACATAGGTCCGTGCGACGCGCATAAAAATCACGCGAGTAGCACGGGTGTATTATACGTTCATCTGAATAAGCCCTTAAGGTGATAACACGGTCCAGCAGTGGGTGCATCAAATCCCACAATATTTTATCACTAATTCCCAGGACAGGGGGGCATTCTGGAGGTTCTATCCTGGTGTCCTTCCATTCATGAACCCTAAACCTATAGGTGTACCATGAGCTACTCTTGCACAGCTTGTACATGTTAATTCCATATGTGCTGCGCGTGATTTTCTCGCACCTATTGACTTCAATGGGTGCGTGATGCGCGAACAACGCACAAATATAGGACATGCCGTGTGTTTCACGCAGCGGACATACGCTGCGTGAAAATCACGGACTGTCTGAACGGCCCCATAGACTAACATAGGTCCGTGCGAGGCGAGTGAAAATCACGCTCGTTGCATGGACGTATTACACGTTCATGTAAATAAGCCCTTATGCTGTAAAAAAAACTGAAAAAAAATTGTCACTACGCTTTTTAAAAATTTAGTGATCGAACTTCAGTTAATAAAAAAACTGAATCTCCGTCACTGACGCTAACTATAACTCTGTAAATTTAAACTAAAACTGTCGTTACGCTATCAAAAATTTAGTGAACGAACTTCAGTTAAAAAAAACTGAATGTCTGTCACTAACTGACGCAAACTATAACTCTGTAAATTTACACTAAGGGCTTATTTACACGAACGTATAATAGGTCCGTGCAACGCGCGTGATTTTCACGCGCCTTGCACGGACCTATGTTAGACTATGGGGCCGTGCAGACAGTCTGTGATTTTCACGCAGCGCATGTCCGCTGTATGAAACGCACGACATCTCCTAAATTTGTGCGTTGTTCGCGCATCACGCACCCATTGATGTCAATGGGTGCATGAAAATCACGCGCAGCACACGGAAGCACTTCCGTGTGAGGCGCGTGATTCGCGCAACAGCAGTAAAAAGTATGAATGAAAACAGAAAACCACCACATGCTTTTCTGTTTACAAACATATAAACAGAGTGTCATAATGATGGCGGCTGCGCGAAAATCACGCAGCCACGCATCATACGCGGCTGACACACACAGAGCTGTTAAGTAGTTTTTGCGAGCGCAAAATGCAGCGTTTTTTGCGCGCGCAAAATGCACACGCTCGTGTAAATCCGGCCTAAGGGTGTGTAAATAGACGCCCACGTCAAATAAGTGCCTGTCACTTCTTCAGACGTTAAATGGAGCTGTTTTCCATTGACCCCATGGAAAAACAGCTCCATTTACGTCCGTAATTGACGCAGCGAAAAAGCGCCTCAACATGCCATTACGCCTGAAATTACGGAGCTGTTTTCTCCTGAAAACAGCCCCGTAATTTCAGCCGTAATGGACGCTGCCGTGTGAACATACCCTAAGACTATAGAAAAAATATATAGCTAAAACTTCTGCTATATATTTTTTTTACAAAACTGACGTCAGTAAACATCCGCTACTCTAACACCCTATCTATGCAGGTACTAACTACACATAACTATAGTTTTTTTCACTCTTTTTTTACAGTTTTATATAAAAAAAAAAAAGGCCCAAAAAACCTGCATCAAGAAATTGCCACTGAGGACCCATGTACACAACTCTAATTTTACTGTCCACAAATACGGCTCCGTAATCATTTATAGTCTTCCGCAACTCAACTGTTCATGCGTAAAAAAAAACCAGGGAGGAATCTCGGGTAAACCCCTTGCGTCGCATAGCAACGCTTCCGTAATTACAGACGGCTACAGGTGCACATCCGAAGCCGTCTGTAATTACGGAAGCACCAATAGACTTCTATGGGGAGCCTGTGCCGTAATTACGGACATGAATAGGATATGTTCTATATTTTACAGATCATTTCTACGGAACGGACATCCATCCGTAAATATACGGAAAGGTGACCGTAGCCAATAGAAATGAATGGGTTCGCAACTTTATACGTAATTACGGATCCAAACTACGGTCATGTGCATGGGGCCTGAGGCTGATTATAGACTCAGGGCTCACACAAGAAGATAGTGCAGTAAAAAATAGGCCAAAAAAATATAATCTGCGCCACAAATAAGCACAGATGTCAATCAGTGATGGCGGTCACTGATCAGCGCTCAGCAGGCACAGGACGCACACAAGGAATTGGTGCGAGTAGAAAAATAATTTTTAAAAAGGCCCCAAAAATTATTATAGACTCAGCACTCAGTGGCCGCAGGGCGCACACAGGTAGATGGTGCAGTAAAAAAAAGGCCAAAAACATAAAAACCTGCGCCAATAATTGAGCACAGATGCCAATCAGTGATGGCAGTCACTGATCAGTGCTCAGCGGCCGCAGGATGCACACAGTGAACTGGTGCAGGTAGAAAAAGACAAAAAGAAAAAGGTCTAAAAATTTACCACAGATGTTGATCACTGATGGCGGTCACTGATCAGCACTCAGTGGCCACAGGGCGCACCCAGGGAGACGGTGCAAAAAACTGAAAAAAAAAGTCCTCCTCAAAAAATTTAGCACACAGGCCGATAAGTGATGGCGGTCACTAATCCGTACTCAGCGGCCGCAGGATGTAAAGAGGGGAGGGGTGGGAGGAAACAGGGACTGGGAAATTTAGGTACAGAACTAGTGCTGACCACAGCAGCAGCGATCACACTGTAAGTATTGGCTCACAGACGGTCACACCAGCTCTGCGCACCGTTCCTAACCGAAATGAGGCAGGCAGAACAGGGGCAGGGTGTTAGACTGACAATCGTAGCGACTGGGGGGTGGCACCATCACCACATTCTCATCAATACATGGTAGGGACTGGTGCTATCCTAGACAGCACCAATCACCACCATATGACTGTGCCCTGTGGCATAGTGATTCGTTAAAGCCGCAAACAGTCGCAATTGGCAAGTCTGAATTGACCGGCCAATCGCAGCGATCGCCAATGCGGAGGGGGGGGGGGGTGAGAAACCCCCCTGCGCATTGAGTAAAGATGGCCTTCTGTTAGGACAGCAGCCGTCTTTACTTTGTAAACTGTTGCAAACTGTACTGTTGCATGGATATGACAATTTGCGGGAAGCACTGGCTTTCCATGACGTTTCCATATGGGAATAGGTTTAAAAGCTTACATCATACTGCCATATAGGTCCATCATAATATTGCAATTAATAATACCACCATACACCACTAAATAATACTGGGTAGTTATAGTTTGCTACTGGGGTTCCGGTCCTCGGGAACCAATAGGAAATGTGTTCCCAGGACAGTTGCCCCATTTGCCACTTCCTAAAACCATTCCTGTCCCCATTGTTCCTGTTCCCTTCCTTCAGTGCCGTGAAAACATTTTATACCAGGTAATTAGACACAGTTCCTGTATGAGGGCATCTGTAGTACAGGGCTCCAAGGATTATGTATGCCTCCACACAGTCTCTTGCACATGTCTCTGCTTGACCAAACTTTTGCTTGCCCTTTTTTCTATAGCTGTTAAATATGGTGCAACCAGTTATTAACCTGTTCCCGCACCACAAGGTACTATTGCGTCATGGTGGGGAGGTGATGTTTGAAGCTGTCTCACCCGCTAAGCCTGCTCAGTACGCAGCGGGTGTCAGCTGTGTTTTACAGCTGACACCCGGGACTAACGGCCAGGAACAGCGATTGTTATCATGGCAGCCCAGGGGTGCCTTTCTTCATCTCCTGTTAAGCCGTGTCTCTGGCATGGCTTAACAGGAGCCTATAAAAATGACAATATACTGCAATACATTAGTATTGCAGTGTATTGCACCAGCGATCCAACAATCGCTGGTGCACTTCCCCTATGACAGCAGTCCCCAACCTTTTTTAACCAAGGACCAGTCTCATGCAAGACAATTGTTCCATGGACTGGCGCTGGTGGGGGTTCGAGGTTTAGGGACAGTTCACACGTTGCATAAATACTGTGTATTTTCTGCAACGGAATTAGTTGCGGAAAATCCGCAGCATAATACAGCAACAGCAAAGTGGATAAGAGAGAACAAATCTCATTCACACGCTGCGTAAATACTGAGCGGAAAAAACGCTCAGAAATTGACATGTAGAGTTTTATTCCGCAGCATGTCAATTATATTTGCGTAAACACTGTTTATTTGTTGCGGGTTTTCCCCATTGAGTTCAATGGGGATGTAAAACTCACAACAAATAGCAGTTGTTGTGTTTATTGCGGTGGAATTGCAGCGATTCCGGCCGCAAAAAACGCAGCTCAGAAAAAAATAAATCTCATACTTACTCAGAAGTCTGTTTCTTCCTCCAGGGTGGCCTCCTGGGATGACACTTCATCCCCTGTGACCTTTGCTGCAGCCAATCACAGGCTGCAGCGATCTCCTGGGATAAAACGTCATCCCAGGAGACCGGCCTGCTAGCAGGCCGGCTTAATGCTTAGCAGTTTTTCGCAGCTGAATTTCTGGGCAAAATACTGCACCAAAATTTGGTGTGGTTTTTCGCCGGGAATTCCCTGCGGGTACCGGGCGGATAGCAGATACCGCGGCCCAGTACCAAATGATCCACGGCCGATTTTGGTCCGGAGCTGGAGATCACTGTCCTAGGTGACTAATAAAATGTGTAAAAAAAAAAAAGTTTATAGTAGTGTAAAAATAATATATTAAAAGTAAAAAAAAAAAACTTTCCCCATTTGTCCTCTAAAGTAATATAAAAAAATAAAAGAAATAAACAAAATTGGTATCACCGCCTCCGTAAAAGTCCGAACTATTACAATATGGCATTATTTGACCTGCACGGTGAACGTCATAAAAACTAAAAATTTAAACCGCCAGAATCGCTGTTTTTTGGTCACTTCATATCCCACAAAAAAAGAAATAAAAAAGTGATCAAAAAGTCTCATGTACAAAAAAATGCTACCAATAGAATCTACAGCTTGCCCCTCAAAAAATAAGACCTAATACTGCTTAACCCCTTAAGAACGCAGCCTTGTTTTGGCCTTAAGGCTCAGAGCCCATTTTCAAATCTGACATATTTCACTTTATGTGGTAATAACGTCAGAATGCTTAAACCTATCCAAGCGATTCTGAGATTGTTTTCTCGTGACACATTGGGCTTTATGTTAGTGGTAAAATTTGGACGATATATTCAGTGTTTATTGGTGAAAAATTGCAAAATTTAGAGAAAATTTATAACAAATAGCATTTTTCAGAATTTAAATGCATCTGCTTGTAAAACAGACGTTATACCACCCAAAATAGTTACTAGTTCACATTTCCCATATGTCTACTTTAGATTGGCATCGTTTTTTGAACATTCTTTTATTTTTCTTGGACGTTACAAGGCTTAGAACATAAACAGCAATTTCTCATATTTTTAAGAAAATTTCAAAAGCCTTTTTTTTAAGGTACCTGTTCCGTTCCGAAGTGGCTTTGAGGGGCCTATGTATTAGAAACCCCCATAAAACACCCCATTTTGAAAACTAGACCCCTCAAAGTATTCAAAACAGCATTTAGAAAGTTTATTTAACCCTTCAGGCATTTCACAGAAATTAAAGCAAAGTAGAGGTGAAATTTGCAAATTTTATTTTTCTTGCTGAATTTCAATTGTATTCAATTTTTTTCTGTAACACAGAAAGTTTTACCAGAGAAACACTACTAAATATGTATTGTCCAGATTCTGCAGTTTTTAGAAATGTCCTACATGTGGCTCTAGTGCGCTCGTGGACTAAAACACAAGCCCCAGAAGCAAAGAAGCACCTAGTGCATTTTGAGGCATCTTTTTTATTAGAATATATTTTAGGCAGCATGCCAGGTTTGAAGTCCTGAGTGCAGCAATACCCCATTTGTGGCGATAAACTGCCGTTTGGGCCCATGTGAGGGCTCAGAAGGGAAGGAGCGCTATTTGTTCTTTGGAGTCCAGATTTTGCTGGATTGGTTTTCAGGTGCCATGTCGCATTTGCAGAGTCCCAGAGATATCAAAGCAATGGAAACCCACCAGAAGTGACCCCATTTTGGAAACTACACTCCTCAAGGAATGCATTTATTGGTGTTGTGACCATTTTGACCCAATAGTTTTTTCACATAACTTATTTGAATTGGGCTGGGAATTCAAACAAATTAAATTGTTTCCAATAACATGTAGTTTTGGCTGAAAATGTCTTATTTTCACAAGAAATAAAATACCCCATTTTGTTGCCCAATTTGTCCTGAGTGCGGCAATGCCCAATTTGTGGTGATAAACTGACGTTTGGGCCCATGGGAGGGCTCAGAAGGAAAGGACCACCATTTGGCCTACTGGGGATTTTCTGGTGCGAAGTCATGTATGCAGAAGCCCCTGAGGTACCAGTACAGTTGAAACCCCCAAGAAGTGACCCCGTTTTAAAAACTACACCCCTTAAGGCATTCATCTAGAGGTGTAGTGAGCACCCCATAAACTGTAATGTGGGTTCTCACGGGTACAGCAATACCCTCAATGTGGCTGTTATCAGCTGCCTGGGCACACGGCAGGGCTCAGAAGGGAAAGATGAGGGGGATAAGTTGTGCGGAGTGCATCAGCGTAAGTAAAACTGGAGTAGATTAAAAATCAAGGGATGTATGATACATTTTGAAGCACTCTTTCATACGGAGCTTTCGTTTTTCGGGACACGTGTCACATTGATATATTGTGTCCTCCCTTATCCCCCTCTTATAGCAGACTTTGTAGCTCTTTTGACTTTTTCCTTTCTTGCCACTTTGGGGAACTTCTGGAAAGTGTTGCCCTGGTAACATGCGTGTGGCCCTGCTTCCAGAAGTACTGGGTGCCCCCCCTTCTTGGTCCCTAAAAATTAGTTTCTTCATAACCACCCCTTGAAATTCCAGGAAAGTTCCCGTCTGGCCTGTACATCGACGTAGCACGTACACATTGTACAATGCCATCTGTATGATGTGCATGGGCAGTTTCTTATACCACACCGCATGGCGCTGTAGGGCTTCAGGGCTTGATCTGACAAGTCCACCCCTCCCATGTACCTATTGTAGTCCAGGATGCAGTCTGGTTTGGGGGTGTCTGTACTGGTACCTCGTACAGGTACATGGGTACTGGTGTGGCCATGTATTGCTGTCAATACAAGGACATCTCTCTTGTCCTTGTACTTGACACACAATATGTTGCTGCTAGATTGTGCCCTGCTCTCACCCCTTCTGAGTGTTTGCCCAAGCAGAGTCTTAGGGAGGCCTCTCAGATTTCTTCTAGCAGTGCCGCATGCCGCAGGACTTCTGGAAGCGAGGCAGTTAAAGAGTGGAACGCCGGTATAAAAATTATCCAGGTAGAGTTGGTAACCCTGGTCCAGCAGTGGGTGCACCAAATCCCACACAATTTTTGCATTAACTCCCAGTAAGGGGGGGCATTCTGGGGGCTGAATACTGCTGTCCTTCCCTTCATATATCTTACATTTGTAGGTATACCCTGATGCACTCTCGCACAGCTTATACATCTTCACACCATACCTTGACCTCCTACCTGGCAGGTACTGACGGAATTGAAGCCTCCCTTTAAAATGTACCAAGGACTCATCAATAGAAATACACGTCTCGGTGGTGTATGCTTGGGAAAACCGGGCACTGAAACGGTCTAATAGGGGTCTCCGTTTATACAAACGGTCAAAACTGGGGTAATCTTGGAGTAGGCAATGCTCATTAGGAGAAGCGAAGTATTGCCTCATTTTTATTTTTTTTTAGGTTCCAGTTCAGTTCTGAAGTTGATTTGAGGGGCCTATATATTAGACACCCCCATCAAAACCCAATTTTTGAAACTAGACCCCTCAAAGTATTCACAACAGCATTTAGAAAGTTTATGAACTCTTTAGGTGTTTCACAGGAATTTAGAGCAAAGTAGAGGTGAAATTTACATATTTATTTTTGTCAGAAAATCCTTTTTATACCATTTTTTTCTATAACACAAAATGCAACTTAATACTTATTGCCCAGATTCTGCAGTTTAGAGAAATATCCCACATGTGGCCCTAGTGCGGTAATTGACTGAAGCACCAGCCTCCGAAGCAAAGGAGCACCTAGTGGATTTTGAGGCCTCTTTTTTTAATAGGCACCATGTCCGGTTTGAAGAGGTCTTGTAGTGCCAAAACAGTGGAAACCCCCCAAAAGTGACCCCATTTTGAAAACTAGACCCCTTGAGGAATCCATTGTAGTTTTCCTGGGGTGCATGCGGCTTTTTGATCAGGTTTTATTCTATTTTTAAGTGGCGTGGTGACTAAAAAACAGCAATTCTACTATTGTTTTTTTATAAAAAAAATTTTACAGTGTTCACCATGCGCTATAAATGACATATTCACTTTATTCTGCGGGGCGATACGATTACGGCGATACCAGATGTTTATAGTTTTTTTTATGTCTTATGGGGTTTGCACAATAAAATACGTTTTGTAAAAAATCATTCACTTTTTGTGTTACCATATTCTAAGAGCCAGAACTTTTTTATTTTTCCATCAATAAAGCCGTGCGAGGACTTATTTTTTGCGTAACGAACTGTACTTTCAATAATTACCATTTTTAGGTACATGCGACTTTTTGATCTCTTTTTATTCCATTTTTTGGCAGGTGAAGTGACCCAACAATTGAGATTGTGGTACGGTTTATTATTATTTTCTTTTTTACGGCGTTCACCGTGCGGGATAAATAACAAAATTATTTTGTAGTTCAGGCCGTTACGGACGCGGCGATACCAATTATGTATAGTTTATTTGTTTATTTACCTATTTTTATTAATAATAATGGACTGATAGGGGAAAAAGGGAGATTTTTACTTTTATTACTTTTAAAACTTTTATTTTCTTATTTTTACACATCTTCTTTTACTTTTTTTACTTTATTACTTTGTCCCACTAGGGGACTTGAGGGCAGGAGGCCCTAATCGCTATTCTAATACACTGCACTACATGCGTAGTGCAGTGTATTAGAGCTGTCAGCTACTCACTGACAGCAATCATAGTGGGTCCTGACGTTGTCAGGACCCACTAGGCTTCAGTCAATGGCATAGCCATACGCCATTGTTTGGTGTCCGGTTGCCATAGTAACCATCGCCGGCCGCTATCGTGTAGCAGGCCGGCGATGGAAGCTTAAACCCTAAAAAGCCGCGATCTCTATTGAACGCGGCTTTTAAGGGGTTAATCAGTGGGGACACAGCGATAGGTCCCCGTTGTAGGAGCTGCGGCAGCTGCTGTACGAGACAGCAGCTGTCACAGCTCCTGTATGTGTCGGGAGGACGGCTAAAATGGCCGTTACTCCCGAGACATACTATTAGGTCATGGAGCGCGAACGATACAGCTACCATGACCTAATAGTACGTCCAGGAGCGGGAAGTGGTTAATAACTGGAAAAATAAAAAGTTATGGCTCTTAAAATGTGGCGACAAAACACAAATTTTATTTTTAACAATTAGTTTCTTCCTTGTAAAGGTAGTAAAACACTGTACGGTGAAAGCCGTAAAAACTAAACCCCTTAAAAGATTGTGGAATCACAGTTTTTTTCCTATTCTACCCCACAAATAATTTTTTTCCAGGTTCCCGAAATATTATATCGTACAATAAATGGTGCAGTGAAAAACTACAACTCTTCCCGCAAAAGTACAATCCCTCATATGGCTTTATCGATGGAAAAATAAAAAAGTTATGGCTTTTGGAAGGTAGGGAGGAAAAAAATTAAAATTAAAATCCAGAAAATGTTTGTGACGGGAAGGGGTTAAGTGGCAGTTGCTTTTTCACTTTGGTTATATATGACTATGTTTCTTAAAGTGTATCTAACTGTTCAGTGACTTTTCCGAATCAGCTGACATATGTGTGTACAGGCAGAATAACACTATTTCTGGCCATTATAAGACTTGAATGTGGCAATATTTAGCAGTTTTCCCCTCTGCAGGCTTTCTCTCTAATTCGCAGTTGTCGCAAAACCAGTAGGCGGAGCCTAACGGCTATCATGTCTTCTATACAATGCCCACATAGAAGAGGAGAATCCTGCTCTCCATCTCTATCTATCACATATGTAGAAGATGTAGCGGCATGAAGAAGATTATACAGCAGTAATGAGTAGTGTTGTAATGACGGGGTAGGGAGACAGACAGGTGAGCCCTAATCTAGCTGCCACTCAGTCCCTGCCTACTTGCAACGACCCGTCCTAGGCGACGGGGTACAACTGGGCGACGGTCCCTACGCTCAGTAAGTGCACGACAGACAAACAGACAAGGGTACACAGAAGCTAGGGAAACGGGGCAGCTGCCCACGGAGACACCGTGAGCAACGAGAGTAGTGAACGAGCCGAGTCAGACAAGGAGTGCACGAGTTACAAAACGCTGAGCAGGAGAGTGGTCAGTAAGCCAAGGTCAATAATAAGCAGAGGATCAGTACTTCAAGCAGCAGCAGCAGAGCCAGGAAACAAGCAGAGCAGAATCACAGGCAAAGGAGGAACAGAAAAGGCAGGTATAAATAGACAGTGGGCGGGAGCTAGCTCTGTCTGGCCAGGCTGTGATAGGCTCTCCCACTACTAAGCCTGCCATCCTGAGTGGTGGAATATGGAGTCAGTCTCACAGACATAGGAGCAGGTGCAGACAGATTACCCACGGGCGTCGACACAGAAGCTGTGTCTGGCAGATCCTTTACAGTACCCCCCCTTTTATGAGGGGCCACAGGACCCTTTCTAGGTGGACCTGGTTTATTGGGGAAACGAAGGTGGAACCTCCTGAGCAATACCCCAGCGTGAACATCCCGGGCGGGTACCCAAGTCCTCTCCTCAGGCCCGTATCCTCTCCAATGGACCAGGTACTGGAGGGAGCCTTGGACCATCCTGCTGTCCACAATCTTGGCCACCTCGAATTCTACCTCCTCAGGGGTGAGAACAGGGATCAGAGGGAGCCAAGGACGGGGAGGAGCGTTTAAGGAGGGAGGCAAGAAACACGTTGTGTACTCTAAAAGACGGGGGCAACTCCAGTCGGAAGGAGACAGGGTTAAGGACTTAAATGACCTTGTGCGGCCCTATAAACCGGGGAGCAAACTTCTTGGACGCGACTTTAAGGCGCAAATTTTTTGAAGATAGCCACACCAGATCCCCGACCACAAACAAGGGTTTAGCAGAACGTCTTCTATTTGCCTGAGTCTTTTGTATGCTCTGGGACGCCTCTAGGTTCTTCTGAACCTGGGCCCAGACTGTGCACAGTTTCCGATGAACGACCTCTACCTCGGGATTGTTGGAACTACCAGGTGAAACGGAGGAGAACCGTGGATTAAACCCAAAATTACAGAAAAAGGGGGAGACCCCTGACGAGTTACTGACCCGGTTATTAAGGGAAAATTTGGCGAGGGGAATGAATGAGACCCAATCATGTTGACAGTCAGAGATAAAACACCTTAAATATTGTTCTAGAGACTGATTAGTCCTCTCAGTTTGGCCATTAGTTTCAGGATGGAAAGCCGAGGAGAAGGACAGATCAATCTCCAACTTTTTACAGAAGGCTTTCCAAAACAATGAAACAAATTGTACCCCTCTGTCAGAAACAATATTGACAGGAACCCCATGGAGACGCAGGATGTGTTTGACAAACAAGGTAGCTAACGTCTTAGCATTGGGTAGTTTCTTGAGGGGCACAAAGTGGCACATCTTACTGAAGCGGTCTACTACAACCCACACCACCGACTTGCCTTGAGATGGAGGCAAATCGGTGATAAAATCCATGGAGATATGGGTCCAAGGTCTCTGGGGAATGGGCAAAGAACATAGTAAGCCTGCTGTTCGGGACCTGCGAGTCTTGGACCTAGCACAAACTTCACAAGCGGCGACGTAGGCCTTAACGTCTTTAAGCAACCCCGGCCACCAGTAGTTTCTGGCAATGAGGTGCTTGGTACCCAGGATGCCTGGATGGCCAGATAGTGCAGAGTCATGATTTTCCCTAAGTACCCTTAGCCGCAATTGCAGGGGAACAAACAGCTTGTTCTCAGGAAGGTTCCCGGGAGCTGAACCTTGATCAGCCACTAAATCAGAATCAATAGAGGAAATGATTATACCTGGAGGCAAAACACAAGCAGGATCTTCATCCGAAGGAAGGCTGGCATGGAAACTACGCGACAGTGCATCAGCCTTAATATTTTTAGACCCAGCCCTATAGGTGACCAAAAAGTTGAATCTGGTAAAAAATAACGCCCATCGAGCTTGTCTCGGGTTTAGCCTCTGGGCAGATTCTAAGAAAACCAGATTCCTGTGGTCGGTAAGGACCGTTACCTGGTGCCTAGACCCCTCCAGGAAGTGGTGCCACTCTTCAAATGCCCATTTAATGGCTAAGAGTTCGCGGTTGCCAATATTATAGTTACTCTCAGTGGGCGAAAACTTCATGGAGAAGTAGGCACAGGGACGGAGATGGGTGAGGGACCTGGTACCCTGGGACAAGACAGCACCCACTCCCACCTCTGAGGCGTCAACCTCCACGATGAATGGCTCCATTTGGTTGGGCTGAACCAGCACTGGGGCCGAGATAAAGCACTTCTTAAGGACCTCAAAAGCCTGGACAGCCTCAGGAGGCCAGTGGAAGAGATCAGCACCTTTGCGAGTGAGATCCGTAAGAGGCTTAGCGATGACCGAGAAGTTAGCAATAAATCTCCTGTAATAATTAGCGAACCCCAGAAAGCACTGTAACGCCTTCAGGGAGGCAGGTTGGACCCATTCCGCCACAGCCTGGACCTTGGTGGGGTCCATGCGGAATTCATGAGGAGTGAGGATTTGACCCAAAAATGGTATCTCCTGCACACCAAACACACATTTTTCGGTCTTAGCAAACAGTTTGTTTTCCCGCAGGGCCTGGAGCACCTTCCTGACATGCTCAATGTGGGAGGACCAGTCCTTGGAAAACACAAGTATGTCATCAAGGTACACTACAAGAAATACCCCCAGGTAGTCTCTTAAAATCTCATTTATGAAATTCTGGAAGACCGCGGGAGCATTACACAACCCAAAGGGCATGACAAGGTATTCGAAATGACCTTCGGGTGTGTTAAACGCAGTCTTCCACTCACCCCCCTCTTTGATGCGGATAAGGTTATAAGCCCCTCTGTAGATCAAACTTAGAGAACCATTGGGCCCACTGAACCTGAAAGAAAAGATCAACGGAGGAAAGTTCAGGGGCGTCAGGAGCCAAGGAGAAGGCCCATTCTTGGGGCCCGTCCTGGAGCCGGGACATAATTATACCCACCCGCTGGCTCTCAGAACCTGAGGAGTGGGGCTTTAAGAGAAAATAGAGCCTACAACTCTCCCGAAAGGAGAAAAAAGTCTTCCGGTCCCCTGAGAACCGGTCAGGCAACTTGAGGTGGGGTTCAAGAGGTGAGGTGGGGGCGCTACCAGGGTAGCATCATGCTGGTTGTCCCTCTGAGCCAGGGCTTGGACCTGTAGGGAGAGGCCCTGCATTTGCTGAGCCAGGGTCTCAAGGGGGTCCATAGTTGTGTCAGGGACCAGGATAGACTAGGTATATGGGCCTGTGATTATGTAATGACGGGGTAGGGAGACAGACAGGTGAGCCCTAATCTACCCGCCACTCAGTCCCTGCCTACTTGCAACGACCCGTCCTAGGCGACGGGGTACAACTGGGCGACGGTCCCTACGCTCAGTAAGTGCACGACAGACAAACAGACAAGGGTACACAGAAGCTAAGGAAACGGGGCAGCTGCCCACGGAGACACCGTGAGCAACGAGTGTAGTGAACGAGCCAAGTCAGACCAGGAGTGCACGAGGTACAAAACGCTGAGCAGGAGAGTGGTCAGTAAGCCAAGGTCAATAATAAGCAGAGGATCAGTAGTTCAAGCAGCAGCAGAGCCAGGAAACAAGCAGAGCAGAATCACAGGCAAAGGAGGAACAGAAAAGGCAGGTATAAATAGACAGTGGGCGGGAGCTAGCTCTGTCTGGCCAGGCTGTGATAGGCTCTCCCACTACTAAGCCTGCCATCCTGAGTTGTGGAAGATGGAGTTAGTCTCACAGACATAGGAGCAGGTGCAGACTGATTACCCACGGGCGTCGACACAGAAGCTGTGTCTGGCAGATTCTTTACAAGTGTGGCTTAAATGCGATCGTATAATCGCATAGTGAAGTCCCCTAGTGGGACTAGTAAAAAAGTTTTAAAAAAAGTTTCATAAAAAGTGAAAAAAAAAAGTGAAGAAAAAAAAAAAAAAAACACTTTTCCCCCTTACAAAATGCTTTATTATTAACAAACAAAATAAAGTTAAAAAGTTACACATATTTGGTATCACCGCGTCTGTAACAACCCCAACTACAAACTTATTACATAATTTAACCCGCACGGTGAACGTTGTAAGAAATAAAATAAAAAACTATGCAAAAATTGCTGTTTTCTTTGAATCCAGCCTTAAAAAAAATCTGATAAAAAGTGATCAAAAAGTCGCATCTACTCCAAAATGGTACCGATAAAAACTACAAGTCGTCCCGCAAAAAAAAGCCCTCCTACAATTGTATCGGTGAAAAAATAAAAACGTTATGGCTCTTCAAATATGGAGACACAAAAACAAATAATTTTGAAAAAAAGTGTTTTCACTGTCTAAAACATACAAAAACTATACAAATTTGGTATCGTTGCAATCACAACAACCCACTGAATAAAGTTATTGTGTTATTTATACCACACAGTAAACGGCGTAAATTTAGGACGCGAAATTGCTGTTTTTTTTCTATTTCCCCCCCAAAAAAGTTAATAAAACGTAATCAATAAATTCGATGTACCCCAAAATGGTGATATTAAAATTTACAACTTGTCCCGCAAAAAACAAGACCTTATATAGCTATGTCGACGTAAAAATAAAAAGTGTATAGCTCTTTGAATGAGACGATGGAAAAACGTAAAAAATGGCTTTGTCATTAAGGTCTAAAATAGGCTGGTTATTAACCCCTTCCCGCCATTGGACGTATATGTACGTCCTGGAAAGCATTGACTTCACGCAAAATGACGTACAATGTTTGGCACCGGCTCAGAAGCTGAGTCGGTGCCATCATCACCGGATCTCAGCTGTATCTTACAGCTGACATCCGACTGTAACGGTGGGGACCGAACTAGGTTAACCCCTTCCCGCCCTAGCCACTTTTGACCTTCCTGACAGAGCCTCATTTTTCAAATCTGACATGTTCACTTTATGTGGTAATAACTCTGGAATGCTTTCACCTATCCAAGCGATTCTGAGATTGTTTTCTCGTGACACATTGCACTTTAAGTTACTAGCAAAATTTGCTCGATATGTTCTATATTTAATTGTGAATAACACCGAAAATTAGCGAAAAATTGCAAAAATTAGCATTTTTCTCAATTTAAATGTATCTGCTTGTAAGACAGGCAGTTATACCACACAAAATGGTTGCTAATTAACATCACCCATATGTCTACTTTAGATTGGCATCGTTTTTTGAACATCCTTTTATTTTTCTATGACATCACAAGGCCTACAACTTTAGCAGCAATTTCTCACATTTTCAAGAAAATGTCAAAAGGCCATTTTTACAGGGGCCAGTTCAGTTGTGAAGTGGCTTTGAGGGCCTTATATATTAGAAACCCCCAAAAAGTCACCCCATTTTAAAAACTTCACCCCTCAAAGTATTCAAAACAGCATTTAGAAAATGTCTTAACCCTTTACACATTTCACAGGAATTAAAGCAAAGTAGAGGTGGAATTTACAAATTTCATATTTATTGGCAGAAATAAATTTTTAATACTATTTTTTTATTACACAGAAGGTTTTAGCAGAGAAATTCAACTCAATATTTGTTGCCCAGTCTCTGCAGTTTTAGGAAATATCCCACATGTGGTCGTAGCGTGCTACTGGAATGAAGCACAGGCCTCAGAAGCAAAGGAACACCTAGTGGATTTTGGGGCCTTATTTTGTTAGAAGGGCTCTTGCAGTGACAAAACAGTACAAATCCCCCAAAAGTGACCCCATCTGGGAAACTAGACACCTCAAGGAAATTATCTAGGGGTATGGTGAGCATTTTGACCGCACAGGTTTTTTACAGAATTTATTGGAAGTAGGCCGTGAAAATTAAAATCAACATTTATTCAAAGAAAATTTAGGTTTAGCCATTTTTTTTCTCATTTCCACAAGGACTGAAGGAGAAAAAGCACCGTAAAATTTGTAAAGCAATGTCTCCCGAGTAAAACAATACCCCACATGTGGTAATAAACGGATATTTGAACACAGGGCATGGCTTAGAAGGGATGGAGTGCCATTTGGCTTTGGGAGATCACATTTAGCAGGAATGGTTTGAGAGGCCTTGTCACATTTACAAAGCCCCTGAGGGGACTAAACAGTGGAAACCCCCCACAAGTGACCCCATCTGGGAAACTAGACACCTCAAGGAAATTATCTAGGGGTATGGTAAGCATTTTGACCGCACAGGTTTTTTACAGAATTTATTGGAAGTAGGCCGTGAAAATTAAAATCAACATTTATTCAAAGAAAATTTAGGTTTAGCCATTTTTTTTCTCATTTCCACAAGGACTGAAGGAGAAAAAGCACCGTAAAATTTGTAAAGCAATGTCTCCCGAGTAAAACAATACCCCACATGTGGTAATAAACGGATATTTGAACACAGGGCATGGCTTAGAAGGGATGGAGTGCCATTTGGCTTTGGGAGATCACATTTAGCAGGAATGGTTTGAGAGGCCTTGTCACATTTACAAAGCCCCTGAGGGGACTAAACAGTGGAAACCCCCCACAAGTGACCCCATCTGGGAAACTAGACACCTCAAGGAAATTATCTAGGGGTATGGTAAGCATTTTGACCGCACAGGTTTTTTACAGAATTTATTGGAAGTAGGCCGTGAAAATTAAAATCAACATTTATTCAAAGAAAATTTAGGTTTAGCCATTTTTTTTCTCATTTCCACAAGGACTGAAGGAGAAAAAGCACCGTAAAATTTGTAAAGCAATGTCTCCCGAGTAAAACAATACCCCACATGTGGTAATAAACGGATATTTGAACACAGGGAATGGCTTAGAAGGGATGGAGTGCCATTTGGCTTTGGGAGATCACATTTAGCAGGAATGGTTTGAGAGGCCTTGTCACATTTACAAAGCCCCTGAGGGGACTAAACAGTGGAAACCCCCCACAAGTGACCCCATCTGGGAAACTAGACACCTCAAGGAAATTATCTAGGGGTATGGTAAGCATTTTGACCGCACAGGTTTTTTACAGAATTTATTGGAAGTAGGCCGTGAAAATTAAAATCAACATTTATTCAAAGAAAATTTAGGTTTAGCCATTTTTTTTCTCATTTCCACAAGGACTGAAGGAGAAAAAGCACCGTAAAATTTGTAAAGCAATGTCTCCCGAGTAAAACAATACCCCACATGTGGTAATAAACGGATATTTGAACACAGGGAATGGCTTAGAAGGGATGGAGTGCCATTTGGCTTTGGGAGATCACATTTAGCAGGAATGGTTTGAGAGGCCTTGTCACATTTACAAAGCCCCTGAGGGGACTAAACAGTGGAAACCCCCCACAAGTGACCCCATTTCGGAAACTACACCCATTGAGGAAATTATCTAGGGGTATAGTGAGAATTTTTAGTTTTGTTTTAGGTGGTTTTTTTTTACAATTTTTAAATGATCAAATTTTAAATGGGGCTGGTCAGTAGAAAAATTAATAATTGGTCATGGCCAGTATGGGAGACAGAAAAGGTGAATAATGAATAAATAAATTAAAAATCCAAGGAGGTATGATATATTTTGAAACATTGGTTCATGCACAGGCCGGGATTTGTGGGACATGTCTCACAATGGTATGTGGTGTCCTTACGAATGCCTCGCTTGGCACACACACGGCATTTTTTTTGGGGCTTCTTTTTTTTTTCAGTGGGGGGGATTTCTGTCGGGAAATGCTGGCCGGGAATTATCCTACTGACGGAAGAGCCAGATGAACTGCCCTCTCCTTCCTGGTTACCAAACATCAGGGACTTTATGACCTTTTCCTGAAATTGCAGGAACGTACCTCCACTGCTGGCATATCTATAGAGGACAAAGGCGTTGTATAAAGCCATCTGTGTAAGATGCACAGACAGCTTCTTATACCATACTCTGGTCTTGCGCATGGCGTTGTATGGTTTTATAACCTGGTCGGACAGGTCAACGCCACCCATATACTTGTTGTACTCCTGTACACAATATGGTTTTGGGACTTGGGAAGTGGATCCACGTACAGGGACTAGGCTGCATCTGCTGTCGTGTATGCTGGTCAGTATAAGGACGTCCCTTTTATCCTTATACTTTAGGAGGAGCAGATTGTCGCAGCAGAAAGCTTTGCTCTCTCCTAATTTTAGGATCTGACCCAGCAATGTTTTGGGGAGGCCCTTCTTATTTTTGCGGATTGTTCCGCATGCCAAGGTGGATCTGGACAAGAGAACTTTTACTAAGGGGACACTGTTATAAAAGTTGTCCAGATAAAGATGATAGCCTTTCCCAAGTAAAGGATGGATAAGATCCCATACGATCTTTCCACTAATTCCAAGGAAAGGGGGGCATTCTGGGGGATCTATATGGGAGTCTTTTCCCTCATAGACCCTAAAGGAGTAGGTGTAACCGGTGGCACTTTCGCACAGCTTGTAGAGCTTTATGCCGTACCGGGCTCTTTTATTGGGTAGATACTGCCTGAAGTGCAGTCTACCCTTGAAGCTGACTAGGGATTCATCTACCGAAATATTTTGCTGGGGGGTATAAACGTGGGAAAAAATTTGGGAGTAGTGGGCAATCAATGGTCGTATTTTATATAGCCTATCAAAATTTGGGTCCTGTGGGGGTGGGCACTGGCTATTATCATTGTAATGAAGGAATTTCAGGATGGCTTCGAAGCGCTTCCTTGGCATTACTGTGCGGTAAATGGGGGTGTTATATAAAATATCAAGGGACCAATAGTCTCTAATCCTAGGCTTTTTTATTAGGCCAAAACTTAAAAATATGCCCCAAAACTTCCGCAATTCCACTAGGTTTGTGGGGGTCCAATTTTGGCTTCTCCCATAATAAGAGTCAGGGTTCTGGGCGATAAATTGTTCCGCATAGATGTTGGTCTGCTGGACCATTAACGCTAAAAGGGAGTCTGAAAAAAAAAGGTTAAAATAATCAATGGGGCTGAAACCCGTCATTTCAATTTGAATGCCTGAGCGGGCTGTAAACTCAGGCACCTGGGGGGTATAATTCTCTGCAGCTTCCCAGGTCAGCTCAGGCAGATCAGGAACTACGGCTCTTCTACGCCGACTGGGGGGTGCAGATTCAGAGTCACTGGATGCAGAGGAAGATGGAAGCACGAACTGCTCCTCACCTTCACTTGCGCTGTCCGTGTCGGAACACAGCATTGCAGATGCTTCCTCGGCTAAAAAGACTCTTTTGGCCATACTGAAAAACTTGTGCTACCTAACTAACTAAAAACAGGTTAGTGGGCACAAAAGGGCAGAAAAGCGGCAGATCGCTGTTTTTTTTTAACTTACGCACTGTATTTATTCCTGTCTCCGTCTCTCACAAGCTCTCTGACAGGAAAGAGCTTGTCAGAGACGGAGATGCCGGCAAACCACGGCTCCTGCGCTGTGATTGGCCTGTCAGTACTGACCAATCACAGCTCGTTTCCGGCACAGGGACCACTCTGATTGGTCCTGTTTGAATCCTGCTTTGTGATCGGGACGCTGTCACCATGTCTGTTGACATGGTGACAGTTTGAAGCTTGGGCATGCACAGCTTCCCCATGGCTCCTCTATCCCCCCCACGGGTGCAATAGGCAGGCACCACTGCTACTGCGCTGTGATTGGCCTGTCAGTACTGACCAATCACAGCTCGTTTCCGGCACAGGGACCACTCTGATTGGTCCTGTTTGAATCCTGCTTTGCGATCGGGACACTGTCACCATGTCTGTTGACATGGTGACAGTTTGAAGCTTGGGCATGCACAGCTTCCCCATGGCTCCTCTATTCCCCCCACGGGTGCAATAGGCAGGCAACACTGCTCCTGCGCTATGATTGGCCTGTCAGTACTGACCAATCACAGCTCGTTTCCGGCACAGGGACCACTCTGATTGGTCCTGTTTGAATCCTGCTTTGCGATCGGGACGCTGTCACCATGTCTGTTGACATGGTGACAGTTTGAAGCTTGGGCATGCACAGCTTCCCCATGGCTCCTCTATTCCCCCACGGGTGCAAAAGGCAGGCACACACCGCTCATACTCGGAACTGGCTCCCGGCCGCTTTCGGAAGGAGACGCCGAGGTGGCCTTGCTCGTGCAACTCCAGGTGGGCTTGAGGCTTCCGAAAATGCCATAAAAAAAAAAAGATTTTTTTATTATGAAGGTAGAAAAATCAGCGGGACCGACCCGCGAGCGAAGCCGACGGGGAGTTCCAGGAGGTCGGCATGAGTTGGCCGTGCATACCGCTAAAGCCCTCAAACTCCGACGCTGGCGCTGAGGAGCTGGTAGACGGCTGCAACCGGGCTGGCACGGCTTCCCCATGGCTCCTCTATCCCCCCAAGGATGCCATAGGCAGGCACACGCCGCTCATACCCGGAGCGGGCACACCGCCGCTGACATGCATCCTTCGCGGACCGGAAGTGCTTGTCAGCCGGCTGGACACAACGGGACTCGCCGCGGGCGCTGTGGAGCTCCCACAAGGAAGCTGCCGGCATGTACAAGCTCCCAAGGGGCCCCTCTATCCCCCCACGGGTGCAAAAGGCAGGCACACGCCGCTCATACTCGGAACTGGCTCCCGGCCGCTTTCGGAAGGAGACGCCGAGGTGGCCTTGCTCGTGCAACTCCAGGTGGGCTTGAGGCTTCCGAAAATGCCATAAAAAAAAAAAGATTTTTTTATTATGAAGGTAGAAAAATCAGCGGGACCGACCCGCGAGCGAAGCCGACGGGGAGTTCCAGGAGGTCGGCATGAGTTGGCCGTGCATACCGCTAAAGCCCTCAAACTCCGACGCTGGCGCTGAGGAGCTGGTACACGGCTGCAACCGGGCTGGCACGGCTTCCCCATGGCTCCTCTATCCCCCCAAGGATGCCATAGGCAGGCACACGCCGCTCATACCCGGAGCGGGCACACCGCCGCTGACATGCATCCTTCGCGGACCGGAAGTGCTTGTCAGCCGGCTGGACACAACGGGACTCGCCGCGGGCGCTGTGGAGCTCCCACAAGGAAGCTGCCGGCATGTACAAGCTCCCAAGGGGCCCCTCTATCCCCCCACGGGTGCAAAAGGCAGGCACACGCCGCTCATACTCGGAACTGGCTCCCGGCCGCTTTCGGAAGGAGACGCCGAGGTGGCCTTGCTCGTGCAACTCCAGGTGGGCTTGAGGCTTCCGAAAATGCCATAAAAAAAAAAGGATTTTTTTATTATGAAGGTAGAAAAATCAGCGGGACCGACCCGCGAGCGAAGCCGACGGGGAGTTCCAGGAGGTCGGCATGAGTTGGCCGTGCATACCGCTAAAGCCCTCAAACTCCGACGCTGGCGCTGAGGAGCTGGTACACGGCTGCAACCGGGCTGGCACGGCTTCCCCATGGCTCCTCTATCCCCCCAAGGATGCCATAGGCAGGCACACGCCGCTCATACCCGGAGCGGGCACACCGCCGCTGACATGCATCCTTCGCGGACCGGAAGTGCTTGTCAGCCGGCTGGACACAACGGGACTCGCCGCGGGCGCTGTGGAGCTCCCACAAGGAAGCTGCCGGCATGTACAAGCTCCCAAGGGGCCCCTCTATCCCCCCACGGGTGCAAAAGGCAGGCACACGCCGCTCATACTCGGAACTGGCTCCCGGCCGCTTTCGGAAGGAGACGCCGAGGTGGCCTTGCTCGTGCAACTCCAGGTGGGCTTGAGGCTTCCGAAAATGCCATAAAAAAAAAAAGATTTTTTTATTATGAAGGTAGAAAAATCAGCGGGACCGACCCGCGAGCGAAGCCGACGGGGAGTTCCAGGAGGTCGGCATGAGTTGGCCGTGCATACCGCTAAAGCCCTCAAACTCCGACGCTGGCGCTGAGGAGCTGGTACACGGCTGCAACCGGGCTGGCACGGCTTCCCCATGGCTCCTCTATCCCCCCAAGGATGCCATAGGCAGGCACACGCTGCTCATACCCGGATCGGGCACACCGCCGCTGACATGCATCCTTCGCGGACCGGAAGTGCTTGTCAGCCGGCTGGACACAACGGGACTCGCCGCGGGCGCTGTGGAGCTCCCACAAGGAAGCTGCCGGCATGTACAAGCTCCCAAGGGGCCCCTCTATCCCCCCACGGGTGCAAAAGGCAGGCACACGCCGCTCATACTCGGAACTGGCTCCCGGCCGCTTTTGGAAGGAGACGCCGAGGTGGCCTTGCTCGTGCAACTCCAGGTGGGCTTGAGGCTTCCGAAAATGCCATAAAAAAAAAAAGATTTTTTTATTATGAAGGTAGAAAAATCAGCGGGACCGACCCGCGAGCGAAGCCGACGGGGAGTTCCAGGAGGTCGGCATGAGTTGGCCGTGCATACCGCTAAAGCCCTCAAACTCCGACGCTGGCGCTGAGGAGCTGGTACACGGCTGCAACCGGGCTGGCACGGCTTCCCCATGGCTCCTCTATCCCCCCAAGGATGCCATAGGCAGGCACACGCCGCTCATACCCGGAGCGGGCACACCGCCGCTGACATGCATCCTTCGCGGACCGGAAGTGCTTGTCAGCCGGCTGGACACAACGGGACTCGCCGCGGGCGCTGTGGAGCTCCCACAAGGAAGCTGCCGGCATGTACAAGCTCCCAAGGGGCCCCTCTATCCCCCCACGGGTGCAAAAGGCAGGCACACGCCGCTCATACTCGGAACTGGCTCCCGGCCGCTTTCGGAAGGAGACGCCGAGGTGGCCTTGCTCGTGCAACTCCAGGTGGGCTTGAGGCTTCCGAAAATGGCATAAAAAAAAAAAGATTTTTTTATTATGAAGGTAGAAAAATCAGCGGGACCGACCCGCGAGCGAAGCCGACGGGGAGTTCCAGGAGGTCGGCATGAGTTGGCCGTGCATACCGCTAAAGCCCTCAAACTCCGACGCTGGCGCTGAGGAGCTGGTACACGGCTGCAACCGGGCTGGCACGGCTTCCCCATGGCTCCTCTATCCCCCCAAGGATGCCATAGGCAGGCACACGCCGCTCATACCCGGAGCGGGCACACCGCCGCTGACATGCATCCTTCGCGGACCGGAAGTGCTTGTCAGCCGGCTGGACACAACGGGACTCGCCGCGGGCGCTGTGGAGCTCCCACAAGGAAGCTGCCGGCATGTACAAGCTCCCAAGGGGCCCCTCTATCCCCCCACGGGTGCAAAAGGCAGGCACACGCCGCTCATACTCGGAACTGGCTCCCGGCCGCTTTCGGAAGGAGACGCCGAGGTGGCCTTGCTCGTGCAACTCCAGGTGGGCTTGAGGCTTCCGAAAATGCCATAAAAAAAAAAAGATTTTTTTATTATGAAGGTAGAAAAATCAGCGGGACCGACCCGCGAGCGAAGCCGACGGGGAGTTCCAGGAGGTCGGCATGAGTTGGCCGTGCATACCGCTAAAGCCCTCAAACTCCGACGTTGGCGCTGAGGAGCTGGTACACGGCTGCAACCGGGCTGGCACGGCTTCCCCATGGCTCCTCTATCCCCCCAAGGATGCCATAGGCAGGCACACGCCGCTCATACCCGGAGCGGGCACACCGCCGCTGACATGCATCCTTCGCGGACCGGAAGTGCTTGTCAGCCGGCTGGACACAACGGGACTCGCCGCGGGCGCTGTGGAGCTCCCACAAGGAAGCTGCCGGCATGTACAAGCTCCCAAGGGGCCCCTCTATCCCCCCACGGGTGCAAAAGGCAGGCACACGCCGCTCATACTCGGAACTGGCTCCCGGCCGCTTTCGGAAGGAGACGCCGAGGTGGCCTTGCTCGTGCAACTCCAGGTGGGCTTGAGGCTTCCGAAAATGCCATAAAAAAAAAAAGATTTTTTTATTATGAAGGTAGAAAAATCAGCGGGACCGACCCGCGAGCGAAGCCGACGGGGAGTTCCAGGAGGTCGGCATGAGTTGGCCGTGCATACCGCTAAAGCCCTCAAACTCCGACGCTGGCGCTGAGGAGCTGGTACACGGCTGCAACCGGGCTGGCACGGCTTCCCCATGGCTCCTCTATCCCCCCAAGGATGCCATAGGCAGGCACACGCTGCTCATACCCGGATCGGGCACACCGCCGCTGACATGCATCCTTCGCGGACCGGAAGTGCTTGTCAGCCGGCTGGACACAACGGGACTCGCCGCGGGCGCTGTGGAGCTCCCACAAGGAAGCTGCCGGCATGTACAAGCTCCCAAGGGGCCCCTCTATCCCCCCACGGGTGCAAAAGGCAGGCACACGCCGCTCATACTCGGAACTGGCTCCCGGCCGCTTTCGGAAGGAGACGCCGAGGTGGCCTTGCTCGTGCAACTCCAGGTGGGCTTGAGGCTTCCGAAAATGCCATAAAAAAAAAAAGATTTTTTTATTATGAAGGTAGAAAAATCAGCGGGACCGACCCGCGAGCGAAGCCGACGGGGAGTTCCAGGAGGTCGGCATGAGTTGGCCGCTCCTACCGCTCTTGCCCTGGAAGTCCACAGCGGGCGCTGCAGAGCTCCTACACGGCTGCCCCCGGTCTTGCACAGCTTCCCCATGGCTCCTGTATCCCCCCCACGGGTGCAGGCACACGCCGCTCATACACTCTGGGGCTGGCTGACAGCCCAGGTGACATGCCACCTCCTAGCCGACCGGAAGTACATGTCAGGCGGCTTGGGACATAGTGGGACACCCCCCCCGCTGGCGCTGTGGAGCTCATACACTGTTGCCACCGGGCATGCACAGCTTGCATACGGCTCCTCTACCCCGGGCTGCAATGGGCAGCACACCCCGCTCATACACTCTGGAGCTGGCTGACAGCAACTGCTGCTGATAATGATGATGACGATAATGTGCAAAGGGTTATCTATCGGCGGACAGTATCACACTCTGGCCCTGGAACTGTGCCACGGTCTGCCTCTGCTGTTCACTACCGCCTCTGACATTTTTGAACATACCCCACTTTAACTTGATTTTAAATGTTTCACTTTCAAATGTTTCACTTTCAGTAGCAGAAATGCCATTCTTTGACATTTGGGCCTTTTTATTGTCACTGCTGCTTGGTCACCAAATGGATCTCCTTGGATTGAGGCCTAGTCCTCTCCCCACCGCCCTGGAACTCTGCCCCGGCCTACGCTGCCTGCCGTCACCCCCTGGCCCTGGAACTCTGCCCCGGCCTGCCTCTGCTGCTCACCACCGCCTCTGACATTTGTGAACATACCCCACTTTAACTTGATTTTAAATGTTTCACTTTCAAATGTTTCACTTTCAGTAGCAGAAATGGCATTCTTTGACATTTGGGCCTTTTTATTTTCACTGCTGCTTGGTCACCAAATGGATCTCCTTGGATTGAGGCCTAGTCCTCTCCCCACCGCCCTGGAACTCTGCCCCGGCCTACGCTGCCTGCCGTCACCCCCTGGCCCTGGAACTCTGCCCCGGCCTGCCTCTGCTGCTCACCACCGCCTCTGACATTTGTGAACATACCCCACTTTAACTTGATTTTAAATGTTTCACTTTCAAATGTTTCACTTTCAGTAGCAGAAATGGCATTCTTTGACATTTGGGCCTTTTTATTTTCACTGCTGCTTGGTCACCAAATGGATCTCCTTGGATTGAGGCCTAGTCCTCTCCCCACCGCCCTGGAACTCTGCCCCGGCCTACGCTGCCTGCCGTCACACCCCTGGCCCTGGAACTGTGTCCCGGCCTGCCTCTGCTGCTCACCACCGCCTCTGACATTTTTGAACATACCCCACTTTAACTTGATTTTAAATGGTTCACTTTCAAATGTTTCACTTTCAGTAGCAGAAATGTCATTCTTTGACATTTGGGCCTTTTCATTTTCACTGCTGCTTGGTCACCAAATGGATCTCCTTGGATTGAGGCCTAGTCCTCTCCCCACCGCCCTGGAACTCTGCCCCGGCCTACGCTGCCTGCCGTCACACCCCTGGCCCTGGAACTCTGCCCCGGCCTGCCCTTGCTGTTCACCACCGCCTCTGACATTTTTGAACATACCCCACTTTAACTTGATTTTAAATGGTTCACTTTCAAATGTTTCACTTTCAGTATCAGAAATGTCATTCTTTGACATTTGGGCCTTTTTATTTTCACTGCTGTTTGGTCACCAAATGGATCTCCTTGGATTGAGGCCTAGTCCTCTCCCCACCGCCCTGGAACTCTGCCCCGGCCTACGCTGCCTGCCGTCACACCCCTGGCCCTGGAACTCTGCCCCGGCCTGCCTCTGCTGCTCACCACCACCTCTGACATTTTTGAACATACCCCACTTTAACTTGATTTTAAATGGTTCACTTTGAAATGTTTCACTTTCAGTATCAGAAATGCCATTCTTTGACATTTGGGCCTTTTTATTTTCACTGCTGTTTGGTCACCAAATGGATCTCCATATCTCGAGGCCTAGTCCTCTCCCCACCGCCCTGGAACTCTGCCCCGGCCTACGCTGCCAGCCGTCACACCCCTGGCCCTGGAACTCTGCCCCGGCCTGTGCTGCCTTCACACTCCAGGCACCTGGAACTCTGCCCCGGCCTGCATCTGCTGCTCATTACCGCCTCTGACATTCTTTGAACATACCCCACTTTAACTTGATTTTAAATGTTTCACTTTCAGTAGCAGAAATGTCATTCTTTGGCATTTGGGCCTTTTTATTGTCACTGCTGTTTAGTCACCAAATGGATCTCCTTGGATTGAGGCCCAGTCCTCTCCCCACCGCCCTGGAACTCTGCCCCGGCCTACGCTGCCTGCCGTCACCCCCTGGCCCTGGAACTCTGCCCCGGCCTGCCTCTGCTGCTCACCACCGCCTCTGACATTTTTGAACATACCCCACTTTAACTTGATTTTAAATGTTTCACTTTCAAATGTTTCACTTTCAGTAGCAGAAGTGTCATTCTTTGACATTTGGGCCTTTTTATTTTCACTGCTGTTTGGTCACCAAATGGATCTCCTTACCTACCAGCAATCACCCTGGAACTCTGGCTGGGCATGGGGATGCAATTTGCTCCCGCTGACTCCCACCGGGACCTACCTGCAATCACCCTGGAACTCTGGCTGGGCATGGGGATGCAGGTTGCTCCCGCTGCCCCCCTTCCACCCCACCGGGACCTACCAGCAATCACCCTGGAACTCTGGCTGGGCATGGAGATGCGGGTTGCTCCCCCTTCCACCCCACCGGGACCTACCAGCAATCGCCCTGGAACTCTGGCTGGGCATGGGGATGCAAGTTGCTCCCGCTGCCCCCCCACCGGGACCTACCTGCAATCACCCTGGAACTCTGGCTGGGCATGGGGATGCAGGTTGCTCCCGCTGCTCCCCTTCCACCCCACCGGGACCTACCACCAATCACCCTGGAACTCTAGCTGGGCATGGGGATGCAGGTTGCTCCCGCTGCCCCCCCACCGGGTCCTTCCAGCAATCACCCTGGAACTCTGGCTGGGCATGGGGATGCATGTTGCTCCCGCTGGCCCCCAACGGGACCTACCTGCAATCACCCTGGAACTCTGGCTGGGCATGAGGATGCAGGTTGCTCCCGCTGCCCCCCCACCGGGACCTACCACCAATCACCCTGGAACTCTGGCTGGGCATGGGGATGCAGGTTGCTCCCGCTGGCCCCCCACCGGGACCTTCCTGCAATCACCCTGGAACTCTGGCTGGGCATGGGGATGCAAGTTGCTCCCGCTGCCCCCCCCACCGGGTCCTTCCTGCAATCACCCTGGAACTCTGGCTGGGCATGGGGATGCATGTTGCTCCCGCTGGCCCCCAACGGGACCTACCTGCAATCACTCTGGAACTCTGGCTGGGCATAGGGACACAGGTTGGTCCCGCTGCCCCCCCCTTCCACCCCACCGGGACATACCTGCAATCACCCTGGAACTCTGGCTGGGCATGAGGATGCAGGTTGCTCCCGCTGCCCCCCACCGGGACCTACCACCAATCACCCTGGAACTCTGGCTGGGCATGGGGATGCAGGTTGCTCCCGCTGCCCCCCCACCGGGACCTACCACCAATCACCCTGGAACTCTGGCTGGGCATGGGGATGTAGGTTTCTCCCGCTGCCCCCCCACCGGTACCTACCACCAATCACCCTGGAACTCTGGCTGGGCATGGGGATGCAGGTTGCTCCCGCTGCCCCCCCACCGGGACCTACCACCAATCACCCTGGAACTCTGGCTGGGCATGGGGATGCATGTTGCTCCCGCTGGCCCCCAACGGGACCTACCTGCAATCACCCTGGAACTCTAGCTGGGCATGAGGATGCAGGTTGCTCCCGCTGCCCCCCCACCGGGTCCTTCCAGCAATCACCCTGGAACTCTGGCTGGGCATGAGGATGCAGGTTGCTCCCGCTGCCCCCCCACCGGGACCTACCACCAATCACCCTGGAACTCTAGCTGGGCATGGGGATGCAGGTTGCTCCCGCTGCCCCCCACCGGGTCCTTCCAGCAATCACCCTGGAACTCTGGCTGGGCATGGGGATGCATGTTGCTCCCGCTGGCCCCCAACGGGACCTACCTGCAATCACCCTGGAACTCTGGCTGGGCATGAGGATGCAGGTTGCTCCCGCTGCCCCCCCACCGGGACCTACCACCAATCACCCTGGAACTCTGGCTGGGCATGGGGATGCAGGTTGCTCCCGCTGCCCCCCCCACCGGGACCTACCACCAATCACCCTGGAACTCTAGCTGGGCATGGGGATG